>NW_019154103.1:797371-902394 GCF_002288905.1 Enhydra lutris kenyoni | reverse complement strand
CAAGCTGGTGCAACCACTCTGGAAAACAGCATGGAGGTTCCTCAAAAAGTTGAAAATAGAACTACCCTATGACCCAGCAATTGCACTGCTGGGTATTTACCCTAAAGATACAAACGTAGTGATCCAAAGGGGCACGTGCACCCGAATGTTTATAGCAGCAATGTCTACAATAGCCAAACTATGGCAAGAACCTAGATGTCTATCAACAGATGAATGGATAAAGAAGATGTGGTATATATACACAATGGAATACTATGCAGCCATCAAAAGAAATGAAATCTTGCCATTTGCGACGACGTGGATGGAACTAGAGGGTATCATGCTTAGCGAAATAAGTCAATCGGAGAAAGACAATTATCATATGATCTCCCTGATATGGGGGAGAGGAGATGCAACATGGGGGGTTAAGGGGGTAGGAGAAGAGTAAATGAAACAAGATGGGATTGGGAGGAAGACAAACCATAAGTGACTCTTAATCTCACAAAACAAACTGAGGGTTGATGGGGGGAGAGGGGGTGGGGTTATGGACATTGGGGAGGGTATGTGCTATGGTGAGTGCTGTGAAATGTGTAAACATGGTGATTCACAGACCTGTACCCCTGGGGATAAAAATATATTATATGTTTAAAAAAAGTAAAATTTATAAAAAAAAAAAAAAAGAAAGGTTTTTGGAAAATGGAAAAATGGAAACATAGGTAAACCACATCACATCTTTTTTCATACGGAACACTCACTTACATATTCAAAATTAATTGGTTTCTTTTGCATTGTAACAGAGAATCTATCACTGAAAATGAGTTTTGGGGTGAGTACTAAATTTATTTGAAGATGAAGTCTGGAGAGAAAAGTCAACCAAAAGAAAAGAAAGTATGTGCTTGTCTTTGGGAATTGTTTTAAAACTAAATTGGAAATTCATTCCATAACCTATTGCTAGTCTTGAAATTTTTAATATGGAGTAATCCAATAGCTAACAAGTTAGGATTATTTGGCTCAAAGCTCCAGACCATTTTAAAACCCTTAGGTTAGGAAAATGGACTGAAAGCCCTAATGTAGCAATTTAGGGCATAAATTATGTAAGTGCAAAAAGCAAACCAGAAGATCACAGCAACTTGAGCCAATTTAGATTTTAATCAGATTTTTCATTCGAACCTTAATTAAAGTGTTTGACTTAGAAAAATGGCTATTAGAAAAACTGACTGCCAGGAAAGCAAAAGAGAAAAATTAATTGGAAAAAAATGTGCCCTGACTGCTCTGAAGATTCATAGCATATGTGAGAAAGGGAGCAGAAGAATGCTTTAATGAACTATTCTAATGTACAGTAGTATTTCTCTCTAGACATATAGAAAAATGTGTGTTGTTTTTCTCCTTCCATGCTGACATAAGTAAAAATAATGGAAAATTCCTTTTTAAAAAATTTATACTCTAATGATACCCCCAAACTAATAGGCTAAAGATCATCATTAACTTCCTCTGCCTGGTTTGGTCAGGCTACATTCTGTAGCAATGAATCAATCAACTAATATTTGTTGGGTCTTTACTGGCCCAGGTACGAGGAGGATTCTTAAAGAAGTACTAAGCATGGTTCCTGCTTTTGGAAATCTTGCAGTCTTACTGAAGAAAGAGATGGGGAAAGCTTAGCACACTCAGATCTCAAGCCTGAAAAACAGGATGGCACATTTCTGATGCTTATATAAGCTGAGATATGTGGGAATCTGTCTAGTTACAGCAACTCCACTGGTACCTGGGAAGGTGGGAGATTGAAGGATGGACAGAATGTGGGTAGGTACAGAGATATTCCAAGTTACTCTAACGCAGGGAGCAGTTATTTTTGTTTTTTTGTTTTTTTGAGGGGGGGCCGTGGAGAAAACATATATGCAAGCAGGGGATGGGCAGAAGGAGAGAGAATGTTAAGCAGGCTCCGTGCTCAGCACAGAGCCTGACCCGGGCTCCATTTCACTACCCTGAGATAATGACCTGAGCTGAAACCAAGAGTCTAAACTGACGGAGCCACCCAGGTGCCTATTTATTTATTTATTTGTTTGTTTGTTTGTTTTCAGAATGGAGAGTTTATATAGCGGAATGGAGGTACAGGAGTTCAGTTGACTTGGACCCTGAATACCAGACAAAGGCATGTATATCAGATAGGATATATCTCACATTCACTAGGTGCCATTACTGTCTGTCTAGGCTTTGAGCATTTATATTATTTCTATTATAATATCCCTTTTCTATAGGTGCTAGAGATCTAGGGAGAAGAGGATGCAACTTCTAGGAAGAACAGTCTGGTGGTTTATGAAGATTGAATTGTCAGGAGATTGGCCACAGGGAAGTTAAGAGGTCACTGTCCTGCCCAGGGAAGAGGTGGGCCTACCTGGGCTGAGACGGATACAAAAATGATGAATGTGAAAAGGAGAATGTGAACCACCGTCATTCAGCAAAAATTTTTTAACACTTTCTATGGGCCATCCTGGAGGTAAAAAATCAGTAACAGTTGGTGGGGGAGGGGGAAGCTCATGGTCACGTTGGGTCCAACCAGCAAGACCACACTGCCAGTACTCTTAAGAAGCACAGTTGCAGGCTCTATTACACCTGGCTGGAGATGGCAGAGAGTGGCATGGCAGGTGTGTGTAGAAGTGTCAAGAAAGGCTTACCCTGGAAGATGACGTTTAGATGGGCTGGGAAGGAAAAGCCAGATTTTGCCAGGCAGAGAAGAAAGAAAACACAAAAGCAGAGGATCAAAATTAATTGGGAAGATAGCAAGCATTAAAGACAGAAATTTTATTTTATTTTATTTTAAAGTTTTCATTAATTTATTTGACAGAGAGAGGGGGAACACTAGTAGGGGGAAAAGGAGAGGGAGAAGCAGGCTTCCTGCTAAGCATAGAGCCCGATGTGGGGCTCAATCCCAGGATCCTGGGATCATGACCTGAGCCGAAGGCAGACGCTTAATGACTCAGCCACCCAGGCGCCCCCAGAAATTTTTAAAATTGAATGAAAGAGGTGCCACCATCTTCTTCAGTCTTATGCATCCTTAATTAAAGTGGGGACTTTCTGAACTAAAAAATTTTAAAAATTAAAAAAAAAATAAAGAAGGAAGAAGGGATCTCATACTCTGGCAAACCCCAAAACACTTAGAAATAAAGGGGCCAACTAATTCAACCTGTGGGGCAAGGCTTCAGTGCTCATGCCCCATTGGGAAGGAAGAACAATTACGGGAAGCAAGGCAAGAATGGCAGCCAAGGCGAAGGCATGCAGTTCTGCAAAGACTACTGTATCACAGTAAGCCACGAAGTGACAAGGCCAGTGGCTGGATGGGGGCAAGATGTCTCCAGACAAGCTGTATGAAAAACTATATCTCAGAACAATACATCAGAGGGAGGAATAGGGAGAAAGTCCCCTTCCTGCCTCCCTCCTGCCTCCTCTTTCCTGTTTATCAAACAAACACATGGGAGTTCTCTTCCTATATTTCTGGGTTGGGTCATCTGGCCTCTTTTGGCAACAGACCTCTTTTAAGGAAGCAGATCTGATAACCTGTGGTGCGGCATTTTATGGGATTAGAAGTGGAGGAAAAGCTGAAGACTACACGGAAGCAGGCATGAGATCCAACATGAAGTCTTTTGCTTCGGCTGCCAGTCCAGGGGCCAAGGGTCCAGGGGACAGGTGAGGCCAGGAGAATCTGACGAGGCCAGTAGGATGTGTGCTATACGAGACACCTTATTACCACACATATATCTCATAATTATCGTGATCAGTCCTTCCCTTGTGCCAAGAAATTTCCAGACCCACCGCTTTTTTGATTTCTCCTTTCTGTCTCCTTGATGTGCCCAATTATTTAGATCTTTTACGAGGGCAACTTGAAACAAGGAAAAGCAAAACCCACGTCAGTTATTGCTGTCACTTGGAAGCTCACTGACAAAACTGGTTAAGCGAGATAAAGATGAATAAGGACAAATGGCATTAAATAAAAGGATGGGAGAGAAGTAGGTTCCAGATCATATTTTCTTAAGCTTAGTTTTCAGCAAAATCTTTTCTCATTTTTAAATGTGGGGCAGTGGAGGACTGTGTCCATT
Organism: Enhydra lutris kenyoni; assembly: GCF_002288905.1. Taxonomy (NCBI): domain Eukaryota; kingdom Metazoa; phylum Chordata; class Mammalia; order Carnivora; family Mustelidae; genus Enhydra; species Enhydra lutris. The sequence continues at coordinate 898,324 of NW_019154103.1, read as the reverse complement.
TCCTCGAAACTTGATCCTCTTCTCAGGAGAAAAGCAAGGACAGGGGGTGAGCCTGACCAGGAAGGAGAGGTACACAGGTACTCTGACACGCAAACATTTGCAGTCGATGCTCCTGGGAAACACAGATAAGGCTGCCATGAGACATGCAGAGCTGGAATATTAACAACTACTTCCTTCACAGCTTGGTCTGACATATTCATAAACTTGTAAACTATTTTAGGACAAATCCTTTAAAACAAAAAATTGGACAACAAAAAAACAATGCTTTCAGTCCATAGACATCAAAGGTCTATATGGCAACCAGCCCATGACAACAATCACAAGCCTTCTCTGGAAGGTTGCTCTTAAACTTGAAAATGATGACATTACCACCAATTGAGTGGAAGCCTCATGTCCATCTGAACTGTGGCTCTGCTGGTTCCCTCCTAATTAACCTCTGTCCCGCTGACTCTCTAATTCAGCAGAGGCCTGCGGACGCTCCTCTTTTAAGTTGACTCAAGCTGTCTGCTCATTCAAGCTAATCCTTACAGTGCTTTGCAAAGAATGAAAAGGAAAAGATTTAGCTGTACCTGAAGCTACAAATGGGAAGGCTAAGTGGATGGAAGAAGAGGAACCATTATTTTTCCCTTTTGTCTGTGTGAGCCCCCTATTTTTGAAGCTGTCCAATACAACTAATTAGAAGAGAGAATTCTGAATATACCATCTTGCCACAGAGTTAAACAACCCATGTAATTACTCTTTTTGTCTAAAATTTGGTATCATGTGAAATTTTACCTGATGTTTACATCTTTTTTTCAAAATTCAGTCATTTTCATATCACCTTAACAATTTTTGCTTTATCTCCAAAATCACTTTTAAATTTACTTACTTGGAAGAAAGTATACAGCTCTTCAGCCTTATCTGAGCAGTAATATGGTAAAATTTCAATTTTGATAGGCTCTGTATGTATGTGCATTTGTGCCTGTATCCTTTTTAAAATGTATAATCTCATCTCATCCAAATTTTCTAGGGCCTTGCAGAATAACAAAGTATGGAGTGGCACTCTTTAATTAAAGCACTGAAACAACAAAATGGAACAGAAAAACAGAATCAGGAAACCTCTCCATTCCTAGAAACACGTGGGAGTCTGAACTAATGCGTTTGTTTGTGAAAGGGAAACACAGCAATATTTGCTACTTGACCTGAATCTTTAATCTATTTGTACACTAAGAAATACTCTCTCTAAATATGTATCTATATTTCTACATCTTGTTCATCTTTCTAGTTTTTTTCTAGTAAATCTATAAATAACCAACTAAAAAATGTTAGTCATATACTATATAAAATCATCCCATGTTCGACAATTTGTTAAAAAATGGCTTGTGAATTCAGTTGGTTAATTGGGGAGGTTGTGGGGAGTTCTTTGACATGTGGGTTGCTATCACGGAGTCTCCAGCCTTATGACTTCTTGATTCCTGGAAATGCAGTCACTGAACACGGCACACTAGGCAGATCAGTTACGTCAATCCATCAGAATCATCTGATAGACCCATTGCAGAGCCTGCCCTCAGACCTCCTGTCACTTTTTTTCTACAAGGAATCTGGCCCCAGATCACCCTCCTTAGAGAGAGTCATAGAGAAAAGCCGATATAGACAGACTCTTCAATTCCAACGCGTTCATGAAAATAGAGTATGGTTTAGATTGAGAGCAGGAAAACAGAAGGAGTTCCACTTTCAGAAGAGTGGTATGAGGAGCTCCACTAAATCATTCCCCAGCAACCGTAACTAGTGAAAACTATTTTTAAAAGCAATCATGTAGTCTCTGGAAATCATCCTAAGGGCAAACATCAATTAAAAAACATTAATTCAAGAAACTCTACTAAATCTTAGAACAGTAATATTCTGTGGCCCTTAAGGTATGGCCACAAGCCATGCTCTCCCTCCTCCTCCTTTCTAGCAGCTCAGAGAGCTGGAAGCTCCACTCTGCACAGGTGTGGCCAAGAAGAAGAGGGTCCCTCTTCCCTTTTCTCCCAGTCAAGGGATACAGTATCTCATTGAGAGAGAATGGCCAGCAGCATTTCTCAATGCCTTGCAGAGAATAAGTTCCTGGCAAGTGAGGACAAGATGTTGCCTCTTCCTTCCCCCAAACCTCTACTCATAAAGGAGAGGTTCTCCATCAGGCACAGCAGTGCAAGAATACTGAAGCCCTGATCACCCTTGTCTCAGCTTGCTCTTATGCTGGGAGAAACACATTGAGACAGACCAAAGGCCCCTGTCTAGCACCTGCTCATAAGGCATGGGTGTCACCCTTGTCCCACTTCTGGAGCAGTGGCTCAGAGATTTCACCAAGAAGTAAGGCAGGTCCCAAGAACAGAAAGCTCTGAAGCTCATGCCAAAGGAACTGACTTTATTTGAAACAGTGCCGGCAAGTTCAAGCCTAAGGATGCTCTCAAAAACATCAGAGATATTGGTGGCAAACAATGAAGAGGCAGCTGGTAGCTCTCTGAGAACAAAAAACCAAAACAGGTAGGGCAGGTAGTTTATGAGAGACAACAAAGGAAAGAGGTAAGGAAAGCCCTTTCTGGGGTCAGAACACCCCTCAAAGACTGCTCTTGCAAAAGGTGCTGGATTGAATAGGACCAGACTGAGAAGCCATTCATACCCCAGGCACTGTCAAAAACAGTACTGCATTCAGCCAGCAGTTAGGCGAAACTATCAGTTTGGTGGGATACCAAGTGAGACAGACACCTTAACAGAAAAACCAAGAATAAAAGCAGTCAAAGAGGGCTGAAACCACTGTCATCCCAGGGTAATAGCATGGGCATGACCAAAGGCTCCACCTTCTGAGAAGCAGTACCACAGGATCATACTAACAGAGAAACAGATTTCACCAAAATGAGCCAGCCAAATCAACAAGTAAATCCCATCAAAAACAATCCACAGACCAGGGAAGGAGATCAGTATCCCAAGTTTTACAATATATTATCTAAAAATGTGCAGTTTTCAACAAAAAACCATGAGACATGAAGCAAATAAGAAAGTATGACTAATACACAAAGAACAAGGTAAGAAACAGGAGCTGTCAGGGGACACACATACTGGATTTAACAAAGACTTCAAAATAAAAAAGGAAACTATTCTTTAAATCATAAAGGAAGGTATGAGGACAATGTTTCATCAATAGACAGTGTTAATAAATATTTTTTAATTAATTTGCAACTGAACTTTCTCGTTTCTCTCCATTTGTTTTTTTACTCATTTACATCAGTGAGAACTCAGATTTTTATTTCGTAACTTGGGTTATAATCCAATACTCCTTCACTTTGTTGCTTCACTTTTTCCAGTTTTGTCCACTGGGAGCTCTCTGGGTTGGCTCCTTTGCTATACCCCACGAAAGCAGGATTTGGTGGGTTTTGGTGTTTTGTTTGTTTTAGCACTTCTCTACTTTCTGGCACTAAGCAATGCTCCAGAATCTTCAGATATTTCCTGCCCAGTCCTTGAATTTTCCCAAGAAATTCTGATTCTTTTTATAGGAAAATGGTGCCAAAAACCATGATCTGAAATCTAGGTTTCTTCTCTGAGTAATGAAGATGTTCTAAATTTAATTGTGGTGATGGTTACGTAACTTTGTGAATATACTAAAGAACACTGAATTGTACTCTTTAAGTGGGTGAATTGTATGATATGCAAATCTCAATAAAGTTCTCATTCAAGGGAAAAAGAAGCAAAATTAGTCGTGGGGGGGCTACTCTATTTTACAGAACAAAGAAAAACCATACAGACAAAAACGGTAAATAATAAATCCTTTGCAACTAGAATCAAGTGTGTGGCCCAAGGGTGACAGTCACGAAGGAATACATTTGGATTATCAACTACACATCAGGAATTACTGCCTGCAAGTAAAGTCTCAAAAATATCCAAGCACTTTTTAAAGAAAGTTCGACCATCATCGAATGATTCGAAATCATTCGAATTACCCTTTCTTAGGACCTCGGGGAGTATTACAAGCGGTATTGTCTAATTAGAGCTCCAAAACAACAGGATGCAAAGAATAGCATCAAAAACTCCTACATTCCTGGAAATACTTGGGAGTGTAACTAGTTTGTCTTTAATGGAAAACACTGCAGCAGTTTCTAGACAGCTCCCATGAACCTTGAATGCACGCTGCCTGGTAAGGGGCTCCCCCCCGCCCTCCACCATACTCAACCTGGGGCCATCCTGGGCCTCTAAAGCTGTCAGGGAACATAAGCCTAAACTGGTGTGAGTGTTGCTTGTTTCCTGAACGCCCTCAGGAGCCCAAGGCTCCCTTAGTCCATGTGAGGAAGACTATTTGGTGGTATAGAAAAGGATGGGAGAAAGAAAAGGAGATGAGAATTCAGATCCAAGCATTTGTTCAGCCGCCTCTGGTGTTTATTATTACAGCTCCCAGAGAGATGCACTGTTGACCTCTTTTCCTGTCCTCACTTTATAACTTGTTCAAGAGCCAATGCATACTTCTGACTGTAAGCACGTATGTGTAGACAAAAGCACAAATACATGTAAAGAGTTGAAAGAGGACATATACATGCACATATGTGGTGAGAGATTGTGATGAAATGGGTAAGAGTGCCTCTCTAGAGTGAGACTTAATGGGTCCAAATTCTGGCTCTGCCATGTACCAGCCTAGGACCATCAGTATGGTCCCTCTGTGCCTTAGTTTCCTCATCTATAAAGTGGGGGAGAAAATAATACCTACCACTGAGATCACTATAACTATTAGATGAGATACTGAGTAGAGTGTTTGGCATATAGCAAGAAACATAATGTTAGCTACTAATATTATAAAGACAAGTATACACAAAAGTATTATTCCTTGCAATTTGGATTCTATTTCTCCATTTAAAATTTTAAACACAAATAAAAACTCCACGTAGTCATACAGAATGACAGAATTCATGTAACTAACGTTCTGTTTCTTTGACTTTACAACCACTATGCTTCTGTTGTTTGTTTCAAATCTACAAGCATGTGTGGTGCACAGGGGTAGGTTGGAGATAAAAATTGTACTCTGAAGGCTGTTGAAAGATTTCAAACCATAAGGGGCTTGTTCTGGAAACACATGTAGCTGAGTGTGATTGTGTAGGAGAATGATTATATAACTGGGAGAATTGGACTTTAGTTCCATGTAAAATGCAATGATTAGTAAAGGATAAATAATAAAACTCTCCATGTGCTAAAGCTTACATGTATATTGTTAAAAATCAAGAGTAACGGCTCAATAATTGTTCAGTGGCTAGACCAACAAAAAGATATTTTGGGGGGACAAGTATTTTATAACTAATGTTGTTTAAAATTGTTAGCTTATGTTGATAATAAAAAGAAAATTGACTTATAGTCAGTTTTGCTATTGTTACTAAATTACCTCAGACAACGCCCCCACCCCCTTATCGCTTGCGCTCAGGATGACCACTCTGTCCCCCATCCTTGGTTCACCACTGCCACCAACAAATTAGAAAAGTTCTAGTTTCATATCCTTATAAACATTTGGTATCATCAATCTTTTTCTTTTTTTAAAGATTTTGTTTATTTGACAGACTGAGATCATAGGTAGGCAGAGAGGCAGGTGGGGGCGGGGGGTGGTGGGCGGAAGCAAGCTCCCCGCTGAGCAGAGAGCCCGATGCAGGACTCGATCCCAGGACCCTGGGATCACAACCTGAGCCGAAGGCAGAGGCTTTAACCCACTGAGCCACCAGGGGCCCTGGTATCATCAATCTTTAAAAATTTTAGACAGTCTAGGGCACCTGGGTGGCTCAGTCGGTTAAGCGTCTGCCTTCAGCTCAGGTCATGATCTCAGGGTCCTGGGACTGAGCTCTGCATCAGGCTCCCTGCTCAGGGGAGAGTCCGCTTCTCCCTCTCCCTCTGCTCCTCCTCCCTATTTGTTCTCTCTCTGTGTGTCTCAAATAAATAAATAAAATCTTAAATAAAAAAATAAAAATTTTAGGCAATCTAGTGGGTATGCAGTATCTAATTTGTGGCTTTAATTTTAATTTCCCTGGGATTAATGATACTGAACACTTTTTCATGTACTTTTGGCCATGCATGTATATTCCTTTGAGAATTGTGTTGAGTTTTTATTGGAGCTGTTTAGCTTTTCATTCTTGGCTTGTAAGAGTTCTTTATATACCCTGAGTTCAAGTCTTTTGTCATATATATATATTTTACAAATATTGTTTCCCAGATTGTGGCTTCCCTATTCACTTTCTTAATGTTATCTCTAAACAGTAAGTGTTATCTAGTAATTTCCCCTCTTTCAGGAACCCTCTTACACTCTTGGTGGGAATGCAAGCTGGTATAGCCACTCTGGAAAGCAGTATGGAGAGTCCTCAAGAAGTTAAAAATAGAGCTACTCTACGATCCAGCAATTATACTGCTAGAGATTTACCCCAAAGATACAGATGTAGTAATCCTAAGGGGCGTGTGCACCCCAATGTTTATAGGAGCAATGTTTACAACAGCCAAACTACGGAAAGAGCTGAGATGTCCATCGACAGAGGAATGGATAAAGAAGTGAGGTACACACACACACATACACACACACACACAATGCAATATTACTTGGCCATCAGAAAGGATGAATACTTACCATTTACCTCAATGTGGATGGAAGTGGAAGGTATCATGCAGAGCAAAATAACTCTGTCAGAAAAAAACAATTATCATATCGTTTCATTCACATGTGGAATACCAGAAACAGCACAGAGCATCATAAGAGAAGGGAGGGGAAACTGAACAGAAAATAATCAGAGAAGGAGACAAACAATGAGAGATTATTAACTCCAGGAAACAAAATGAGGGTTGCTGGAGGGGAGGTGGGAAGATGGAATAATTAGATGATAGGCATTAAGGAGGGCACGCGAGGGCACTCGATGTGATGAGCACTGGGTGTTATCTGCAACTGATGAATTATTGAACTCTACATCTGAAATTAATGATATACTATATGTTGGCTAATTGAATTTAAATTAAAAAAATTTCTCCCCTTTTATCTGTATTTGGGGTCTACTTAATTTTTTTCTTGTCATTCCTTCTAGAGTCTGTCAATATTAGGAATACTCTTAAAGAAACAACTGAGCTTGGTCAACCTCCATTCCTCATTTGTGAGTGTAAGAGTATACATTTTCTTTTACTAGTGCTAGTATTTTATTCATTCCTGTATCTTTATTTTCTCCTTCCTTGAGTGTTCTATTACTGTTTTTCCCACTTGTAGTGATACCCTTGGCTAAGTTTTTCTTTCAACCATTCTTATTTTCTGATAAATATACTTAAAGCTATATATACCTAAGACCTGCTTTATGTGTGTCTCCTTAAACTCTTAGAAAGAAGCAGCATTATTAGAAGGCAGTTTTTTAAATATGGAAATTCACCAGATTGGGGGATTTGAAAAGTGAGGGAGAGAAGAATAAATGTCCTTTCATTACCTGCTCTTCCTAGTCAGGTTTTTGCTACCCTTATATTATTGGGATAGTGGTGGCCTGAGTGATGGGCCTATTTCTATGGTCCTGGGGCAAGTAAAGAATTATCCTGAGACCACGTAGGAAAGCAACACTTAGTTTCACCAACCTATCCTCTCCCAACTGCCCCCTGAATGCCCTGTGTCTTGTCTGTAGCCACCGCAAGCCACCCCCCCAACTCTCCATTCCCAACACACACACACACACACACACACATACACAAACAGTTCAGTCTCCCAAGGGTTTCTCACTTTTTTCCTTTTAGTTCTAGAAATCCCTATTTTCTTCTTACTCTAGTAGTTTCTTCATGGTCAATGCTACAGAGTAATACCAGCAGGCTGTGCTAACCTACCACCTTGGCAGGAGTCAGAAATGCTCTTCATCCTCAACATTTTCTTAGCTATTCTTCACTCTTTATGCCTATGAATTACTTTAAAAATAACTTTTTCAGTTTCTTCCTGAAAACCTCTCTGGGATTTTAATCATAATTCTTTTACAACTGTAAGTGAGTTTGTGAAGAACTAACATGTTTATATTAGGCAATATTGCCATTCAGTCATCTAGTGTGTGACTTGGGACATTCAAATATTATTTTATGTCTCTCAAAAAATTTTATTTTATTCATATAGGTTCACACCTTTCTTGTTAAAGTTTTCTAACCATTTTATGTCTTACTATTAGCGTGAGTGGGATTATTTTTCCATCTTACTTTGTAACTTACTATTGCTGACCTACAGAAAAGTATACTGATATTTGTAGACATATTAACAATTTGATGACTCTACTGTCTTTTCCTAAAAAATTCTAATAATTAGGAAGAAATTAGTTTTAAAATATTCCCTCAAAAATAAAAATTATCACACTTTCTTTTCATAGTAAGGAGAATGAAAGCTATTATTTGTATTTATTTGGGGGCTTATAGTTTCTCTGAGAATACATAGATCATTTATATTTAATATTTTTCTCATAATAAAAGTAACATATGGTAGAAACTCTAGAGGAAAGTTTAAAAAGTTAATTAGATCAAAAGGCAGCAGAGTATTCAGCGATATCCCATGTTTATATAAAAATATGAACACACACATACACACACACCCCTCCATATACTGGCCTATGTCTAGATAGTGTTCATAACTAAATTTCAGACATGACTAGACATGTCCAGTAGCCTAGTAAACAGCAGGCAACCAAAACAAATGAGTGCTTTTACAGTCATTTGTGAACACACACAGAACAGAGAAAAATTTAGTCACCCGACAGACATGATCCCACCTGAGGTCAGTTGAGACAACACCACACCTTCTTACTTCAGCTCATACAGTGATGACCAGAGAATGGAGAAGTAAGAGACAGTAAAGTATAGTGCAGAAAGCATAGGTTCTGGGGTCGGTTGAGCAGGGTTTAAAATCCCAACTCTGGTTACTTAGTGGAGTGGCTCAGGCAAGTCACTTAAACGCTTCTGAACTTCATTTTCTCTTCTATATAATCAGGAAAATAGAATCTACCAGAGGAGGGAGCTGTTTTCAGAATTTAAGATTATAATCTACTTGGAGTGTGTGGGGTGGGTGTGGGTGTGGGTGTATGTTTATTTTCCTTAGGAGCAATAGTTCAGTATTTGCTAACTAAGTTCACTGAAAACTTTACGGACACTATAACTACTGAGGATAAAAAGAATGAACTATCTTTAAATGATATATTGTTTTATTTGCTTGATTTGGGCTTTAGAAAAATGGCATCATATTGTATGGAATCCTGTAAAACCTGGATTTTTTTCCTCACTAAATATGATATGTGAGAGTCTGCATTAGATATATACTAGTTCTAATTCATTTATTCTCACTACTATATAATACTCCACTATCACTATTTTTTGTATTTTATACTTTTAAAAAAATTTGTGTGTGTGTGTGTGTTCCAAAATTCATTGTTTATGCACCACACCAAGTGCTCCATGCAATACGTGTCCTCCTTAATACCCACCACCAGGCTCAACCAACCCCCGACACCCCTCCCCTCCAAAACCCTCAGTTTGTTTCTCAGAGTCCACAGTCTCCTATGGTTTGTCTCCCACTCTGATTTCCCCCAACTTACTTCTCCTCTTCTTCTCCCAATGTCCTGCATGTTATTCCTTATGCTCCATGAGTTAGTGAAACCATATGATAGTTGACTTTCTCTGCTTGACTTAATTCACTCAGCATAATCTCTTCCAGTCCCATCCATGTTGCTATAAAAGTTGGGTATTCATCCCTTCTGATGGAGGCATAATACTCCATTGTATATATGGACCACATCATCTTTATCCATTCATAACGCTGAAGGGCATCTTGGTTCTTTCCACTGTTTGGTGACTGTGGGCATTGCTGCTATGAACATTGAAGTACAGAAGGCCCTTATTTTCACTATATCTGTATTTTGGGGGTAAATTTTCACTATCTATTCTTAAAGTTACCTATTGATGACCTTTTGGTTTGGATAATTTTTGTTCTTAGTATGCATCTTGTAGATGCACCAGAAATTACTGAGGGGCTATGTCCAGGAATAGAATTACTAGATGAGTCAATAAAACCAGATTATCTTCCAGTGTTGTGGTACCAATCCACACACACTCCAGAGTGTATAAGCAATCTTATCCTCTACACTTATATCAGCACTTGAGATCTGAGATTTCTCAACTGTTCACTAATCTGGTGTTATAAATTAGGTTCTCATTTGGGTTTAATTTCCATTTCCTTCCTACTAGTGAAATCAAGCATTTTGTCCCATGTATATCTATCATTTGTCTTTTCTTTACCATAGAATATTTATTTCTGTCACTTACCTAGTTTTTCTATTGGGTTGCTTTTCTATTGGGTTGGGTTTGTTGATTTCATACCTTTATTAATTCTTTATTCTCAATACTAAACATTTATTGGCTAATCTCTCTGCAAGTTTGAATCTTATCTTTTTGCTTTCTTTATGGTCTCATTTGATAACCAGAAATTTTTAATTTTAGTTTCATTATTTTTTATTTCTATGGTCCCAGCAATTTATCCCATTGTGCTTTTTGCGGGTAATTACAACACAGAAATGGCAACATAGACCAATATTTCCACCTCTATGGTGCTCCCCAGGAGCAAACTTGAAGATAGCTCTCCAGTGAGAAGACCACCAGATTCTCACTGGTTACAGGGAAGAAAAACATACTTGGTCCCAACTTAACCAAAGCAACAGAAAAAATATGTTTTACTGCAAAAATATTTAAAATCAGACTAGCAAACCCAGCTGTCTGCCTACCTTTCATAACCTCCAAGCCATCTTGCGTGAGTCACCTAATTCAGAGTCCCCTGTCTGGTTTTCTCATTCAGATTGCCCCCTGCCACTCTTTGCCTGTTTGCCCACTACCACAAATCTTTTTCTTTAGGGCTTTATGATGAGGAATAAATGTGGTAAATCTGGCTCTTTTCACTTTGTAAAGTTCTTTATCATTGTCATACCCATAAGCATGTCACCACTGTTTCCCTGTTTTGAGAAAAAAGAGCAACATTCTTTTTCACACTTACGTAAGTCTAATTTCCAGTTATTCCTCACATGTATGTGTTAAAAGAGGAAATCAGATTATTTTTCCATTGACTTGGCTTAAGAGTTTCCTAAAAGTTACGAGCAAGCTGCCCTAAAAGAGAATAAAAGGGAACTGGGAAGATAGGCAGAAAAGCAAGAACAATTCCCTCCCCCCCAAAAAAAAGAAAAAGAAAAGAAAGCACCTGACTTTTTATGATCCACCTCTTCCCTTCTCAGTGCAGCAAAGGGAATTGTGGAGCCTGGTTTAAGACTATTTCCTGTATATTACCTCTATCACAAGCTGGGTGGATAAGTCAGCCTTAGAAAGTCCCTTAGTATTCCTGGACTTTCAGTGATTTTGTACATAGTAACAAGGATGCTGAGAAAGGGAAAAAAAAAATTTGAAAACCCTTCCCTTTCTGGAAGAAAACATGCCATCTGAGAGGGTGCTCCTTTTCTAGTTGGTCTGTAAGCTTATGTTTTTAGAGGCACAGCCCTTGTTTTCCACAAGAAGAGACCATGCCCAGTTCCCTACAATCCTCTCTCTTTGCAAATTCTTACTTATGGTCTGAAGTGTTGAAACAATAAACACAGGATCATGCCTGGGAGTCTGAGGGTCAGGTTGGGGGGGTGGAGGCTGGGAAAGGGGTTTCCCAGCTTTGTGTGAGAAGTGAAAATGAGGTGGCAGCTTTAGCAGACAATTCTGGGCCCTTTTCTTCCTACCAGAGTACAAGTGCCAGCTGAGGCCCCATACCTCGTTCCATTGTGTGAAGACAGGCAAGAGATCTCTCAATTATCTTCAAATTAACTGCCTCTTGCCATTATCTGTTCCCTGAGGACCAATCAGAGATAGTGTTTGAAAAAGCGGGGAGTCAGCCTACCACTTCACCCACTCTCTGGGATCCCTTCCCACCTACCCCCTCCCATACACACACCCAGCCAAAATCATCTGTGGCTGCCATTTCTCATGACAAACTTTAATGCTTTAATTAGGAAGCATCTGTGTGTCCACTCTCCACAAACACCATATGGTGCTCAGTACAAAATATGTTTCATTTTCAGGAAGGCAAAGCCTTAGGAAAGGGCAGTATTTTGAATATCAATTGTTGTTTTCACCTTAGGTGAAGAATAAATTTGCTGTGCTTCAAAGAGATGGCAGTGTTTGAAGGAAGCATTTTGTCTACCTGGTGTAGGGAAGAAAAAAATTTTCCCTTCTTATTTTCTAGGCTCTTTGGCTAGTCTAATAATAGCTGTAAGAGAGATAAACAGGAGAAAAACATACTTAATTACATACCTATAAGAGCACTGTAAAGATACGAAAACCCAAAAGGCAGCCAGGTATTTGAGTCTTATATAACATCCTCAGCTAAGAAACTGGGGAGAGGTGTGGAACTCAAAGTGGGAGAAAAGCTACTCACAGGAAGGCAGAGAAAATGTTTGGAAACAAACGTTGTCCTGTTATGCAGATAAGTTTCTTAGGTAAGAAGTATCTCCAGTAATAGCTGTGTTTCTGGTACAGGCCCTCTTTCCATTGTAAATTTAGGCAGCCAAGGGGGAGGTAAAAAGCTTTTCCTGAATCTGCCCAGTTTTGATTGCCTTTAGCTCAAAATAATCTTTATGCCAAAGAGACATATTTTGGGGTAGCAAATCTGCTCCATTTTGCTGGCAAAACTTGGAGGAAAAGATGTCTTATATTAGAACAAAAAACAGAATTCTACTTTCCAGGCTCAGAAACTGAAAGCCCTTTAGAAGTATATTCCACGAATCCTCTAAACAGTCTAAAGATTTAGGATAGAAGGTGTCCTGTCCAAACAATTCAACTTTTAAACAGAACGGTAAAATAGCCATCTCTTACATGTTCCATATAGGTAATATGGGACCCAGTCTTAGAATATTGAAGAGGCACCTACTTACCAAAGCAGTCTGCCTATTCTGCCCAGGAGAATGCTTTTTTTCAAGGGCATACTGCATGGGGAAAATCAACTACTTTGCTTCTTTGACAGCTATAAACTGACTTGGGAAATATGGCCTTATGGGATATGGTCTTTGGATTTGTTTTCCTTTCAAATATTGTGTCCTTAAAATAACAAATCTAAGCTTTCCAAAGTTCACATTTCTCTAAAATTAAAGAGCTTACACCAGGCCAAGTTTCGAGATCTTTTCTCCAGTGAGGAATAGGAGGAGATACAGGCCAAATTCCAACATGGGACTTTTCCTGCTTTTATGCAAATCACTCAACATGCAAATGATTAAATAATTAAACCATGATGGTGTTTAAATAAGCCATGTCTATTTTCTTCACTGCCCAGGTCAGCTACCATTCTTTTGTTGGAGGCAATAGGAAAGGGTTAGGGAAAGTCTCTCTGGAGGGTAAGGGATTGGACTGGGAAGGGCTGTAATTACTCATTTTCGTTTTAAAATAAATAAAGGAGTGGATGCTGTGGAGTGAACACCATCCCCCTGTTCCCAAATGAGGGGACTGGTTTCTTTCTGCCTGGTCACCAGGGCCCCTGTTTCTTACTCCAGTCCATGTGTCAGTCACCTCAGGTCCCTCTCAGACTCGACTACATAATTATGAGCTACCACATGTGGCTTCTGAGACACAACTTTAATTATCCAAACTCAGAGCACACAACAGAGTCTGAATTGACTGAACAAAAGCCTATTAGAAGGTGATCCCCTGTGGTCACATTGCAATTATTATCAAGGGCCATGGCGGCTATGGAATTATCTCTGCAATATCTCACTAACCTTCAATGCTAGAGTCATGTGAACGATGATTTGTGCCATAATCTCATTTCCTGTAATGGTGTGACAGCAAAAATAAAGGCGGGGCGGGGGGTTGCTGCCTGGCTCTGTCCTGAAACTCAATTCAGAAGGCCACCGCAGATGTGCAAACACAGCACATCCAGCAATTATTGCTGATAGCCTCTATCTTTACACCCAGCAAGCTTAGAGCTGGGAACAGAGGGGTTTTACCACTCTCAGAGTTTGCCGGAGAGGCACCCAGCAAGTGCAGCAGAAGGCCCTGTAAATGCAAATAAACAGGAACCACTCAGCAGAGTGACCCAATGTGTCTTTTTCCAAAGAAGATTTTCATCTAAGCATAAGGAGTTATTCCACTGAAGTCGTAAGTGTTGAAATAAAGGGTATCAGTGGGATGCTCATGGGCCTTTTCTTTGCTATAACTAGGAATACTTGGCCCATATGAGATGTTCATTTTCATCCTTTGGACTCCTTGAGTGATACATAATGCAAATCAGCACAGATCTTTTTCACTTCTTAACAATGTGAGGTTGACTATTCAGCTTCTGTTTGGAAACCTCAGGTCAGCTTGATCACATAACTTTTAATGTAGCATAAAGAAAAAGTATAATGTTCTAAAACCACTACTATTTTAACTGCTTATTTAACAAAACTGCCTTAATGGCTTTCTTCGTATTTTACTGGCTAGACAGATATCATGGTTTAATCACATCATAGATTCCTATATTATAAACATAAGAATATCCTGATTTGTCAAAGAACCTGAAGACAAGTCATATCATATTATCACAAATCCCTTTTCTTCCCTATAATTCCAATCTTTTCCTTAGAACCATTATGTTTTGGGAGATATGTTAAAACAAACCTATTTTATGGCCCCTGTACCAAGACAGCTTTTCCTCATGATTTATCTGTGTTATCACTTCCAAATTAGCAAACCCAGGCATTCAAGGATCCATACAACATAGACTTAGTGTGTGAATCTCATTTATTTTCCCTTACTTACCTACACATGACATATAAGCTATCCAAACCAAATTCTTCAAATATTCATGATCTCCCACCTTGCTGTGTTTGTTTACTCTGTTCCCTTAGGCTAGAATGTCCTCACTTATTTCCTGTCCCACCCCTGACTATGACAGCCAATCCATCCTCCTGGATAATTTCAATTACTGCTTACTCTTAGCTTATTTTCTCAGGAGGTGCCATGCTCACCCAAACATCAACAGTGCAGTTTTTAAAATTTTATTTTAAGCAGACTCACCTCTAATGGTATTTACCTCATTCCAGCATGCATTAAAATAATTTATGTGCTTCTCTATACTTTTTTCCCAGTGTGTAATCTCTTCAAGGTCAATGATTAGGAATTACTCCTCTAAGAACTCATATATTCATTCACTCAACCATCTATTCATTTACAGTTATTTGTCCATTATTGATTCAATAACACTATCAAGCATCTACTAAATATTGGAGAATGTTTCAGGCATTGAGTGTCTAAGGACAAGAGAGATAAAATAAGACACCGTTCTGAGTCCCTACCATCAAGGAACTTAGTGTCTCACAGAGAGAAAGAAGTATTCCATGAATCATTGCTCACAGGAGTGGCCTTCAAATCATGCCTAGAACAGTGACAAATGTATGGCAGTTTCTCAAGTTGTGTTTGTTGAATTTAAAGTCAGGAGAGAGGAAAAACTAAAGGAGAACAAATCAGAGAGGGAGACAAACCATGAGAGACTCTGGACTCCGGAAAACAAAACAGGGTTTCAGAAGAGAGGGCGGTGGGGGGGATGGGGTAGCCAAGTGATAGCTATTAAGGAAGGCATGGTTGGGATGAGCACTGGGTGTTATATGCAACTAATGAATCGTTGAACACTACATCAAAAACTAATGATGTACTATGTTAGCTAATGCAACATAATAAAAAAATAAAGTAAAATAAAATAATTAAGTCAGTAGTAAAATGAGTAGACCCAGTTCCCCTTGAATTCATTTTAGAGTAAAAATAACTTTACCTTTACCTAAACGTGCTAAGATATGTAATCTATAATGATTCCTAAGTATACATTTTTGGAGATACATATCTCCCTTCCAGCGATTCAAAAGGTAAAGGACCCAAAGCAAATTCTTCATCCATGAAACTCTCAGAGATGTTTTCTGAAAGTCCATTTGCTAACAGAGAGTGATGGGTGGCAAGAAATGAGGTAAGGGAAGCTGTAATCATGCACCTTGAACACTCATGTCCCTTTCCTTCTTTTAGCTAGAATGTGAGTATCTGTTGGTACCAGGAAATACAACACATAAAGTGTTAGAAAGGTTTGTTCTCCAGAGTGAACACTAACTACTGGCATAAGGTCGGGGAAGTCTTCATAAAGAAATACACTCTGAACTGGCTTGAATGATAAAAGCTCATCCGAGTGTCCATCCTGAGATGATGTCATCACTTTGCCTCTTGCATCTTTTATTCCTATCCTTCCTCTCTCCAAGATGTGAGTTATCTTCTGTTTTTAAATTACGTTCGAGAAGAGTTTTAATATTTTGCTTTTTACACGATCTTCTTGAATTTTTTTAACTCAGTGAAAAATCTGGGGTTTTGTTAATAATAATGTACCAGTGTTAATTTCCTAATTTTGGCAAATGTACCATGTTTATATAAGGGGGAAATCTAGCACGGGTACATAAGAATTCTTGGTACTATCTTTGCAACTTTTCTGCAAATCTAAAATTATTCCAAAATTAAAATATATTTGAACAATAAACAAACAAATACACCTCTAAAGTAGTGAATGATAAACAGGAATATCAGTTGGGAGCAGAAACAAATATGTCTCACTCTTGCCCATATCAATCTCTATTTATGCTCTCCTGTCTCCTTTTCTCAAGCTGACATGATGGTGCAAAGCTTGGATCCACTCACCCCCATCTATAACCTCTTGAGCTCTTGAACTCTGAATATAATTATAGGTCAACATTTTCTTGACTGGATTGGATGAAGTGGCCCAAGTGACATTTTGCCTTCAGGCCCTAATGGTGACATAGGCTATCCCTAGGGTTCTGACCACAGCTCTGTCATTAGCCAGCTAAGATTGTTTTGTTAATCTAATGAATGGTTCCATAGGAAATAACAGAGTAAAGGCTTATTAAAGGTGAAGGCTTCATCCATTAAAATGCCCTTTGTCCTTAATGAAGGTCAGTAGAAGACTGATTATAGGAGGAAATCTTGCTTTATGCTCAGCCATATGTCTTAATTAATCATCACGTCAAGCAAGTCGTCAGACTGGATTTGTGTTTGCCTTTATTCTTTGAAAATTTCTGGAGTGGGGATTACTGAAACAACCTTAGTATGTTCTGCCATCAGAGAACGGTGTGTGACATACAGCATTACCCAAATTATTTGAGTTTATTTTCTATGATGAAATATTTTCAAGTATGTATTTTTTGAATCTCTAATCTCAATAAAACTTTGAGATTTGCAATGTACAGTACAGTAACCACTAGTCACATGTGGTTACTGAGTACTTAAAACCTAGCTAGTATGAATCGAGATGTACTCTAAGTATAAAATGCACAACACCGGGGGGCAAAAACCTACATTGCAAAAACAAATGTAAAATATCTCTTTGATAACTTTTATATTGATTATATGTTGAAATGATATTTCTCAAAGTGTTTAGTTATATAAAATGCAGTGTAAATTTTATTTTACCTGCTTCTTTTTCCTTTTCTTAATGTGGCCACCAGAAAATCTAAAATTATATATGTGGCTCAAATTACATTCCTATCAGACAGTGCTACCTTCAGGTTTCCAGAAAAATATGTTCAGTGACTGCCTGAGCATATTGTTTCCTTAAGCGTAGTTCAGATCTGTCTTTCAGGCAGTGGGGACATGATGAAAAATGTTATTTTCCTTTACTCTCCTTGATATAATGAACTAATCAGTTTAGGTCTAGCTGCTCCACTTGGCTCAAAATTAAAAAAAAAAAAAAATACAATTATTAAACTTCGTGCCACTAAACCCTTACCAAGAACAAGAGCTAGAGAGCTACTTGCCTCAGGCACTGGGGATATACACATGAGACACCCTGTTGGCAATCTCTTCCTGTTCCTGCTTTATGCTTTCTTCCTCTGTGATATCTGCTTACAAGTCTCACCTCCACAGTTAGTGGCCATCTACTTTGACAGCTTCCTCCTAAGTCTTTCCAAATTATCCTTATCTTTTATAAAAGCTTCTCTGCAGCTTGGCTGAGAGCTGCTGGAAGGCAAGGCTTTTAACTTATTAACAGGCCCATTGTGTGCCATCAATATTTATCAAATGAATAATAACAAGAATAAAGCATATTGAACACTAATAATATGCCTGATGGTTTTTCTAAATGCTTTTCCTATAATCTCTCATGAAACCCTCTTTAGAAATCCTCTGAGGTAAATACCAAAATTACCTACATTTTACAGATAAGGAAACCAAGATACAGAGGGCCTATGAAACAAGACACACAGGTGGTAAGTGATGGAGCTAGATCGAAATGAAGGCAAGATGTACAATCAGAGAGAGTTGGCATCTAGCAGTTTGAAAACAGACTTGGAAAGCTTGGAGACGCCAGGCTGAGCCTGAAGTGAAAGTGAAAAGAGAATGAGACAGGCTGTGGTGTCTCCTTCTAACTAGAGCCCTGGTCCCTAAAACAAGGCCATGTCCCAGCCTTTCCATCTGCTCCTCTGATTGTGGGGAGAGGATCAGATGAACACTACGTAATTTTAGTTTCGGTAACTATCTGTCCCCTACAACCAGATATTGCTGGCACATTGTGGTGGAGCCCCTTAACGTGGTAGCCTCATGTTCTGTGATAAGGACAGGCAGAGGCCTGCAGCCATTCTTTTGTCCAAAGTGCTGGTTGGCCAGGTCAGTCAGGGAACTCACACCCTCCTCGGTTCTCCTGAAAGGGGAGCATCATGCCACTGTTTTTCAGGGAGCATGACAACTTGAGCCTTTCCTTAAAGCTATAGGTTGATGCTTCCACAATCTATTTGACACTTTGGAAGAACATTTGGGAAAAGTCAATGAGAATAGATACAGGGCACTGAAGAAACATTCCCCCTTTTTTTTAATGTTAAAGAATTATAGGGGCACCTGGGTGGTGCAGCCAGTTAAGCCTCCAACTCTTCGTTTCAGCTCAGGTGGCAGTCTCAAGGTCCTGAGCTTGAGCCCAGTGTCCTGCTCAATGCAGAATCTGCTTAAGACTCTCTCTCTCCCCTCTTCCTCTGCTCCTCCCTGCCCTGCTCTCTCTCTCTCTCTCAAATGAATGATTTTCTTTTTTTTTTTTTTTAAGAATTATAGTGCATCTGAGTGGCTCAGTTGGTTAAGTGTCTGCCTTCGGCTCAGGTCATGATCCTAGGCCCTGGGAACAAGTCCCATATCAGGTTCCTTGCTCAGTGGGGAGCCTGCTTCTCCCTCTGCCTCTGCCTGCTGTTCCCCCTGCTTGTGCTCTCTTTCTCTGTCAAATAAATATATAAAATCTTAAAAAAAAAAAAGAATTTTTTTTTAGTGGAGGCTAGAAGATATTGAAGGAATGTTTTGATAAGAGGCAGACAAGGAGCATCAAGAGGAAATGGTGAAACACCTGCTGGTGTCACAGGTTACTGTGATTCATTTTCTGACTCCGATATTAACTAGAGAACATTAACTCTTTTATGACCTTAAGCAATTCACCTTACCTCAGGTACTCAGTTTATTTATCATCAAATAAATGAAAAGTTTTGGCTCCTAGAGTTCATCAAACAAAACAGTAGTATTTTAAAATGGTGTAAACATGCTTCCATTTTGTAAAAAAAGGGCAAGTATGTAAATTGAATTTAGCTCTGCCAAACCCCTCCCTATAAATGGCATAGGGAGGAAGTTAGTGCCAGGGAAACTCATTAGAGGTTTAGACCAAGTAGTGTATACATGTATATACTTCAAGAAACCATCCCAAGACACTAACACAATGGCTGGTTCAAGCTTATAAACTATGGAAATGGTTTCTTCATTGCTCTTGAGTGAAAGTGTGAAACAGTTTCCTAAAATGGTTCTAGACTTCTGAGAGCTAGGCTTGTCACTCACAATACAAGCTTTTGAAAAATTTTTCCTCTAGTTAGCAATTAAATTTCATACTGTGAATCTTTTATGGGATATTTTCTTTCCATTGCTGATCATAAAACACAAAAGACTTTGTCATTAGATAGGAAATAAAAATTCAAGGCAGCTGTCCCAAAGTTTATAAAAATTGCTTGTAAGTGGCATATACACAGTATTTCTTCCTGTCTACATAAACCTTCAATGTATATTTTCTGTAGAGTGTACGTTTCTAGGCCTTCTGAGAGTGAAGATGAGTTTGGGGAACATATAATAGGAAGCACTACATCTGACTTGTCTGGGATATGCAGAGTTCTCTCACAAAGCATTGCTATTTATAGATGTTTGCATCTGTCTAATTTTAGACTTGTCTAATTTTATACACTAAACCCTTTAGGCAACAACCATGACTAATTGTATGTTTTGAAGGGTACTTAGCGCATGGTTGGTGCTCAATAAATGTTAAATAATTGAAAATGTTAACAATAATCATATTTGTAAGCACATTGAGCAAGACTGTTCCTAAATATGTTTTAGCGGAGAGCTCAGTGCATTGTTGGCAGGCAAACAACATGGAATGATAATAACACAAAATGGCCCTCTTGTTTTTTTCCAGAAAAAAAGGAAAATTCAGTGACAACTGACTTTAGGGTCTGCAATAGGCAGAAGAGCCCCTTAAAATGTCTGTATCTTAGTCCCCTGGAGCCTGTGGCAAAGGGAAACATGGGTTGCTAATCTGCTGACCTTTATTTGGAGAGAGTATCCTAGATATCCAGGTGAGCCCAAATAAAATCACAAGCTCCCTTATAAATGCAGGGGGTAGAGGGTAGTAACAGGAGAATCACAAAGAGAGGTATAAAAATACATCACTGCTGGCTTTGAAGATGAAGTGGTATTTGGTGGGGGCAGGGGCGGGGGAGGCCAAGGCATGAGTCAAAGAATACAGGCAGTCTCTAGAAGCTGAAAAAGAAGGCTGATCTTCCTCTAGAACCTCCAGAAGGAATGCAATCCTGCCAACCTCATGATTTTAGGACATCTGACCTCCAGAATCCTATAATAATAAATATGTGTTGTTCTGATCCAACCCATGATAATAAATGTGTGTTGTTCTGATCCACAGATTTTTTTAAAAAAGATTTTACTTATTTATTTGACAGAGAGAGGGAGGAGATCACAAGTAGGCAGAAAGGGAGGCAGAGGGAAAGGGGGAAGCAGGTCTTCTGCTGAGCAGAGAGCTGGATGCGGGGCTCGATCCCAGGACCCTGAGATCATGACCTGAGTGGAAGGCAGAGGCTTAACCCACGGAGCCACCCAGGTGCTCCAATCCATAGATTTTGTGATAATTTGTTACAGAAGGAATTCAAACTAATAAAGTGTTTTAACAGAGAAATGTGGGCCAACCACTGGTGATAAATGGTTCATACATGCTCTGGGTACTACCCTCAATGTTATCCAACATTATTTGAAGAAAAAACAAACACAGAAAAAAAAGCAGAACACAAATCTCTGGATTGACCAAGACCACCATCATATAAAAGCATGTATATAGAGTATGCAGAACTGAAAACCATAAGGGAAGGTTGATAATTGTTTTATATAAGGCCAGTAAAACAATGATTTTTTTTTAATTCACTTTAATGCTACCCTAGTAACTTTAATAATATTTTTAAAAGTAAGTCTATGCCCAATGTGGGGCTCAAACTTATGACCTTGGGACTAAGAGTTGCATATTCCACCAACTGAGTGATCCAGGCACCCTGTTAATAATTTTTTTTAAAGAAAGAAAGGAGAATTCCTGTTTTATAAACAAGCATGTATACAAGTGATTTTCAGACAGAAACACACACTTTCCAAGGGCTTTGTGATCACATGTAGTTCTAAGGGATTTTTTTCCCCCAGATCCTCAACTTCTGCCTCTATTTTTTTCCTAAAATTAATCTAGTCTGAGAATGAGAATGTACCTATGTTTCCAAAAGTTCCATGGTCTATATGAAAGAAAGACAACCTCTCATGCATCTCAAATCTAACTCTGATATCTTGCCACAGGACTCTCCAAGACATCAAACAAAGGGGATACATCCTCTGAGCGCCAGAAACTGATAGAGCTGTAGTCTTTCCCAATCCCAGGGGCATTCTGGCCAGGTCTGGGAGTTCTGACCTCCAATCCATGGTGGAATGGGTTGGTGGAACAATGCCTGCTTTTGTCAATTCTCTCCTTACATCCACTAGGGGTTGTCAGAATACCTCCCTCTTGAAGAAGAATTCCAAGGAACCAAATCAAGAAGAGCAGAAAAACATGGATCCTTAAAAACAGTTTTTCCCTTACATATTTAAATAAAAGCTATAATGTTTGGCTATTCTCCAAGTCTTCTCTGGAACATATTACTATTTGGAAAGAAACAAATAGTCAAATAGTATAGACTTCTAATGATGATTCTTTGAAATAGAAATGGAGTATTTTCCGGGATTAATGCATCTTTAAAGATCCGTTAGAAGAAATCTTTTGGATAAATTTTTGGAATGATTTCTTTCAAATTTGGTATATATTATTAGATATCTAAAATCTATTTTTTCAAATTATATAATGAGCTATATATCCCAACTCTGGTCAATTCTTAACTAATTTCATTTAATAAAATGTTTAATATTTGCCACTACCAATTTTGAAAAATTTTATTATATTCTAACTGCCAAATAATTAGCATTTATAAACATATACCTTTCACTTTCAATAACTACAAGGGGAAAGGTCTAACAAAATTAATATCTAATGAAATTAAGGGACTTTTTATTTCTACATATGGTTGCACCTTAATCATCTAAAACAAAACACCAGAGTTTTATACACACACATGCACATAAGGTTAATAAAAAATTACCATGCCAATTACCAATTACCAAAAAATTTGTCAACTCCTTGCTTTATATATAACTTATTATCTTATAACATATCACCTTGCATTAGTTACAAATTAGAGAAAAGAGCTTATTCATTTACCATTCTGCATTTGCAACATTATAAAAATAACCTAATTATATTTGTCATCACTTTAGTCCTGACCTGATCTACCCTACAAAATGCATTCCATAATTTATTTCTCTCTGTATCTTACAATATTTCTCAAAACTTATCAACATACTAATTTCATTTGTAAATTAAAGTCACAGTTTTCCTATCATGGAGTAACTGTAATTTGACTAATTTGAAAATTAAGCTAGGCTTCTCTGCTTTGGGTTTAAAGTCATTATTTTTCAGGTAAATAAGTTAAAATCTTCAGCTTCTGAAAAAATATCATTTACAACATATGATAAGAAAAAAGCATTTAGCACAATATATTTTATTGGCAAAGTATGGTAAAATTAGCAATATTTTTAATCTATTTTGAGTATATCAGGTTAGATACACTGCCTTTAGTGTAAGAGTAAAAGGTATAATTGATAATAACTTCATAAGTCTTGATATGTTTTTTGTATACTTCTCAGAAATTGAGAAAGTAGATGACTGTAATGCAAAATTATTTTACAAGTCAATCGGTTTCTAATTCTTTGATTCAAACAGAAACAAAGAACTGCGTAATCAGATTATGAGCTGAAAGATTCTTAAATATAAATTTAGGTGGCAGATCATTATCTGATTTTTAGCTCATAAACTCCTAAATTCAAAGAAATGAGCAACAATGCTATCATAAAACTTCCCATTTTCATCTAGTTATTTGTGTGAAGAAAATTTCTCAATGCTTCCATCTACAAAATTTAACCATTAGTGACAGAACTGACACTGAACCCAGTTCATTCTAGCAATAAGTCACAGAACACAAAAACTATTAAAAAAGAAAGCCACTCCTTTCATTTGACTAAGACACATATACTTAAATGTTTCCTCTTGTTTAATTATTTATAAAAATGTTATACATTTAGGTTGTTTTAATCAAATGAGTATTTATAATAAGTATAGTGATAAATGAATTAGGAAAAAACTTTTAACTTTCAGATCAGCTCTGTCCAATGGAACCTTCTACGACAAGAGAAGTATTCTCTATGTGCACTACTAATATGGGAGCCGCAAATTAGCCACTTGTGGCTATTGAGTACTTGTGGCTGAGATGATGCGGGAACTGAAATTTTAATTTCATTTAGTTTTAATTAATTTAAACTTAAATAGCTACTAGGGACTACCATATTGGATAGTACAGACTTAAAGTCTATGGATACAGGGAATAAAATAAATTTTCAGTTTTTAGGTATATTTTTCTTGTGGAATAGTATTCTGATAGGATAATCAATAAAAGACTTTCATATATTTTTATAAAGGAATACATTAACATGTGGATAAAATTCTGCATAGGTAATAGAATGGAAATATAGAATCAAGGGGTTGGGGGGTGGAGATATAGAACTTCCATATGTTAAAAAAGATCTTGCTCACCTACATTTTTAACAGGACCATGGTAGATAGCAAATCCTTATAGTGCTTAGATTCTTTGGATACATTTAAAAGAGGAATGTAACAGTTTTATTTTTAAAGGTTTTATAATATGTTGCAAATTTATAATATGTTGCAAAAGGTATTATATCCTTGGTAATGGCCCCATTTCAATGTGAATAAATTTCACATTGGATTCCAAAGTGAATTAGAATTCACATTCTAAGAATGTGTAGAATATTACCTTCGAAGAGATACATTTTTCCACATTTTTAACATCTCTGAAATTGGGATGCATCTTACAATGATGGTGGGTCATAGTCTGATAGCATTTTTTCTTTCTTAGTTATGCATAATCTAATATAGTAAATATGAAGCATAATACCCTGAAATCAATGAATTTTTAGATTCTATGATACATGTTATTTAAACTGAAGATAAAAATTTTAGATGTCCACTTGAAAATGTATGGGGATACATAGTTTTTGACAATTCTGCAGCTATGTGATCAAAAAAACATTTGTAGACCACTGATGGTCTTTCCTGCTGAAGGTCAGTTTCAATCACAGCTTCTTTATATGCGCAGAACAGAGAGGATTGCTTAAGCTAGTCAAGGAAGGGGTTGGGAATTGGAAACTGTTAGTGCAAGAATCTGGAGCTCTCAGGGATTCAAGCACAGAGTTCTTCAGGCTGGTCTCAGGAACTGGAAAAGTCATTTTCCCAAGCCTCCCACCATTTCTTTTTTCCTCTCATATCTGCCCCACTTCCCTACTTCTCTTAGCAGAAAATCTTTCTCTATCCACCCATCAGGGCTTGGATAATGCCTCAGATCTCTGTCTATACAAGTTTTAGCTCAACAACCCACAGTTTATTGGCTCAAATTCTCAGTGTTCCCAAACCAAGGAATGAGTTCTGATTTATCCAGCTCAGAGAAGATGTCCATTCCTGATCCAAACAACTATGACTTGGATGGATGATCCATTTGTATAATATAAAATAATACAAAAGTCACTAGGGGAGAAGAGGTAGTGGGTGAAGGCAATATCCAAAAATGTGGTCTATGAGCAGGCAGCCACAAATGCACCATCAAGAGTCTGCAACAATCACAGCTAACACAAAGTTCTTATAATTGCCAGGCACCATACTAACTGCTTCAAATACATTAATGAATCCTCATTTAAGTTAATCCTCATTTAATCCCCAGGGCAATGCTAGATATTGATAACCACATTTTACAGATGAGGAAACTGAGGCAGGGAGAGCTTAAGTAAACTGCCCAAGTTTACACATGTGCTAACTGGCAGAGCTTGGATTTAAACCCATTGGAGTTAACTGCCTCAGCACTTTCATCTCTGTATCTGGACTTGCTTATGGCAGCACTAGGCACAGAATTTTCTGTGTCAGAAAGTAGTAACTAATAGAAAAATGGTAACGACTGATATTATAACATGAGCAAAAACCACAAGATATTTTCAGACTTAGAAGAAACAAAGAGAGAGGAACTATAGCATTTTTAAAACTACTTCATTCTAGGGGTGCTGGGTGGCTCAGTCAGTTAAGTGTCTGTGTTCAGCTGAGATCATGATCCCAGGGTCCTGGGATCAAACCCCGTAACAAACTACTTCTCTTTCTCTCTCTCCCTTTGCTTCTCCTCCTGCTTGTCCTCTCCCCACACCACCGCCAAATGAATAAAACCTTTTTAGAAAAGAAAAAAAAAAACCTACTTGATTCCAGGCACTTTGCATACACTGTTACTTTATATGCACCATAATTTTTTAAAAAGTAAGTATTAAAATCCCATTTTACTGTTGGAGAAACTCAAGTTCTAAAGAATGAGTAGGTTGCTCAAGGTCTTACCACTACTCGGTAACAAAGCCAGCATCCTCTCCCAGGCCTGACACCTGTAGCCTTTCCTTTACATTCCTCTCCCAAGTTACTGTGGAAACAATTAAGGTGATGTGCAAGGTAGAGGGTAATTCAGTCAATCACGAAACAACCCAAATTAAAGTCAACTTCCTCAAATCAAAGTCATTTTAAAAAATTCACTTACAAATATATGTTTGATTAATCCGATTAAACATAATTACTCCCTATTTCCTTTTGCCTGTATAAGCATTAATGTAGCTGTCCCCGATTGTCGGTTGCAGTTGTTGAAATTTCTGCCGAAACAAGGAAAAGCCCTGGCCAATGCTTTGCCTAAGATACAATTGCATGATGGCTTATTTTTCCTTGCTCTTCCTTGTAACTAATTCTTTGTTGACTTAAAATGAATTTTCAGGGGCTCATAGTATAAAAGGAATTTTAACTCTTCAAAGGCAAACCCCCGAGGCAAGGACAAATCTTCATAAAGTATACTGGAGAACATTTTGGTATGCTGTGAGAGGCTGACAGTGACAAGGAGGTCCAGTGACAAATGCCCTCTTTAGCACTAAGAGACCGTCTTGTTATATTCAGCCTATTAGTAACAACAAAAATAACACATCATCCTTGAATGGAATGGCACAAGCCATCTGAGCTCAGGGTCCTCTGAAAGCATTTTAGTTTTACTTCCATGTTGTTTTTGTTTGTGCCACCTCTCATTCACCCACTTCACAGTACCCCTGTTCAACTGCCACTGAGGAGATAGGTCACCAATAAAAGCAGGATAGGGATTAAGACACAGGGCTTACATGTAAAATCAGAAAGTCACTGGGCATATTTGTGGGAAGGAGTTGGTAGAGATGGCTTCTGACCAGCTAGGCTCTATCTGAACCAACAGCCTGGAACTGCCTTCAAGGGGGAAGAGAGCTGATGTGTACGAGACTAACTGCATGCCAAACGCCACACAGGGGTCTTTACCTGTATCATCTCATTGAATGTCCCCTGGAGGAAGGCCTTATTAGGCCACATGCTTCTGATCAGGATGCTGAGGCTAAGGGAAGCTCAGTAAACTGCCTGAGGGGTCACACAGCTGGAAGCGGACTCGCTACAAGTTAAAATCAGTCCTGAACAATTCCAAATGCCACACTCCCCACTTTACCATGAGACTTCCTACCAGTACAACCCTAATAGACTGCACAGAGTAACAAGACACTATGAATTATTAATTAGGTCTTCCTAGAAGAACTTCCCTGTGATGCGTCAAACTGCATTTCACAGCTAAGCTTCATCTCATTTCTGGTCTTCCTGTTTCCAGGCCTACATTCACAAACCCATCTTCTTCATAGTTACCAAGGTATTCCTCCCCAAAGGCGCTGTTGCTGTGCTACCGCCCTAATAAGACTCTATCACCTAGAAGATAATGTCCTAGAGACTTCCCCTGCATAGGAGAGGAAGGAGATTGAGAAGGCTTGATGGAGAATCATTGAGGGTACAAGGCTCTGTGGGAAGTTAAGAAAGGTCAAACTAAAGGTTAATTTTCACAGGAGGGAAATCAACCTGAGAAAGGAGAGGGGAACTTCTTTCTGAGATACGAAGGAAAGATGAGAAAACAAATTTAAAGCTAGACTTTTAGAGGTGGAGTGTTCTTAGAAGGGAATCTCATAGGAGAGATAAAAATATGTGAAAACCTCCCTCACATGAGATCTTTGGGCATCTGCCAAGAGTCGTAAAAGAAAATCTGGCTCAAGAGAGGAAAGTAACATCCTGTGATCATGAAAATACTCCCGTTGCTGGGCTCCCATGCTGCCAAAACCCTCATTCTACAGTAATGTTCGCATGGCAAACACAGTGATACACCACCTAGATTGCCCTGAGATAAAGGACCTGTTGCCCCAGCTTCTGAGGGTCTGTCAGTGGACAGCTTTCAGCAGTTAGCCCCATCAGGGAATGCATCTCAGCTGCAATGAGCCTTCTCACCCAAAGCCTCTTCCCAAGCAGCCCATTTCTAGAGGTTGAGTCATTGTGGAATACGAAGATCTGACTATCTGGCTCAACTCAGGACAACCTGAATGGCAGCTCAAATGCAGCCCCTGGGGCTGGCCAAGGTTCCTGCTGGCCCTCAATCACATCTCCACTTCTTCTATCCAGCCCTCTCTCTTCCACCAGTGTGGGTCCCAAGGACATTCTTTAATAAATGTCCTGCATATGTCCCACATAAATACAATCTCAGAGCTTGCTCTGCAACAACCCAATCCACAATGGGACTTTTATGAGCAATGAGCCAAGAACAACACAGAAAACTGGTTGTCATACCCTAAGTCCATTGAGACTATCACAAAACAATACAAAATTTCTCATCTTAAGGCATGGGTAACTGCTCAAGCAGCTCTGTTAGTTAGCAGAATTATTACCAAAATAGTGTCCCATTCTATAATCTTAATTTCAAAGAACTCACAATAATTCATTATTATTCATAAAGCTTCATGAGGTTAGGTAGTTTTATCTTTGCCATGTACATATTCACTCAAATGAGGACTTGTTAAACACCTGTCCAGGCACTACAGTAGGAACAAATTTGCAAAGATGAAAAGTCCCAGCTCTTACAGGTGAATAGAGGGCACCGGCTCTGAAACAATGTGAAGAGAGCTACAGTAGAGGCACAGACACAATCTTTTTCCAGTCCAGATGAGGGTGTGATTGGACCAAAATGGCAGAAAGGTAAGTGGCCAGAAAAACACATGGAAACTGTAGACTTTATCACAATCAACCATAACAGTGGGGAATGCAGACCTGAGTCAGACCAAGTGAGTCTGAATCCTGCATTCATCACATTTGAGTTCTTATTAGGTAAATTACTTAATCTCTCTTGATCTCAAGGTTCTCTGCTACATAGCAATGGCTGGATTAGCTAGCCTGGGCTGCCATAACAAAATGTCACAGACTTGCAGGCTTAAAGAACAGGGATTACTTCTCACAGTTCTGGAGGTTGGGAAATCCAAGATCAACATGGTGGCTGAACTGGTTCTCTGCTGAGGACTCTTTCCCTGGCTTGCAGAGGCCACCTATCTGCTGTGCCCTCACATGCCAGAGAGAAAGGGGAAGTAAGCTCTCTGGTGCCTCTTTCCATAAGGGCACTAATCCCATCATGAGGACCCATCCACATCACATCATCTAAATCTAATTACTTTGAAAGTTCGACTTCCATAAACTATCACACTGAGGGTTAGAGTTTTAACATATGAATTTGGGGGATAAGCAATTCAGTCCGTAGCAGTGGTACAAAGAGTGATTTCCCCATAGAATTGATGTAAAGATGAAATGAGCCAATATGGGAAGTGTGCCTAGACCAGTGGCTGCCCCATATTAATTAATCTCTATTTGTAAGTGGTAGCTGTTATTATTAAAGTCACAGAGGCTAAGTCAAAAAGAGGGAAGTGTACATCAAGACTTTCCTTGTGGAGCTCTGTTTCTTTGGGCATATTATCTCTCAAAGGAAGAGAGAAAATGAACTTCTTGAGAATTAAGAATGGGGCTATTTTCATGTAAATATTGGCATGGAAAGTCCCTTCACCATAAACTACTACTAAGGTGGAAATTTCTACCTATTTTCTTTACTCCCATACCTTTCTCTCCTTTCTCTTATGATCAAATGGCTAACACTATCGGAAACATGTCCACTTAAGGGATTACTCTTGTTAAAGAGTATTTAGCTTTTAATCCCACAGGGCACAAGCAGGTTGAAATATAAGACATCATAGAAAAAGAAGAATTTAGCAGGGTTAATCTAGAGGTGAGAGGTGAAAAAGGGTGAAATGGAATCCAAAGCAACCCTGGCTCAATGAAAATACCAGTCAGCTCTAAGAGAGGCCAGCAATGGTTCGTTTCTCAACCTGAATACCAGTAGCTCTGGGACTGTGTTCAAAAAATAATACTTTTTATTTGGCTTTCATACTTTATCTCCATAGGGCTTCAGTATATTTTCTATTGACAGGCTGTTGGATTCAGTTCTGCATGAAAGAGATGTGGCATTAATGGCCTTAGTTAAGTAAACAAGTGGAGATTTCAAAATTGTTTAGGCTGAGTGAGATAGGTCCCTCATCCTTTTTGGAATTCTTAAGTCTCATTCCTATGTGGTTGAATTCACCGGCAATTGTTGACAACTTGATTATTTTGATTGTTGCCATCTTGGTCATTTCCATTGTTTTTAGACTATACAGTTGACAGCCCAAATCCTTAGATCCTGCCTGGCCCTTCAGATCTTTCTTTTTATTTCTTGATTCTTCCTCCTCTTTTAGGAAGAACGGAGAAGGACTGTTATAATTAGAATGAATGATGGTGCAATAGTGTGAGCAGACGCTGTCAAGAGGATGGGGAAAACAGGCCACTCTCTTACATTCTTTTAAATGGTAGCTTTATTGAGGTATAATTCACATATCATAAAATTTACCCTTTTTAAAGTGTACCATCCAGTGAATTTTAGTACATTCATAGTTTTGTAATCATCACCATTACCTAAGTTTAGAATATTTTCATCACCCCCAAAAGAAACCTTGTACCTATTAGCAGGCATTCCCTAATCTCCCCTGCCCCCAGCCCCTGGCAACCACTATCTACTTTCTATCCCTATAGATTTGCCTATTCTGCATATTCCATTATGAGTAGAATTATAGATATGTGGCCTCTTGATAACCTGCCCCTTTCACTTAACATAATATTTTCAAGGTTTCATACATTCTTGAGAAGGTGTAAATTGGCTCAATGTCTAGAGGATAATGTGTCCGTATCAAGGAAAATTTAAAACGCATGTACTCTCAGAAATTTTATGTCTGAGAATTTATCCCTCAGAAATATTTCCACATACATAAAGACAATTGCAAATACATTCACTGAAGCACTGACAAGAGTTGGAAAAAAATCTAAAGTCCATCTTTTAGAGACCTGGTTGAATACATCACAGTTTCATGCAGTCTTTCACAGAGTCAGTCAGTCCTGTGTGGAGTGGTGTGGAGTGACCTCTGGAAACTATTGACAAGAAAATGTAGGAACATAGTGAGATGGAGAATAGTGTATTACTTGACTTCCACCTGTGTGAAAAGAAGGGTGTACAGGGAGGTGAGGGAGAAGATGGAGGAGAAAGAGGAGAAGACAACAAAGGAGGAGGAGATCTATCCCTGGTAGGATATTTAAAAATGGCTAATGGTGACTGTCTCCAGGGAGGAGAAATGGGAAAGGGGGTCTAGGGCATAGGAAAGGGAAGAGAAAGAGAGACTGATTCTTCCTTGTATACCTTTACCAAAAGGCATAAATTGTTTGAATTTTATTGAAAAAAAATATATATATATATACACAACCTCAAAAAGTAAAATGGAGATGATGGTGATAAGTTTTATTAAGTTGCTGCATTGGCATATGAAAATCTTGGGACGACATAACCACAGCCCCTGCCTTTACGGCTTTGTGGTCATTCGCAGCTGGGACTGACACCCAAGTAGAGAGGACAGGTTTCAGTGAAGCATGAAGATCAATGATGTGAAGCTCAACAATTTCGGTTCTTATCTTCCCAGAGGCTTGCTGTCACCTGCACAGCACTTTTACCTGCCAATTAAGGCGGACACATGCTTTGATGTCAATGACTGACTGGAAGAGTAACATGAGACCTGTTCACTGAACCCCTCACCTCACCCTCCACGTTGTCTCTCTCCCAAGGGCTCCTGACCTCACTGTGCCTTTTGGGAAGTTTTGAGTCCCAGTTTTGAGTCCATATTTACACAACTGAACTTCGGGCTGTCAGCATGGGGTCTGGGATGCAGTTCATTATCTTAATCTTCCCTTGACCTTTGGTGGAAGCAGTGCGATTTCCTGTCCTGTTTCTGCAGCTTCTCTCCCATCTACCAAAACACTGACTCCAAGTAGAAGACAAGATACAGTCAAGTTCTTCTTCTCGACACAGTGGCTCTCTGCAAAGTCAAAGTCACTTTCAAGTTTGATTCCAACTAGAGCTCATTTCCCCCCAAACTAGTGTCGGAATGAAAGTCAAAGATGAAGTGAAAGACATATTGTACAGCTTTTATTTTTAAAGGGAGTGTTTAATTATGGAAGGCATGATTAATATTTCAATACTGTTTATAATGGCTTCACTCATTTTTTTCAGCCAACAAGAAGTGAGAAATCCTGTCTCTATAGCCAAAATCTGATATAATCTCTCCTCAGCTATACAAAAGTCTCTCTGTAGTTATCCTGAATAAAAATGTCAGTGTATTAAAATTAACCTGTATTTACTTGACACCTTTTAAGATCTGTTTCCAAATCGCCTCAGTAACCTCTAGCATCAAAGCCTGGTGAGAATATGTGGAGTTTTACTTCCTGTTTGAGTAACACCCTTTAAGGGTAGTAATTAAAAGCAAATCATAATTTTTAAACCTTAAGGGAAACTATTGTCATGTTGCTGGAAACATTCAGTTACTACAATGTTAGCTAACACCTATATATACTGCAATTAGTAATGAACAGCAAATTCCAGCAAGTTTTAAAACAAAACCTCTCCTAAAAAAATATCATCATGGAAGTAAGAGTCCCATTCACACATGTATATACAATGTCATCCTTTCTTTCTTTTTTTTTTTTTTTAAGATTTTATTTATTTGACAGAGAGAGATCACAAGTAGACAGAGAGGCAGGCAGAGAGAGGGAGGGAAGCAGGCTCCCTGCCAAGCAGAGAGCCCGATGCGGGACTCAATCCCAGGACCCTGAGATCATGACCTGAGCCAAAGGCAGCGGCTTAACCCACTGAGCCACCCAGGTGCCCCCAATGTCATCCTTTCTTGGCACATTGCAGCTCCCTGCTTGGCCAGCACTACTGAGTGCTAACTGCTCACAGGCAGGGCATTAAGAAGATGGGCAATTTGTTCCTGCAGCCTGTCGTACTCCCAGGTGTGTGGAGAATGATGCAGTCTCCAATCCCGCAATGCTAGCTGCAGCAGAGAGAAATCAACTGAGACCACTTTCCAGTGTCCCTGCATTCCCTAGCAATAACCTTAACCCTGAAAGCTACATAGGATGAAAGGGAACCCACTAAAGCCAGCTTCATGGTTGTCTTAGTTTTGATAACGTTTTCTGGGATCTCACCCATGAAACATAAAATCTTCCTCTTCTTTCAAATGCCACTGCCCTAGAAAGTATTGGTCCTATCTCTGGCTGCACATTTTCGTCACCTGGGATGGGACGGCAGAATTTAAAATATACCAGTGTCAAGGACCCATGCCAGAGATCTAAATGAATTAGTCTGTTTCATGGCATCATGGAATAGTAATGATATTAATAGTATTAAATTCTCCCTAGGCGATTCTGAAGTACAATCATTGTTGAAGACCACTAGAGTCCAGCATAAGCCTTTCCCACTTCTTACCTGGATTATGGCAAAGGCTTGCCAAATGCCCTTGCCTTGGTCTTTTGCACCTGAACTAATCATCTTAATGGGTTACAATAACCAACTCATTTCTCCTAGTCATCCCCATCTGATGAAAAACAATAAGAATAAAAGATGGGCAGAATGAAAAAATACCTGCTACAATCAGAAATAACATTTAATATTTTGCTTTCTCCCACATTTTATCTTCTGTATATGTACATAAAATACGTGTTTACAAAATTGAGATCCCGCTATGATAGTTTTCCATCATCTTCTATTCCCCTTTAAAAATATATCATTGGTAGGGCACCTGTCTGGCTCTGTTGGTAGAGTGGGTGACTCAATCTCTGGGTGCTGAGTTCAAGCCCACATTAGATATGGAGTCTACTTAAAATAAAATTAAATAAATATACATATAATGGGCAAATTTCCACATCAATAAATAGTTACAGAATCTTAGTCATACAGAATCTGAGGGTGTGGTTGGGTCATTGTGTTTTTAATCAACCCTTTATTTTAGGGTGGGGCATTTACACTGTTTCCTTGTAGGGTGCGTTGTTGTTATTTCTGTTTTTGTTTGTTTTAGTTTTATTTTGTTTTTATAAACAACATTGGAATAAACCATTCGGAACAAAGATTGTTGTGAATGGACCTATTTCCTCAGGATATATTTCTAAAAATAAATCTGGTGAGTCAATGTATCTACTCATTCTGATACATATTACAAATTGCTCTTCCAAACCACACTTAGACCACTAGTGCTTTCAAGTGTTACTCTAGGCCCTCACTAACACCCATTACCAGTAAAAAAAAAAAAAAAAAACTTCGTTCAATCTGATAAATAAAAAATAGTATCTACCAGTTTTAATGTTTAAATTACTAGTACATTTGAACATTTTCATCTTTTCTTCAGTGTCTGAATTTTTTCTTTTGCCCATTTTCTATGAAGTGTTCGTTTTCTTATTTATGTGTAAGAGCCATTTATATAAGAAGACTATTAAATTTTCCCCAGTTTGTTCTTTTTTTCTTTTTTTAAAGATTTTATTTATTTTTTTTGACAGAGATCACAAGTAGGCAGAGAGGCAGGCAGACACACAGAGAGAGAGAGAGAGAGAGGAGGAAGCAGGCTCCCTGCTGACCCGAGAGCCCAATGCAGGGCTCCATCCCAGGACCCTGAGATCATGACCTGAGATGAAGGCAGAAGCTTTAACCAACCCACTGAGCTACCCAGGCATCCCCCCCCAACCCACCCCGTTTGTTCTTTTTAACTTTTTTTTAAAAGTTCTCTTATTTTTAACTTTTATCCTTTTAATTTTTAATAGTGATTGGGTGGTATACAACTTTTACATCTTTACTTAGTCAAATCTTTTTCTGTATAGTTTTAACTTTTTCATATCACACATTAAAAACTTTTTCCCAAGTTACCATTATATAAATATTAACCTATTTTTTTCCCTAGTACTTTTATGGCTTTATTTTTTATATAATTACATATTTGTGGCTAATTAACTTTGAAAGCACAAATCAGATCATGCCACTCCCCTCCTTAAATTCTTCCCTGCCCCTCCAATGCCTCTAGGATTAAATTCAAGTTCCTTCATGCTCCTCACATTATCTAGTCACCCTTTAGCTCTATGCTGCTTTCATCTTTGTTAAGCTTTTTTTTCCCCCCTCCTTCAAATATACTCTAGAAGTCTCCTTCTTCGTCTGCAGATAGCCTATTGCTTCAAATTCTGGGCGAACAGTGACCAGGACTGTTTTAATCATGCCAGCACCAAATACCATGTCTGGAAGAAAATAGACATTCATTAACTATTTGCTGAAAGAAGTAACAAAACAAATACTACCTTCCTTGGGAAGCCTCTTCCCATGCCTCTGAGCAGAATCTGCTCTTCTATTGTGTTTCTAAAACAGGTCATTCTGATCACTGTTTTGTTCTATCATACTGTGTCATTACATTGTGTTGTAAGTCTCTGGACCCACAGCTATCTGTCAATCAGGTCCAACTCCCATCTTATCCCTTGCTCCTCAACAAGGGTGGGACATGCAGTAGGTACTCAACACATGATGTTGATTCAGATAAATGAATTCTGATGAGATATCCCTGGCTTGCAGTTCTACCTTCCATGTACCCAAATGTGTCCTTGTATTTAGAAGTAGAGACCCCAACAGTCTTTTAAAAAAGACAACTAAATGATTAGGTGACAGTGTATGCTCCCAGATACAAGCTGTGATCATGGATACAGGACCAAACAGGCCACCATGAAGACAGTGTCTCAGAGGAACAGAGACGGTATGGTAGTAATGCCTTCTTGGCACCCCCTCCTGGGCACTATCTAGCCATGTCACTAAGGATCAGAGAACATCACTGATCACCCCTGGGTGAATTAAAAAACAAAACAAAACAAATTTTAAAACTCTGGAATTGGGTGAGAAATAATCATAAGCTCATCATCTATTCTCTAAAAAGGTATCTGAAAAATTAAATATATTTAACAGATAATGAAATTGAATTACTCATATTGCTCCCCTTGGCTGCCTTTAACTTAGCAGTTTGATATGGTTATTCCCTATCCTTCCACATATTTTCTTTCTTTTTTAGTATTTTAAGCTTTATTACATGTTCCTTCTCATTATAAGCCACTGTAAATCCCTTTAGACAATTATTGGAGTACCCATTATAAAAAATAAAAAAATTTTTTTTTCATACTCTTTCTTCTACTTCAATTCCTTCTGCCCAGAGGGCTTCAGGCATGAACTATATATATTGAGGCTTCTACCAGGAAATAGCATTGAAGACCTTTAAGAAATCTATATTACTAATTGGTTTCACTTAATAGCTTAGACAGAATTAGAATTTTCTTTGGATGGCATCCATGATTATAATCTCTGACATTACACTGACCTTGGGCATGGTGTTCTACCACTTTAAGGTTCAGTTTTCTTATCTGCAAAGCAATAATACAGGTGGGTCTATATGATCTCTAAGGTCCCTTCCTACTCCAGAACTATATCTAATCATCTTTTCTAGGAAGATAGGAAAAAGAGACCACCCAGGCAGAGAAGAGAGAGCTCTCTTGCCTCGGGTCTGGCTCTGTAACCCTATCTTCTGTCAGTCACCCCTCTACAGATAAGGAGAAGGAAAGTAAATTCCCAGCCCAGGCACACAAACACAGCAGGACTGCTAAGGGCACCTGTGTTGTGCCATCCACACCAGCTTCCCCTGACAAAGGAGCCAGACTATGAGCCAGCTAAGGGTCAGCTAACTGGATAGACCGAGTGATGGACTGCTTGTTAATGACATTGTATTTTCATTTATATACCCAAAAGGCTACTAGCAATGGGTTAACTTGGTGGTCCAACTTAGGAAAGCCTTTTCTTTTCAAACTGTATCTGGAGTTTCAGTTGTCAGATATGAGGCTTTAAAGCAGAAGTGTTTTGGAGCTGGGAGTCTGTTTACCCTGCCCTTACCTAAGGGGAACAACCTAGGCTGGATCCCACTAAAGACATTTTTCTATTCCCAAGAACACTGCATGCCCTCCAGGCTTCACAAGTGCCTGGTTACCTTAAGTCCACCAAAGAGACAAAAAAGAATTTCTTAACAGGACTGGAACCATAACTCTCCTGGCT
The DNA here is from genome assembly GCF_002288905.1 of Enhydra lutris kenyoni. Lineage (NCBI taxonomy): Eukaryota > Metazoa > Chordata > Mammalia > Carnivora > Mustelidae > Enhydra > Enhydra lutris. The sequence goes on along the minus strand of NW_019154103.1, from coordinate 861,125 downwards.
TTCCCTGAGGAATCCAAGGCCTGGCCTGAGGAGTGGTTTCTGGAGTGGAGGGAAGGGGCATGGGGCAGGCTTCTCTCCCTACCACATAAGGCAACACAAGAAACCTGAGCAAGGGAAGAATGGAAGTGAGCATCCCAGTGGTTATTTAGCTCTCTTTCCACCTTCCAGGTAAGTTGTGACACACACTGTATGGCTCACATCCTACATGCTAAGGTTTTCATATAGCTCCAGGAACAAGCTTACCCTGCCTGGCTGTACTTGGGGCAAAGGACATAGCTCAGCAAGCACTTAAGCAGACATAAGGTACAGATAGACAAGTAGTTAGCCTCATGGCTAAGAGCCCAGGCTGTGGCTCTAGACTGCATATGAGCTTGGGTAAGTTGCTTCAACTCTTCCTGCACCAATTTCCTCATTAAAGAAATAGGGCTGCTGTGACAACGAGTAAATGTAGAGAACACTGCCCTAGCACAGAATATGCACTCTAAAGTGACTGACATTATATACATCAAATAAGCCTGTACCACTACCTTTGTCCCCCTAGATGAAACTAATGGAATAATTGGTACTTATGTTCATGTTCAATGCTTTCGGTTTTTATTCTCCTTTCAAGACTTCCTTTGGTGGTGTTCATTTTGGTGGTAGCTACTAGAATACTAATGCTGACAGCAGGTGGGGTTAGGAGGGCAGGCAGTGAAGACAGGAGAGATAAGAGCCATTAAGTCCCTGAGATATATCTTTGAAAGAACATACGAATATTGAACAATGATTAGATTTTACTTATAAAACACACAATATTGCTTCGTACCATTTTTGCCTCAAGGCAAGGTAAGCTTAGTCATCAGGCTTAAGAGTAAAACCATCATAGAAAAATCAGACTACTAAATTTTGGGGCTTTTGTGTGATTGCTTATTTTCACATGTATCTGACCCAACTCCTGTGTTATTTCAAATGATAGGAAATTTGCATATACATGTAAATTGAATAACAATATGCAAAACTAATGTGTTTTTTCCTAGCAGGAACATTATCTACCAGTGTAGATCTGTTGCTAGTCCTGGTTTCTTTCTTTCTTTCTTTCTTTCTTTCTTTCTTTCTTTCTTTCTTTCTTTCTTTTTAATTGAGAATTTTGGATAAACTTGGTGATTGGGAAGGGGTGGCTTAACTAGGTCTTGAACCATGAATACATGAACTTTAATTTGCAACCCCCTCTCTCCATAGCTAACCATGTTTAGGGATGTTATGGAAGTTGAGTAAAGTCCCACACTAATAAGGAAGAAAGGCTTTTACATGAGGATGCTACTTAGTAAATTAACCATTGTGGAGTTCTTCCTCACATTCAGTTTGGGCAGATTAATGTCTATTCACAAAGCTACCTGCTGCTTTCTATACCCTAGAGCCCCACTGTTCAAGAGACACATGGGAATACAGAGCACTAGAAATGAAGGGGGCCTGGGTGACTCAGTTGGTTAGGTGTCTGCCTTCAGCTCAGGTCATGGCCCTGGAGTCCTGGGATTGAGCCCCACTTTAGGCTCCCTGCTCAGCGGGGAGTTTGCTTCTCCCTCTCCCTCTGCTGCTCCCCCCTCCCCCTACCACTTGTAATCTCTTGCTCTCTCTCAAGTAAATAAATAAAATCTTTAAATAAATAAAAGAAAAGAAATGTAGCTAGTGCTACTGAGGGCCTGAACTCTCAATCTGGTTTAATTGTAATTAGTTTAAATTAATATAACACATGTGACTAATGGCTACCATATTATACAATGTAGATATAAGAACACTTCCACTCAAATCTCCATGACAATATAAAAGGATGGAGCTAATCCTGGAGGATGTAAGAGTCAAAAGTTCCAAATAACTATAGTTCAACAGTCCTGCCACTAATCTTTATCAGATTTCCTTGTCTTTTTTAAATAGGCAGCAAGCTTATCACCCAAGAAACTCTAGTCTTCAACTGCTCCTTCAAGGCCATAGACATGTTGAGGAAAGTGATAAGCTCAGGAGAGAATTTTTCCTTTATTTTCAAGTACTACAATTTTCTGATATTAGACAGACTCCTCCATAAACTGGCTTTTAGATCAGAAGTGTCCAAAACTGAACATGCAAAATATATTGTCAGTGACTTCAGTTCAGGAAGAAGGTGCAGCAGACTCTGAATGACATGGAAGAATACTTTGCACATAGGCCATTCCATATCTCACCCTTATCTGCTGTAAGAGCTGTGAATCCCCTTAACAATACGTGAGTGACTCACAGTTCTGAACATTTTGCTGCTGAACTACTTTGAAGGGCGTAAGATGGGTCTGTAGAAAGAATGGGCTGCAGTTGGGAGGAATAGCTAATATATGCCTTGTTTGCAACTTTTCCTTTCAGTAGTTTAAAAAGCAATTAAGGAAAGGAATGAGGGTCCTGACTAGGTAGAATTCAATTCTCCCCTTCTAATGGATTTGGAGTATGAGGAGCATAAGGGTAATCCATCATTGCGTTACTGCCAACAACAGAGTTGTCGGTGTTTCAGAAAGTGTACATTTCCTTCCCTGGGAGGACACAGACCTCTGTGTGCTGATTTGGATGTCAAGAAATACAAAAAAGATGAAAGAAGGGAATTGGAAACAACAACACTCAGATCAGCACTGGAAAATGTCTGCTCTGTGTTCCATGGCTCTCTGCTTCTTGTGAGTACAGACACCTGTCCCTGGGCTAGGAGGCTGTGGGTGGCCCTATCCGTAGGATTTCCACACTTATCTGACACTAGATAAACCTTGGTACTTTTTAAGGGTCAGTTTAGGTGCTGAACTGAATGGTAAGAAAAATTGTTTTCTAAATAATTAAGTCAGAGTCCTTTGATGTTATAAAAGTATGGTTGGAGTTTATTGAGGCTCTATCATGAGGAACTCTCTATCACCAATGCGATGTGGCAAACCGCTTTTAAACTGCTTACAAAGAGTCAAACCATCAATAAGATGGATTTGTAGCTGAGGTTATAAGTCATTAATCTGGATGCCAGGTAGAGGCCAGTTCTGGGCCCTTGAAGACACAGATAAAAAGAGCATATTTATCAATATGGACTTTAGGATAATTCTACAAAATAATAGCAACCGTTTATTGAACATTCAGTATGCTTTCCACACATTACCTCTAGTCCATACCAGAACAACTTTTGATGGGTTCTTCCTATTTTCCTTCTTTTCCAGATGAAGGAATTAAATAAAGCCCAGAAAGAAAAACACCTCAGCCAAGGTGACATAGCTAGAAAGTGACCAAGCCAAAACTGGAATTCAGACTATGCTGCCCCCAGTGCAGCAGTTTTTCTGTTTCTCTAAGACAGATCACAGAGAGCAACATACTTCAGATGTTTGGGTCCAAGGGCAAGAGGAAGAACTTCAAGGATATGTCTAGCTTCCTTGCCTTGAAGCCCTCATGGAAAGGAAAGAAAGTGAAAGCCAAAACTATGAGCCCCGGAGGCATCTGCTGCTGTGATGGCCATGGGGCCAATCTGGTACTTACTCAAACCGCAGATGGAAATCAGCTGGGGTCCTGATGAGCTGAGTGTGACCCTGGCAAACCAACTCTTAAACCATAGTACAAGAAAGTGTTCTGGGTCTCATTTTGGTCTCATCAAAATTTCAGGTGTTAGCCACAAAAAAATATAAGCACATCTACATTTTTCCTTAGCAATTCTCCTTTCAGCAGTTTAACCTACATAGATAGACTTGTATATGTGCTAAAGAATGAATGTGCAAGATTCCTCCTTACAGCAATTCATAATAATGAAAAGTAGAACAAACCAAATTTTCATCAGTAGGGCACCGAGTCAATAAACTACAGAACATCCATCTAATGGATGTCTAAATTCTAAACAACTGTAAAAAAGGAGGAGAAATCTCCCTATAACTTGATATGGAAAGATCTCTAGCATGTAGAGCTAAAAGGAAGGTATCCAATGATATTTATATATGCTAAAGTTTGTGCAAAAGTTGGAAGAAGAAAAGAACCTCATATTTCCTCAAAGAACATGAAGACCAAGGGTCACATGCTCTTTCGACTGAGTCAGGCAGGCACCCCGGGGGCTGTGTTTTTTTCTCTAATAAAAAAGAACACCAGACTCTCCGGCAAATGGCCAGAGTACAAATGTTGATTTTCCTAATTCTTAACTGGATTAAGTTTTCTGAACCTCTGTTTTCTCTTTTAAAATAAAAAAGGAAGGAAATAACAATATCACCATCTTGAGGGTTGACCAGGATAATGTGCAAAGTTAACTCCAAAAGAGTCTCAATGCATCATACTTGTTGCCATTCCAGGCAAGGGCCTAGGGCCTTGCTAAATATCATGGACCTGAGCTCCAGAATACCCTCTTTCCCCCTCTTTTGGCTTTCAATTTCACCTTAGGTAAGAAGTCTTGCCAGCATGGACTTGAGACACTTAGAAGTGCTTCTCCTAGACCTCCCATCCTAGTGATGCAGCCAGACTTACTGTTTCATCTCCAGAGGAAGCCATCTCTAGTCCTGGCCATTGCTTTTACTTTGTCATGTGAGTGATCTTGGTAGTAAAGCAAACGGGTCTCAGATTCTAAGTCCCAGGAAACCAGATTTTTGCCTACACACTGGTACCTCAAACTTCTGCTATAAATGGTGTTGACGAAAGGTGGCCTTTTCGTTAACACCATTTGATGAAAAAGCCAGTGGTGGCTGTTGATGAAATGGACATAATACAAAGGCAGGTCTCCATCTCCTGACCTTGAGACATTACATGGAAGAGAGCTTTCTCAACACTGCATGTGGATTTACGAAGCTGAAATTCCCAGGCTCACCTGCCTATTCCATCACTTCCTGCACTCACTGCCACCTAGGACTCGTGGCACCACTCCTTTGGAGGGCTGTTCTCCTGAAACATGGCCCCCTTAGCTCTTGGCAATGGCTTTTCTCCTATAGCAACACACAACAGAAGGGAATAGTGCCTGCCTTTCAACACAGATGAACAGCTAGGACTTAAGCTTCAATCAGAATAGATGAACAGCTAGGACTTAAGCTTCAATCAGAATGCTCTCTCTGTCCACCATCCTAAATCTAGATAATTCTTTTCTCACTCATGCTATGCAAGAAGGGTCACGACTTTCTGATAGCTAAAGCTCCCTTCCTCTCCTCTTTCTTCCTTGACCTTTCCCTCCTTCCCAGTGTTGAGAGGTGTTTCTCTCTGCCTTGGTAATTTGAACACAATAATACTTCAGGTCTGGCGACCCCCAACAACTGAACCTCAGGGTCCAACCTACCTCCTATATCTCAAGAAATGAGCAAGAACTGAACCATTTCTGCTTCCAAGTCATTGCTGTTTCGCCTTTCCTCCTGCTTTGTCCCTCTTTCCCCGTTACAGCCCTCAGATCTGAAACCTCAGACGACTGAGACTCGACCCGCTCCTCAGCTGTAGATTGGGCCTGGCATTCCCTCATTGTGCTTGTATGTCTTCAATCCTTGCCCTGACCACTTCCTGACACCTCTCATATTTGCTTTTTTTAGGTACTTAGGCACAGCCATTAAAACAAAAAAGTCTTAGAGATGATTGTGGAAGTGTTTATTTTTGTTTTGATGACAAATCTGCAAGTAACTCAGTTCTAAACAATAAAGTCTCCAATTCATAGACCTGATTTAGACCCAAAAAATGTGATTATTTTCAATCCCTAATAGTTGTTCATATTTATCGAATGAGCACTCAGTGCCAAGAGTCTTTTTATTTTTTTAAATATTTTATTTATTTATCTGACAGAGATCACAAGTAGGCAGAGAGGCAGGCAGAGAGAGGAAGGGAAGCAGACTCCCTGATGAGCAGAGAGCCCGATTCAGGGCTCGATCCCTGGGATCATGACCTGAGCCAAAGGCAGAGGCTTTAACCCACTGAGCCATCCAGGCACTGCCACCAAGAGTCTTTAAAGTACTGGTCTCAGGTCAAGCTTCCCAGCAAAGTCTGAGATGGGGATTGCTGTGCAAGCCAAAGAATACTTATACTGAAGAGAAACCAGTAAAGGAGTGAGAGGAGCAGGGCAAGGAAAGAAGATAGGCAAAGCATGTTTTCTAGAGAAGTCTAGCCCCAGCATGATTCTACCGGAGCTCTGGGCAGTGAATTATATCCCAGCATGATCCCTTCCAGAAGCAATGATGCCAGCCCTTATATCCCTGAACCAGTTAGTAATTGGCTATGGGCCACCTCTGGTGGGGTAAGGTGGGGAAAACACAAAACAAGGTCACCAACAAGACAGGTGTGAGTTATTAGCACCCCAAACCTGCAGCAGAGGGGACAGGTGTGGGTGCCTATGAAAGGATGTGCTTGAAGGAGGAAAGGGATCTATTACAGCACTTCAGGAAGATTATTTATTCTCCACACTCTTTGAGCTAGAGCACTATTATTACTATCCCTATTTTATAGAAGAGGAATCTTAAGACACAGAGAGCAAGGGAAGATTGCAGAGAATCACAACTTAAACCAAGATAGTCCCACTCTAACTGCCCAGCCAGCCTCCATATGAAGCTGCTCTTCACATGGGAAGATTTGAAGCAATCTAAGTAGGCACATTCTTGTCCTTACATACTCACCATGTCACTTACATTAGCTGTCACATCCACTCATGCAAAATGACTAATTTCATGAAGAATCAGTAAATATTTTTCATTACTGCAACATGAAGATTGACCAATACTTCCGAAAAGGGGATAAAGATTTGTTAGCAGTGCTATTGCACCAAAAGCATGCATCTCCCATACAAGAATCTATATTTCTTACTCCATTTTTTAAAGATTTATTTATTTATATTTGAGAGTGAGGGACAGAGACAAGAGAGAGCAAGCGGGGATAGGGCCAGAGGGAGAGGGAGAGACTCTCAAGCAGACTCCCTGTAGAGCACAGAGCCCAATGCTGGGTTCCATCCCAGGACCCTGAGATCATGACCTGAGCCAAAACCAAGAGTTGACCACTTAACAGATGAGCCACCCCAGCAGCCCTTCTTATTCCATTTTTAATTCTAAAGCACAGCTCACTCTATTTTACTAAATCTGTATTTCTCATAATTTTACTCAGTAGATTAGTTGTAAAGCCTAAAACAAAAATTAAAAATAGTAGGAAATAAACTTTTCGTACATGTTTTGTAACAATGGTCTTTAAATGTCTTAGAGCAGAAGTTCATGTCCCACTTGCTACATTTCTAATCACGTTTTCCTTCTCCTTTAGTTGTGTAAATGGTATGGAACACAACTTGATGTTCAAAAAAATGTTTTAAGAACACAGATTAATGTACATATATGAAGGGTGAAGAACATGTTTCTGTCACTGATATTAATGATGTGCCCCTAAAAAGCTCAGCATGTGGAGCAAGGCCAAGGTGAGTTAGCCACTCCTTCCAGGCAAACAAAAGGGAAAAATGCCTTTGGTAATACTGTTTCACCAAACAGCTCCTTGCTTTTCTCACAATTAATAATGCTATAATACTACCTGAAAATAGTAGAAACAGATATATTTCACCTATTTCTCATGCTTAGTTAGAAAGCTCCCAACATTTTGGGGTTTTTTTAGGAAAAAAAAGAAAGTTTTAAAAATAAGACCCTTAAGCCTCCTACTACAGACAACTTTGTACTCTGTTTTCCATTATTCTTTGAGATAGACAATCTCTCCGGGAACCCCAGCCCATGTGTTTCCTGCAATGTCTTGGCTGAGCTCAGCAAAGCCTAGGATTTCACTAGGTGTTAGGTAGCAAGATCTACTGTGACAGTGTAGACTTCCCCTCAGGGGATCTATTAGTAGATCAGAATACCTAGCAAAACTTCCTAAAAATGGCCCCAGAGGACCCAAGAAGGCTAACCCACAATCAGTGTGGCTATGAGGGACCAGCTGAAATAAATCAGCTGAAAGCTCCCTGGAGGCTCTTAGCTTAGATAAGCAAAAGTTAGGAATGGAGCAGAGAAATGAGGTCTATTTTCTGAGTCTCAGAAGGGAGAGAGGAAGTTGGCTAATTAAATTTGGAACCCAGCTGAGGGAAAAGACTCCATGATTTAGCTAACCCAGGAAGGAAATATATTTGTTGGAAAATTAGAGGAATGAAAACTCTAATCTAACTTTTGGTCCTTTTTGAATGCTTGAAAGTGGAGAGATTGGTTTTGAAATAAAGCAGACACCTCTGTTTTTTAAATTCTCTAGGCTGCATGGGTGCCGCCATGCTCTTTGCTTCAGTAAAAGGAGAGTCTTGCTTGGATCATATCCAAGGCAGTCTGGTTGCCACAACACCCAGAAGACTTTGTTATGAAGTGGTCCTTTGTCCAAGAGCTTTCCATCCCATCCTCTCATCTCCTCCCAGATCCTGCTGTATCAATCATCTCCTCTCGTCTTTCCTCTTTAATCCTTCCCTTTCCACTGTCTGCTTCCCCTTGGCCTGTACACTCTAGTCCTCCAGATCCTAAGACAATGACAAAACCCTCCCATGGACTTGTTTCCCTCTCAAGTTACTGTCCCATTTTCTTCCTTTCACCACTCAACACCTGCTGCCTCTACTTCCTCAGCTCCTATTTATTCCTTGACTCTGCGACTGAAAACTGTTCCACTTTGGGAACAATATGAATAAATCCTTTCCTAAAACCTTCTTCATCAGTTTTCAGTGCTATCACTGGCAGCATTCAACTGCTTCTCCAGTGCCTCCCAGAATGCAATTTCTGAGTTTTCTTTGCTGGCTCTTTTTCAACCAACCACCTCATGTAGACATTCCCCGAAGTTCTGTTGCTTACATCCTTGTCTCCTCATTATCTGTGTTCCACCTTGTTGAAATCATCTACTCTCCTATTGTCCACAATCTTCCATATATTCCATAGAGATATATATGCTCAGATCCAACCTCTCTTCTGAACCAGCTTGCAGTACAAAATATTAGATAACTTGGGTACCTCAAATTCAACAGGTACAGAACCAAAGTCCTTATCTTCCTTGTTAAATCTTTCTTCTTTCTAAAGCCTGTAACTCTATAGTCATTGATACTGAGGCTCTATTCCTTGGGGCAATCTTTGACTTGTTCCTCTCCCTCATCTGCCACATGCAATTTATATATGTATGTATAAATGTATGTATTTACTTATTTATTTAAAATTCAAATTAGTTAACATATAGTATAGTATTGGTTTCAAGAGAATTTAGTGATTTGTCACTTACATATAACACCTAGTGCTCATCACAAGTACCCTCCTTAAACCCATCACCCATTTTGCCCACCCCCCAACCACCTCCCTTCCAGCAACCCTCAGTTTGTTCTCTATAGTTAAGAGCCTCTTCTGGTTTTCCCCTGCCCCGTTTTTATTTATTTTATTTTTCCTTCTCTTCCCCTGTTTTCATGTTTTGTTTTTAAAATTCCACATATGAGAGAAATTATGATATTTGTCTTTTTTGACTGATCCATTTCACTCAGCATACCCTCTACTTCCATCCACATCATAGTAAATGGCAGGTTTCATTCTTTTTGATGGCTGTGTAATATTCCAGCTCCCATATATATATCACATCCTGTTTATCCATTCATCAGTTGATGGACATTTGGGCTCCTTGCATAACTTGGCTATCATTGATAGTGCTACTATAAACATTGAGGTGCACGTTACCACATGCAATTTAATTTTAAAATCTTTAGGATAATCCCTCCACTTTATCTTTCATATTCAAATCCTTCTTTCCATTTCTACTGTCCTAGTTTAGGCTTCCAGACCACCTCCTCATCAACTAAAGAATTAAAAATATCCACCAGGCAATTGGTCTTCCCTTTTCTTATCACTTCCTCTAATCTGCCTCACACACAAATTGAAAGCACCAAATCATTGAATTGATGACATTTTCCCATCCTTAGAAACATTGGTTGCCCCCAGTTTTGTACAGAGTAAGTCCAACTTTCTCAGCTTGAACAGCCAGGTCTTTTAGAAACCAAAGTGCAACATTCCCACCTATCAGCCTCCCTTCCTCAATGCATACACCTTCATTCTTAAGCTCCCTGAATGTACTTGACATTTTTTTCTGACTTTTTACTATTTTCTCTATGTGAAAATGCACCCTCTAGTTGCAGCTGCTGAAGTCCTGCCCATACTTCTAGGCTTTTCTCCCATCCAAGTACTAACCAGGCCCAATCTGGCTTAGCTTCTGAGATCATATAAGATCGGGTGCATTCAGGGTGGTATGGCCACAGACTAGGCTTTTCTTAAATACTATTTCATAGTCATTTCAGAGAGCATCTTCCCCTACAACACCCCCTCAAATGAATTCATTATTCTCTCTCTCCTCTATACCTAACACCATAACTTTTGATTTCTATTTCAGTATCAGCATCTCCATGTTAGAAATTCATGGGCCTGATCCCTGACCTACTGAATCAGAATCAGTGGGGATAGAGTCTAAGATGAGTGTTTTAACAAGTTTTCCAGATGATTGTGAGATTGGCTAGTTCAAGCACAACTGCCTTAGAGTCCCCACCCTAGTGCCAATATCACACGTTTGAACATGTCTCCCCACCTAGACTCTGAAGTTCCTAAGGCAGAGTTCATCATATTGCTTGGCCATCTTGTTATCACAGGAGCTTAATGAAAGCTTGTTGAGTAGCCCCTGGTTATACCTTGGTGTGGCCTGGAGTACTGCTTAAGTATAGTGATTCTGTGAAGAATGTGCTGCACATCAGGAAGAGAATCAGCCCTCTAGTTGCAGTTTATTCATATTATTACTCTGTTTGCTGGATTTGATATCAATGGTAGGAAAAGAGAGAGATGTGACATTTAATGTAAATGTTCAGAAAGAACTTCTTGCCCAACCATTGTCTTCAACTTCACTTCCTTGTGTGTTGAGACAACTAGTGAATGCTACTTGACATGTATCAACTACCAGGCACTATGCTATTTTGTTTCAGTCTCACAACAACATAGGTGGTACATGCTACAATTATCTCCAGTTAAATAAGGAGTAAAAGAAGGCTGGGGGGAGGGGAGATGATCATGTAGCGAGAAGTGGCTCAGCTAGAAGGTTTGAGGCTATAGGTCCCACTCTGAGCCATCACAATAAATATCCTCTATGCTTCATGCCTGCTAACTAGGTCTGGGCTTTTCATGGAAGCCACAAGATTCTCTGCTGAGTCTCATGAGATCATTTAAGGTCCCAACCCAGTTGTGAAACCAGGTTTAACTGTATCTCCATGTGCCCTGGTTTTGCTTCTGCTCTCCTCAACACTGAAAACCCCAAGGCTACAATAGCATTTTTCTTGCCCAGTTTTAGTAGACTCAAGGTCAAGGCAATTATCACTTGGGCAGAGACTGCTTCCCATCTTCAGACAGGAGGGAGAGGAGATGCTTCTGAAACCTATTAAAACTTGCCTGGGAGCACTCTGAATCACAAGCCCTGTGAATCATGGAGCCCTTTAAGTTGGAGTAGGTAAGAGGGCTGTTGGTTTTTATGGCAATGTACTCAGTACTCTCAGGGTATTGTTAATTAGCCTTTAAAGACCTAGAAATCTCCACTTTTGGGCATAGGAGTGGTTATTCACAATTGTCCCCCAGATAGAGGGAGATTGATTTTGGACAAAGCTTGTGGTCTGGAAAGCTCTGCCTGCTGGACCGTATGCCTAAAACATCAAGGGCACAACCCTGTCTAGAGCTGTGGGTCTGGTTTTGTAGCCTTGGACTTGAAATCCAGATAAAAAGAAAGGCCAGACTCACAGTCCTCCCAAAGACTTTTCTTGAACACAACATTACCAGAGAAACAGGGAATCCACATGCCTTTGGAACCTCGGACCCAGCAAGCTGGCTTGGACCCTGCACTGACTCCCAGATTACCTTTTATGGTGAGAGAAAGGGACAGGGGGAATTTTGCTCCTTTGGCACATATTCCCACTCAGTATCTGGAAAGAAAAACCCCACTTTTCTTGTGGAAAAACTTGTGAGCACCATTACCACAGTGTTTAAAGGGAAAGTTAAAAACAAACAAACAACAACAAAACAACTGTCTTCACTTTTCATTCATTCATTCATTCACTCAGCAACCATCCACTCAGCACCTACTGAACAGCAGGTGTTGTAAATCCGCTGGTTCAGTCACATCCTTATTCTGAAACTGTCCCCTACAAGTACTTTAAGAACCACAGAAACAAAAGAATCCCGCCCACCCACCCCCCTTACATCATCATCTCCCAACTGTGGATAAACTAGAGTGTGAGGAACAAGAAGGAATGGTGATGAGCGCCAGACCAAGGGAAAATGGTGGCTTCGGGTGAATGAAAGCTCCCCGGCAAAGCCTCCAAGAGTGGGTTCTTTGCTCCACTTATGGTACCCTTTGTGCAAAGAAACAAGTCAGTAAGGAGAGTGTCAGAAAGAGGAGGACCTGTGAGCTGGGACAGAAGGAGGTAGGAAGGTGAGTGTGTGGTGAGGGTGCCCCTGCTGGCCTCCGCCAGCATCGCAGAGACCCAGCTGTTCCTTAATATGGAGACCTAGTGAGAGCCGCCTCTAGCACACATCAGTGTGGACACACAACTGCAGTGCTGTTTCTGTTCCCCCTCAAGGTGAGAGTGAGGTTTCAGGCTAAGGAGGAGACCAGGGAACCCCAAATGTTATGCTCCATGGGGTAATTAGCCATACATGGGGGCAGAGAGCTAAGCTGTAAGCTAAGTCCAGACAGGCAAGCTCAGATTTGCATGTTAGGAGAAAGAATCACCTAGAAATATCTGAGGTGACATTGAGAGGTGGTAGGAAAAGAAGTGGGTGCTGAAAGCTGTGGGGCCCAAGAAGCAATTACGATTTCAATAGAAACAAGAATAATTAATTACTTCTCAAAAGTGAGAGGGAGGGATTGGAAGGGGGGGAATCAGATTTCCTGCATGTTTCTGCTTCTCTTTCCTAGAAAATACTAGATGGATAAATACAAGTCACTTTTGCTATCTGTCCTTCCTTTCAAGCTACTTACAACCTGCTCAGAGTTTGATAAGTGTTTCACTTCAAATAAGTACAGCAGAACTAATTTTAATGACAGCAGCTTATAACAGTTACAGATAACATCCAATTATTTCCTCCCCTTACAGTAAAATTCAGTTCATTGTTCTGGTTTATCTGTTTAATCTTCCCTCCCTAGTTCCACCCCCACCTTATCCCCAAAATCTAAGCTTGAGTCAGGGGGACAATCTTGATGCCTCACATCACTGATCAAGGGGCCATTGCCACTGGCTTCCAGGCGGTGGTTCAGTGGGAAGCATAAGGACAGACTAGAGGGCAGAAGGAAAGAGAACAAAGCATTTCTTCCTGGGTTCCTGTTTTCTTCTACACCATCATTCTGGCAGTGCCCATATCCCAGAAGGAACTAGAGCTGCTTCTGGGCAGCCCCTCTTCTGGGCTCCAGTGCTCAAAAGAATTGAGGACCATGGTTTCCTACTTTTACTAAGACCTAGAAGATGAGAGGTCTCTGGCTACCTCAACTTCCCTTATAGTTCCCCTTATTCTGTACCCACTTCTATAAATAGTCCTTACCTTAAATAATCTTCAGAATCTCAGCAGAGTGTGCCTCCTGGTTCTTTCCAGAATCCTGTCTGATACACCCATGTTCTATGCCGATGACCTTCTGCTCTAAACAGTGCTATTTAATGGTTAATCCAGTTTTTTATTAGGTATTTGCTAGAGGAGCTTACATTTGTGGACAAGGAGAATCTGACTAGATCATACTGTGGTGTTTTTATTGGCTATTGAGAAAAGAAGCTAGAAAATATGATGTAAGGGAGCCAAAAGGTCTTCTATGTAAAAATAATAATACCTTAAAATTTTTTAAAAAATGTTTTTCCATGAAGGCTTCCTGTGCTAGGTCCTAGATGCAAAGATGCCTAAAACACAAGTTCTCTCAAGAGGTGCATAGTTTAGTGGAGGAGAAGGAAGCTTGAAGAGATAATAATTTTAGAGTGTGCTGATGACTGTCCTCAAGCCATGCAGGTTTGAGACAAATACAGAAGAAACTGCCTAACCAGAGAATGAAGGAAGGTCCCAGAGGAGATGATCCCAAATCTGAGCCTTCCCGGTGGGTAGGAATTTGCTAGAAGAGAGGTACATGGAAGGAGGTTTTGAAACAAGGACACACCAGGCTGAGCTATACAGATGACTACGTGTGTTCACACTAATCCTCAACATAGGATACAGAATCTACCCCAGGACTGCAATTACGCAGTTAGAATCATGTTGGGGAGCTTTAAATTTATTGATGCCTGGGAACCCCTATATTCACTCTGAAGCAGTAAAGTTAACCTTCAAGATCACTCCCTTGCATGGAGCCTATGGAGATCCTGCAATGCGAAGGACCATGCAGTGTGTTATAGGGTCACACATTCATAAAATTTGCAAAAGACACTGCTTTGTTCTCATTAATGAGGACCACAAAACTGCATGCTATTCAGGACCATAAACCTGGATCCATCCCTTTACATAGGCCCCACTCAACCCAGTTCAATCAGAATCTCTACGGATATGACCTGGCCATCAATGTGCTTTAAAAGCTGCATGAGTAAGTTTAATGTTTGACCAGAGTTGAACACATTGTGTCTTTTAAAAATAGCTGGAAGAGATCTCAGAGTTCCTTGTCAAATCCTCTTACTTTACAGCTGGAGTAACCATAATCCAGAGAAGAGCTGAAGGTCCCGCAGCTCATCACTGAAGAGCAGGGTTCAAGTCTAATTCCCTTCGCTCTAAATTCATGCTGTCCTGCTTAGATAACTGTCAATTTCTGGTAACAAGTACCAGATACCAAAACACATATGCTTGCCCTCCCTTCCTTCAAAATCTGGGCCTCAGAGCCCTGGGGTGATTAGCATCTCATGTAAGCTTGCCGATTCAAGTAGGCCCAGCCTGTCTGCAGTGGTGGAAGCAGAAGGGGCAGGGAAAGCAAGACAGGGAGTGAGGGAGATGAGGCAGTGATGATGAACTCCCTCTAACACTGGCAACCACAGGGAACACCTTTGGATAATGCATTCATAGCCCCCGGGGTCAGAGAGAAGAGGCACAGAATTGCAACTTCTAGCCAGAACACCCTGTGAGAGGCTTTCTGGAGCCAGTTTTTACCACACTCACCGTCTACGCAATTATCACTGGGGCAGAGCCTCCCCTTTTCAGACAACCCTGTATTGTGAGAAGCCCATGAAAGCCAGTGAAATATGCCCAGAGGCCCCACTGAGCCATGCCAAACTTTTTTCCCTAGGCCTATATGACCATTCATTTCATAACACTGTACCTCCTAATGCACCCATAATTAGTCTTTAAGGTAGCCCTCAAAACACCTCTTTTAAAGTGCTGTTGTATTTTTAAAAAATCACCAGGGGAATGGAAACCATGAGACCATTCTGGGAAACTAGGATAACTGTATTTTGCTGGGAAGTATGGTAGTCCTGGGCATTTTCAGACAGGGGACAAGAGGAAAAATATAAGTCCAGATCTGTATGGTAGAGGAGCTGGCAACCAAGCCTTTGAGTTCACAAGAAAGCTGTGTTTAAAAAGCCTGTCTACTGATTTCGGAGGTAGAGTATCTTTGAGCGCCTACAAAGGAGGAAGGCAATCACATGAGGAGGAATGAGGAACAGAAATGCACCTGCTAAACGCGCACACACTAACAAGCATTTCCCTCCATTCTTCAACATACATACATCAGGAAAACTGAAGGATGTTGGATAATGCCTCTTAGATCCTAATATACTCTTTGAAAGATTGAATTGGGTGACGCTTGAGTGGTTCAGTCCATCAAGCCTCCAACTCTTGATTTTGGCTCAAGTTATGATCTTAGGGTCGTGACATCAAGCCCTGCTTCGGGCTCTGCACTGGGTGTGGAGCCTGTTAAAGATTCTCTTGCTCCCTCTCCCTCTGTCCCCTACCCTTAAAAATAAATAAATAAATAAATAAATAAATAAATAAATAAATATTTAATTGGTATTGTTACTACAGTGCTAATGAGACATGGATATCTAGTAATGATGCTTTTAAATTCCCACTTCCTTCCATTTCCTTTCACAGGTGCTGATCCCTAAAAAACATCTTACAAACACCATCTCAGTGTCTGCTCCTGAAGAACCCAACCCGTGGCAATGCCATTCTCCCTCCCCAACACTTTGTATATATAAATGCATACATACTCAAAAGTCTAAACATATATATACATGACATCCTTTTTCTCAGGCTGTAACCCCCTCACAGAACCTCAGACAAGCTTTGAATTCAATGTCTCTAAATGCTTAGGAGAGGCAGCATGGCTTAATGGTCAAGACCATTAACTTGGGGATTAAACTTGGCTTGAAATCACAGGCCTTCCCTCATTTATGAGGGCCAAATGTAATAATGTACATAAAGATCTTACACAGTGCCTGGCCCACAGTAAACCTCCAGTAAATGACAGCTATTATTTTTGCCATCCAAAGTTTCCAACACTTGAATCTAAGCCAAACACACACTAGAGAACTGTTCTTCCCTCTAACAGGGGGACAGCTCTACTTCCAGCTTCTCTTTCTCAGTCTCTGCTATTCTACAAGGGAGAAGTCAACTTTTCCTCTCAAAACAAACAAAAAACCAAACAACAATGACAATAAAAGCCCTTCGTTCAAACTTTCACAATCTTTTGAATTGTTGCAATAGGTTCCAAACTGGTTTCTGACCTCTTAGGCTCAATTCCCAACTCCAATCCATTCTTCACTTTGCCTGTAGTTATATTCCTAAAGTGCAGGGGCACCTGGGTGGCTCAGTCGTTAAGAGTCTGCCTTCTGCTCAAGTCTTGATCTCAGGGTCCTAGGATTGAGCCTCATGTTGGGCTCCCTCCCTGCTCAGTGGGAAGCCTGCTTCTCCTCCCTCTTCCACTCTCCCTGCTTGTGTTCCCTCTCTTGCTGTCTCTCTTGTGTGTCAAATAAATATAAATAAATAAAATCTTTTTTAAAAATAAAAAAATGCAGGTAAGTTCTCCACTTGAAATCCTTGACTTCCATTTTCTGCACAGAAAAAAATTATGTAAACTATGTAAGCCACTGCTGTTTGAAGAACAAATGGATGGATGGATGGATATGGGTAGATGCTCCATAAACATTTTCAAGTACTCCATGATTTTATTATATGAACATAATTGAAATTGGAGAAAGAACTCTTTAAATTCATTTAAAATGTAAGTGACAAAGAAAAATTAACTTGAACTTTATATTAAAAATGAAAATTATCAAAATGTTTTTTCATAGTTAAAAATTTAGATTATATGCTTAAGTAGGGACTGTTTTTTAGAAATAATACTGTGGGGTAAAAATTATCAAAAACTTCTCTGACAGCATCCCTGAAAACACTGTAAGTTCAGGTTACTGCTGTGCAATAAGTAAAAGAAATACTTTTATTTTAAAAATTCAAGATCTTGGGTGGCTCAGTCAGTTAAAGATTGCCTTTGGCTCAGGTCATGATCCCAGGGTCCTGGGATGGAGCCCCCAGTCAGGTTCCCTGCTCAGCAGGGAGTCTGATCCTCCCTCTCCCTCTGCCCCTCCCCACCCTCTGCTTGTGCTCTAGTTCGCTCTCTCCCTCACTCTCAAATGAATAAATACATCAAAAAAATTCAAGACCTTATCATTTTTCATGAGAGCCTTTCTATATATATATATATAACAAAATATAATATATTATATATATATTATTATATTATTATAATTATTATAATTTATAATATATATTATAATATATATATAACCTCAGACCTGACCAATATATATAATATATATTATATATATAACAAAATATAATATTTTGTTATATTTTTATATGTTATAATATTTTGTTATGTAACATCACATTTAAGTACTCATCTTATTCATTTTCCTTCTTTAGTTGATAACTGACCAAACTCTCTTTTAGCTTTATTTGCCAATGGCTATATCTGTGTTATAGATACTAATACAACATCACTTGTATTAATATCATAAAATGTCACATCATCTGCAAAATACAGAATTTTACGCTTTTATTTACACTGAATTTTTATTTTCTCTAGGTGTATTCAACAATAGGCAGTAAGTGGTCTAGTAATGACATTGATTCAGGGGGCATGAATCAATCCAACAATTTGCTGATAAATCTTTAACATCTAGTCCCCCACCCCTCCAAAAAAGAGCTCTGATTTATAGTGTTTTCCAAATGCCTAGTGTAAATACTCCACTATGGCCAAACCTAAACCTAAGTGACCGATGTAATGTCACTGAATGTGGACTTGGGAAGAAGTGTGTACACTGTATCTGACAGCCTTTCATGATGAGTGAGCTCTAGCACATCACTGGATAGACACTAGTGCTAAGCTGAATGTGATGTTTGAATGGTCACTAATTTTTGTAAATTGGTTAGGTTTTAGTGGATATTTCTGTGCTATGATGACTCTTTTTTCCTAGTAAACCTTATAATCTACAGTACTCAATAATAAAGAATTCCACATACAGCATTTAAAGCTGCCTGTAGTTCCCCCCAAGTAAATAAAGTCTTAGTAATATTTCATATTGTCTCTAGAGCAGACCCTGAATTCATGTCATTCTTTGTGTCTAATACTCCTTCTAAACCCACCACCACTTCTACATCCTGGCATATACCAAGCTCCTCACACTTTCATAGTAATGTTCTTCCTGGAAACATCATGAGACCAGAAACTAAGTCTAACTTCTTCTGTATTTTCTCTACCTTCCCAAAATCAGGACTGCCTTTTCAAACTGTTATGGACTGAATCTTGCCCCATCTTCAAAATTCATATGTTAAAGCCCTAATCCCCAATGCAACTGTATTTAGAGATAGGGTCATTAAAGATGTAATTAAGGCTAGATGATGTTGCAAGTACAAGGTCTTAATCCAATATGATTGATGTCCTTATAAGAAAAGAAAGAGACACGGGGAGGCACCCATACAGAGAAAAGGCCATGTGAGGACGCAGAAAAAAGGAGGCTGTGTGTAAGCCAGCAAGAGAGGTCTCACCAGAAACCAACCCTCCTAGCTCCTTGACCTTGAACTTCCAGCCTTCAGAACTATAAGGAAATAAATGTCTATGGTATTTTATTATGGCAGCCTTAACAGTCTAATATCCAAATGAATTGCTAGGATAGCCTTGAACAGCTCCCAGTTCTTTGTGGTAAATGCACAAACTAATAATACTGTGGGATATGTGTGAATGTGTTTGTATGCATAAATTCATGTATTACTCTGATTTTTAATTTAGTACACAGGTTACTTAAAGATTGTTGAGAAGGTTGATATTGGACCATCTGCAGATTATTACAACTCGATCTGCCAGATGGAATATAATTGCCAGCTTCATTCAAAAACATTTATTCATTTTGGGAATTGCCGTAATTAAAATAAAATGTTCTTGCATATACTTGTATTAGACTCAGTATATTCAAAGACATGCAGGTTATTAAAAAGAATTTTCAAAGTTTGTTGAAGTAAACTTGTAGTTTCAGATAACCCTGTCTCTACCTTTGATTCAGCTGCTTCTGAAGCAGAATGATGGGAAAAATCAACTAAATTATAAAGGTTGGGTTATTTTTGTTTGTTTTTTTTTTAATGAAATAGGCCAAAGACAAATGAAGCTTTACTGTGAATAGGGAGTATTAGTTTGCCCAAGTACATTACAGAACAGGGTCTGACTAACCTCAGACCTGACCAAAACAGCTCTATTTGCCAAAAAACCCCAGTCATTTCCACAAGGTTGCCAATAAATCCCGATTGCTGGCTACCGCCTACAAACACACACAAGGCAGCTCACTGTTGGAAATGTGCACAGAGTTGAGTATTTGTAAATTTAATTACACCTCTGTTTGCTGGTAACAAAGATCTAGTTAGTTTATGTTCTGGGTTAGGTAATAGGTTCTCTCTGGCTTCCAGAGCCCCTTGGCTTAGCTTCTCCAACTTCCTCCACCCCTCTGGTTGTTCCACAGCCTCTGTGTACACAGCAGGTCTCTGCAATAGGAATCTGAAGTGTCGGGCTGTCTCTCTGCCCTTGGTGCTGACTCAGACCCTGCGAGTGCTCTGTGAAACTAACGAAAATAAGACAAAGACCATGAATAGTAGAGCCCACCAAAGAGGAAATACAAATCGCTGAAGATACAAAGAGGTTGAGTCTCAATGGCGATTAAAAGAATGACATGGGACCACATAACATTTGTCACTTATCAAACTGATATTGTTTTAATGAAAGAATGGGCATCGAAGACACATGAACTTGGTTCAACTGCTCTGCCCTTTAATGTCTGATGTTACTGGAGAGCAATTTGGCAATATGCCTGAAAACCTTTAAAATGTTAATGTGGGGGTAGCCGGTGGCTCAGTCATTAAGCCTCTGCCTTTGGCCCAGGTCATGATCCCAGGGTCCTGGGATTAAGCACTGCACTGGGCTTCCTGCTCAGTGGGAAGCCTGCTTCTCCCTCTCAGACTCCCTCTGATTGGCTTTCTTCTCTCTCTGTCTCTGTCATAAGTAAATAAAATCTTTTTATAAATAAATAAATAAAATGTTAATGTGCCTTCTGCTTCCAGCCCTGGTGGAATAAAAGGTACCAGATTTACTCTCCTGCCTGAAATTACCAAAAAGTATTAGGTTAAAAAAAAAAATCAGGGGCGCCTGGGTGGTTCAGTGGGTTAAAGCTTCTGCCTTCAGCTCAGGTCATGATCCCAGGGTACTGGGATCGACCCCCACATCATCAGGCTCTCTGCTCAGCAGGAAGCCTGCTTCCTCCTCTCTCTCTCTCTCTGCCTGCCTCTCTGCCTACTTGTGATCTCTGCCTGCCAAATAAATAAATAAAATCTTTTTAAAAAATCAGATAAAAGATATTAAACAATGGTTTTCAAGATACTCCCTGAAAGACAGGAAACAAATGGGGTGAGCCTTACAAAATTGCTTCAGCTGACTTCTGGAGATTTCCCAGACCTTGGTGTGGGGAGAGGATTCCCTGAGTTGAGGAGAGTAGAGAGACTGCAGACCAAGGCAACTAGAGTTCTCAGAACAAAGTACTGGGGAGGTAAGAGCTTTACCAAGAGATGTGCCGAGGGTCTCCCTAGCTGTTTAGTGATCAGCACACACACATGAGGAAACTACCTATGGCTGGGGAAAGACCAGTTACCAGGATTAGGCTCTCGCACAGGGTTGGATGGAGGGCCTGTTCCCACAGACACCCTGGAAAACATCACAATATACTAGACAGAAACACAGAAGGATCTTAGCTCCATGATGGGGAACAAGTCCTAGATGAAGCACAAACAAGTCTTGCTCAACAAATCTTAAAAGCAAGACTAAAAATGATCAAACTATTTCTGACCAGTTTAACTGCATTCCAGAACAGAACTCATGAATACTGATAGGAATAAAAAAAAAATATATCTAGTACCTAACAAGGTAAAGTTCATTATGTCTACAATACAATAAAAAAATTAGCTGTCATGCAAAAAAGCGAAGAAAAATAATCTATAATGAGAAGGATTATCAATTAATCAAAACTGAATGAGAACTGACACAATGTTAGAATTACCAGGCAAGGACACAAAAATAAGTATTATAACTGTATTCCATATGTTCAAAAGTTAAGTAAAGAAATGAACATTTTTTTCTTTTTTCTATTTTTCAGCTTCACTGAAGTACTAGAAGATTTTTTAAAGACCTAAACCAAATTTCTAAAGACAAAATCTACAATATGTGAAATGAAAAATATACTTAGTGGTACAATGACAGATCAGACATTGCAGAAGAAAAAAATCAGTGAATCCAAAGATATAGCAATAGAAACAATCAAGAAAATAGTATTTTTAAAAAAGGTGCACAAAGCATCAGTGAGCTCTGGGAATTCAACTAAGCTGAGATATGTGTAATCAGAATCCCCCCAAAGTGAGGGGGGGGTATAAAAAATGTTTTGAAGAAATAATGGCCAAAATTTTGCCAACAGGGACGCCTGGGTGGCTCAGTTGGTTAAGCAGCTGCCTTCGGCTCAGGTCATGATCCCAGTGTCCTGGGATCGAGTCCCACATCGGGCTTTTCTTTCTTTCTTTCTTTCTTTCTTTCTTTCTTTCTTTCTTTCTTTCTTTCTTTTTAATTGAGAATTTTGGATAAACTTGGTGATTGGGAAGGGGTGGCTTAACTAGGTCTTGAACCATGAATACATGAACTTTAATTTGCAACCCCCTCTCTCCATAGCTAACCATGTTTAGGGATGTTATGGAAGTTGAGTAAAGTCCCACACTAATAAGGAAGAAAGGCTTTTACATGAGGATGCTACTTAGTAAATTAACCATTGTGGAGTTCTTCCTCACATTCAGTTTGGGCAGATTAATGTCTATTCACAAAGCTACCTGCTGCTTTCTATACCCTAGAGCCCCACTGTTCAAGAGACACATGGGAATACAGAGCACTAGAAATGAAGGGGGCCTGGGTGACTCAGTTGGTTAGGTGTCTGCCTTCAGCTCAGGTCATGGCCCTGGAGTCCTGGGATTGAGCCCCACTTTAGGCTCCCTGCTCAGCGGGGAGTTTGCTTCTCCCTCTCCCTCTGCTGCTCCCCCCTCCCCCTACCACTTGTAATCTCTTGCTCTCTCTCAAGTAAATAAATAAAATCTTTAAATAAATAAAAGAAAAGAAATGTAGCTAGTGCTACTGAGGGCCTGAACTCTCAATCTGGTTTAATTGTAATTAGTTTAAATTAATATAACACATGTGACTAATGGCTACCATATTATACAATGTAGATATAAGAACACTTCCACTCAAATCTCCATGACAATATAAAAGGATGGAGCTAATCCTGGAGGATGTAAGAGTCAAAAGTTCCAAATAACTATAGTTCAACAGTCCTGCCACTAATCTTTATCAGATTTCCTTGTCTTTTTTAAATAGGCAGCAAGCTTATCACCCAAGAAACTCTAGTCTTCAACTGCTCCTTCAAGGCCATAGACATGTTGAGGAAAGTGATAAGCTCAGGAGAGAATTTTTCCTTTATTTTCAAGTACTACAATTTTCTGATATTAGACAGACTCCTCCATAAACTGGCTTTTAGATCAGAAGTGTCCAAAACTGAACATGCAAAATATATTGTCAGTGACTTCAGTTCAGGAAGAAGGTGCAGCAGACTCTGAATGACATGGAAGAATACTTTGCACATAGGCCATTCCATATCTCACCCTTATCTGCTGTAAGAGCTGTGAATCCCCTTAACAATACGTGAGTGACTCACAGTTCTGAACATTTTGCTGCTGAACTACTTTGAAGGGCGTAAGATGGGTCTGTAGAAAGAATGGGCTGCAGTTGGGAGGAATAGCTAATATATGCCTTGTTTGCAACTTTTCCTTTCAGTAGTTTAAAAAGCAATTAAGGAAAGGAATGAGGGTCCTGACTAGGTAGAATTCAATTCTCCCCTTCTAATGGATTTGGAGTATGAGGAGCATAAGGGTAATC
The DNA here is from genome assembly GCF_002288905.1 of Enhydra lutris kenyoni. Taxonomy (NCBI): domain Eukaryota; kingdom Metazoa; phylum Chordata; class Mammalia; order Carnivora; family Mustelidae; genus Enhydra; species Enhydra lutris. The sequence goes on along the minus strand of NW_019154103.1, from coordinate 837,698 downwards.
CATCATTGCGTTACTGCCAACAACAGAGTTGTCGGTGTTTCAGAAAGTGTACATTTCCTTCCCTGGGAGGACACAGACCTCTGTGTGCTGATTTGGATGTCAAGAAATACAAAAAAGATGAAAGAAGGGAATTGGAAACAACAACACTCAGATCAGCACTGGAAAATGTCTGCTCTGTGTTCCATGGCTCTCTGCTTCTTGTGAGTACAGACACCTGTCCCTGGGCTAGGAGGCTGTGGGTGGCCCTATCCGTAGGATTTCCACACTTATCTGACACTAGATAAACCTTGGTACTTTTTAAGGGTCAGTTTAGGTGCTGAACTGAATGGTAAGAAAAATTGTTTTCTAAATAATTAAGTCAGAGTCCTTTGATGTTATAAAAGTATGGTTGGAGTTTATTGAGGCTCTATCATGAGGAACTCTCTATCACCAATGCGATGTGGCAAACCGCTTTTAAACTGCTTACAAAGAGTCAAACCATCAATAAGATGGATTTGTAGCTGAGGTTATAAGTCATTAATCTGGATGCCAGGTAGAGGCCAGTTCTGGGCCCTTGAAGACACAGATAAAAAGAGCATATTTATCAATATGGACTTTAGGATAATTCTACAAAATAATAGCAACCGTTTATTGAACATTCAGTATGCTTTCCACACATTACCTCTAGTCCATACCAGAACAACTTTTGATGGGTTCTTCCTATTTTCCTTCTTTTCCAGATGAAGGAATTAAATAAAGCCCAGAAAGAAAAACACCTCAGCCAAGGTGACATAGCTAGAAAGTGACCAAGCCAAAACTGGAATTCAGACTATGCTGCCCCCAGTGCAGCAGTTTTTCTGTTTCTCTAAGACAGATCACAGAGAGCAACATACTTCAGATGTTTGGGTCCAAGGGCAAGAGGAAGAACTTCAAGGATATGTCTAGCTTCCTTGCCTTGAAGCCCTCATGGAAAGGAAAGAAAGTGAAAGCCAAAACTATGAGCCCCGGAGGCATCTGCTGCTGTGATGGCCATGGGGCCAATCTGGTACTTACTCAAACCGCAGATGGAAATCAGCTGGGGTCCTGATGAGCTGAGTGTGACCCTGGCAAACCAACTCTTAAACCATAGTACAAGAAAGTGTTCTGGGTCTCATTTTGGTCTCATCAAAATTTCAGGTGTTAGCCACAAAAAAATATAAGCACATCTACATTTTTCCTTAGCAATTCTCCTTTCAGCAGTTTAACCTACATAGATAGACTTGTATATGTGCTAAAGAATGAATGTGCAAGATTCCTCCTTACAGCAATTCATAATAATGAAAAGTAGAACAAACCAAATTTTCATCAGTAGGGCACCGAGTCAATAAACTACAGAACATCCATCTAATGGATGTCTAAATTCTAAACAACTGTAAAAAAGGAGGAGAAATCTCCCTATAACTTGATATGGAAAGATCTCTAGCATGTAGAGCTAAAAGGAAGGTATCCAATGATATTTATATATGCTAAAGTTTGTGCAAAAGTTGGAAGAAGAAAAGAACCTCATATTTCCTCAAAGAACATGAAGACCAAGGGTCACATGCTCTTTCGACTGAGTCAGGCAGGCACCCCGGGGGCTGTGTTTTTTTCTCTAATAAAAAAGAACACCAGACTCTCCGGCAAATGGCCAGAGTACAAATGTTGATTTTCCTAATTCTTAACTGGATTAAGTTTTCTGAACCTCTGTTTTCTCTTTTAAAATAAAAAAGGAAGGAAATAACAATATCACCATCTTGAGGGTTGACCAGGATAATGTGCAAAGTTAACTCCAAAAGAGTCTCAATGCATCATACTTGTTGCCATTCCAGGCAAGGGCCTAGGGCCTTGCTAAATATCATGGACCTGAGCTCCAGAATACCCTCTTTCCCCCTCTTTTGGCTTTCAATTTCACCTTAGGTAAGAAGTCTTGCCAGCATGGACTTGAGACACTTAGAAGTGCTTCTCCTAGACCTCCCATCCTAGTGATGCAGCCAGACTTACTGTTTCATCTCCAGAGGAAGCCATCTCTAGTCCTGGCCATTGCTTTTACTTTGTCATGTGAGTGATCTTGGTAGTAAAGCAAACGGGTCTCAGATTCTAAGTCCCAGGAAACCAGATTTTTGCCTACACACTGGTACCTCAAACTTCTGCTATAAATGGTGTTGACGAAAGGTGGCCTTTTCGTTAACACCATTTGATGAAAAAGCCAGTGGTGGCTGTTGATGAAATGGACATAATACAAAGGCAGGTCTCCATCTCCTGACCTTGAGACATTACATGGAAGAGAGCTTTCTCAACACTGCATGTGGATTTACGAAGCTGAAATTCCCAGGCTCACCTGCCTATTCCATCACTTCCTGCACTCACTGCCACCTAGGACTCGTGGCACCACTCCTTTGGAGGGCTGTTCTCCTGAAACATGGCCCCCTTAGCTCTTGGCAATGGCTTTTCTCCTATAGCAACACACAACAGAAGGGAATAGTGCCTGCCTTTCAACACAGATGAACAGCTAGGACTTAAGCTTCAATCAGAATAGATGAACAGCTAGGACTTAAGCTTCAATCAGAATGCTCTCTCTGTCCACCATCCTAAATCTAGATAATTCTTTTCTCACTCATGCTATGCAAGAAGGGTCACGACTTTCTGATAGCTAAAGCTCCCTTCCTCTCCTCTTTCTTCCTTGACCTTTCCCTCCTTCCCAGTGTTGAGAGGTGTTTCTCTCTGCCTTGGTAATTTGAACACAATAATACTTCAGGTCTGGCGACCCCCAACAACTGAACCTCAGGGTCCAACCTACCTCCTATATCTCAAGAAATGAGCAAGAACTGAACCATTTCTGCTTCCAAGTCATTGCTGTTTCGCCTTTCCTCCTGCTTTGTCCCTCTTTCCCCGTTACAGCCCTCAGATCTGAAACCTCAGACGACTGAGACTCGACCCGCTCCTCAGCTGTAGATTGGGCCTGGCATTCCCTCATTGTGCTTGTATGTCTTCAATCCTTGCCCTGACCACTTCCTGACACCTCTCATATTTGCTTTTTTTAGGTACTTAGGCACAGCCATTAAAACAAAAAAGTCTTAGAGATGATTGTGGAAGTGTTTATTTTTGTTTTGATGACAAATCTGCAAGTAACTCAGTTCTAAACAATAAAGTCTCCAATTCATAGACCTGATTTAGACCCAAAAAATGTGATTATTTTCAATCCCTAATAGTTGTTCATATTTATCGAATGAGCACTCAGTGCCAAGAGTCTTTTTATTTTTTTAAATATTTTATTTATTTATCTGACAGAGATCACAAGTAGGCAGAGAGGCAGGCAGAGAGAGGAAGGGAAGCAGACTCCCTGATGAGCAGAGAGCCCGATTCAGGGCTCGATCCCTGGGATCATGACCTGAGCCAAAGGCAGAGGCTTTAACCCACTGAGCCATCCAGGCACTGCCACCAAGAGTCTTTAAAGTACTGGTCTCAGGTCAAGCTTCCCAGCAAAGTCTGAGATGGGGATTGCTGTGCAAGCCAAAGAATACTTATACTGAAGAGAAACCAGTAAAGGAGTGAGAGGAGCAGGGCAAGGAAAGAAGATAGGCAAAGCATGTTTTCTAGAGAAGTCTAGCCCCAGCATGATTCTACCGGAGCTCTGGGCAGTGAATTATATCCCAGCATGATCCCTTCCAGAAGCAATGATGCCAGCCCTTATATCCCTGAACCAGTTAGTAATTGGCTATGGGCCACCTCTGGTGGGGTAAGGTGGGGAAAACACAAAACAAGGTCACCAACAAGACAGGTGTGAGTTATTAGCACCCCAAACCTGCAGCAGAGGGGACAGGTGTGGGTGCCTATGAAAGGATGTGCTTGAAGGAGGAAAGGGATCTATTACAGCACTTCAGGAAGATTATTTATTCTCCACACTCTTTGAGCTAGAGCACTATTATTACTATCCCTATTTTATAGAAGAGGAATCTTAAGACACAGAGAGCAAGGGAAGATTGCAGAGAATCACAACTTAAACCAAGATAGTCCCACTCTAACTGCCCAGCCAGCCTCCATATGAAGCTGCTCTTCACATGGGAAGATTTGAAGCAATCTAAGTAGGCACATTCTTGTCCTTACATACTCACCATGTCACTTACATTAGCTGTCACATCCACTCATGCAAAATGACTAATTTCATGAAGAATCAGTAAATATTTTTCATTACTGCAACATGAAGATTGACCAATACTTCCGAAAAGGGGATAAAGATTTGTTAGCAGTGCTATTGCACCAAAAGCATGCATCTCCCATACAAGAATCTATATTTCTTACTCCATTTTTTAAAGATTTATTTATTTATATTTGAGAGTGAGGGACAGAGACAAGAGAGAGCAAGCGGGGATAGGGCCAGAGGGAGAGGGAGAGACTCTCAAGCAGACTCCCTGTAGAGCACAGAGCCCAATGCTGGGTTCCATCCCAGGACCCTGAGATCATGACCTGAGCCAAAACCAAGAGTTGACCACTTAACAGATGAGCCACCCCAGCAGCCCTTCTTATTCCATTTTTAATTCTAAAGCACAGCTCACTCTATTTTACTAAATCTGTATTTCTCATAATTTTACTCAGTAGATTAGTTGTAAAGCCTAAAACAAAAATTAAAAATAGTAGGAAATAAACTTTTCGTACATGTTTTGTAACAATGGTCTTTAAATGTCTTAGAGCAGAAGTTCATGTCCCACTTGCTACATTTCTAATCACGTTTTCCTTCTCCTTTAGTTGTGTAAATGGTATGGAACACAACTTGATGTTCAAAAAAATGTTTTAAGAACACAGATTAATGTACATATATGAAGGGTGAAGAACATGTTTCTGTCACTGATATTAATGATGTGCCCCTAAAAAGCTCAGCATGTGGAGCAAGGCCAAGGTGAGTTAGCCACTCCTTCCAGGCAAACAAAAGGGAAAAATGCCTTTGGTAATACTGTTTCACCAAACAGCTCCTTGCTTTTCTCACAATTAATAATGCTATAATACTACCTGAAAATAGTAGAAACAGATATATTTCACCTATTTCTCATGCTTAGTTAGAAAGCTCCCAACATTTTGGGGTTTTTTTAGGAAAAAAAAGAAAGTTTTAAAAATAAGACCCTTAAGCCTCCTACTACAGACAACTTTGTACTCTGTTTTCCATTATTCTTTGAGATAGACAATCTCTCCGGGAACCCCAGCCCATGTGTTTCCTGCAATGTCTTGGCTGAGCTCAGCAAAGCCTAGGATTTCACTAGGTGTTAGGTAGCAAGATCTACTGTGACAGTGTAGACTTCCCCTCAGGGGATCTATTAGTAGATCAGAATACCTAGCAAAACTTCCTAAAAATGGCCCCAGAGGACCCAAGAAGGCTAACCCACAATCAGTGTGGCTATGAGGGACCAGCTGAAATAAATCAGCTGAAAGCTCCCTGGAGGCTCTTAGCTTAGATAAGCAAAAGTTAGGAATGGAGCAGAGAAATGAGGTCTATTTTCTGAGTCTCAGAAGGGAGAGAGGAAGTTGGCTAATTAAATTTGGAACCCAGCTGAGGGAAAAGACTCCATGATTTAGCTAACCCAGGAAGGAAATATATTTGTTGGAAAATTAGAGGAATGAAAACTCTAATCTAACTTTTGGTCCTTTTTGAATGCTTGAAAGTGGAGAGATTGGTTTTGAAATAAAGCAGACACCTCTGTTTTTTAAATTCTCTAGGCTGCATGGGTGCCGCCATGCTCTTTGCTTCAGTAAAAGGAGAGTCTTGCTTGGATCATATCCAAGGCAGTCTGGTTGCCACAACACCCAGAAGACTTTGTTATGAAGTGGTCCTTTGTCCAAGAGCTTTCCATCCCATCCTCTCATCTCCTCCCAGATCCTGCTGTATCAATCATCTCCTCTCGTCTTTCCTCTTTAATCCTTCCCTTTCCACTGTCTGCTTCCCCTTGGCCTGTACACTCTAGTCCTCCAGATCCTAAGACAATGACAAAACCCTCCCATGGACTTGTTTCCCTCTCAAGTTACTGTCCCATTTTCTTCCTTTCACCACTCAACACCTGCTGCCTCTACTTCCTCAGCTCCTATTTATTCCTTGACTCTGCGACTGAAAACTGTTCCACTTTGGGAACAATATGAATAAATCCTTTCCTAAAACCTTCTTCATCAGTTTTCAGTGCTATCACTGGCAGCATTCAACTGCTTCTCCAGTGCCTCCCAGAATGCAATTTCTGAGTTTTCTTTGCTGGCTCTTTTTCAACCAACCACCTCATGTAGACATTCCCCGAAGTTCTGTTGCTTACATCCTTGTCTCCTCATTATCTGTGTTCCACCTTGTTGAAATCATCTACTCTCCTATTGTCCACAATCTTCCATATATTCCATAGAGATATATATGCTCAGATCCAACCTCTCTTCTGAACCAGCTTGCAGTACAAAATATTAGATAACTTGGGTACCTCAAATTCAACAGGTACAGAACCAAAGTCCTTATCTTCCTTGTTAAATCTTTCTTCTTTCTAAAGCCTGTAACTCTATAGTCATTGATACTGAGGCTCTATTCCTTGGGGCAATCTTTGACTTGTTCCTCTCCCTCATCTGCCACATGCAATTTATATATGTATGTATAAATGTATGTATTTACTTATTTATTTAAAATTCAAATTAGTTAACATATAGTATAGTATTGGTTTCAAGAGAATTTAGTGATTTGTCACTTACATATAACACCTAGTGCTCATCACAAGTACCCTCCTTAAACCCATCACCCATTTTGCCCACCCCCCAACCACCTCCCTTCCAGCAACCCTCAGTTTGTTCTCTATAGTTAAGAGCCTCTTCTGGTTTTCCCCTGCCCCGTTTTTATTTATTTTATTTTTCCTTCTCTTCCCCTGTTTTCATGTTTTGTTTTTAAAATTCCACATATGAGAGAAATTATGATATTTGTCTTTTTTGACTGATCCATTTCACTCAGCATACCCTCTACTTCCATCCACATCATAGTAAATGGCAGGTTTCATTCTTTTTGATGGCTGTGTAATATTCCAGCTCCCATATATATATCACATCCTGTTTATCCATTCATCAGTTGATGGACATTTGGGCTCCTTGCATAACTTGGCTATCATTGATAGTGCTACTATAAACATTGAGGTGCACGTTACCACATGCAATTTAATTTTAAAATCTTTAGGATAATCCCTCCACTTTATCTTTCATATTCAAATCCTTCTTTCCATTTCTACTGTCCTAGTTTAGGCTTCCAGACCACCTCCTCATCAACTAAAGAATTAAAAATATCCACCAGGCAATTGGTCTTCCCTTTTCTTATCACTTCCTCTAATCTGCCTCACACACAAATTGAAAGCACCAAATCATTGAATTGATGACATTTTCCCATCCTTAGAAACATTGGTTGCCCCCAGTTTTGTACAGAGTAAGTCCAACTTTCTCAGCTTGAACAGCCAGGTCTTTTAGAAACCAAAGTGCAACATTCCCACCTATCAGCCTCCCTTCCTCAATGCATACACCTTCATTCTTAAGCTCCCTGAATGTACTTGACATTTTTTTCTGACTTTTTACTATTTTCTCTATGTGAAAATGCACCCTCTAGTTGCAGCTGCTGAAGTCCTGCCCATACTTCTAGGCTTTTCTCCCATCCAAGTACTAACCAGGCCCAATCTGGCTTAGCTTCTGAGATCATATAAGATCGGGTGCATTCAGGGTGGTATGGCCACAGACTAGGCTTTTCTTAAATACTATTTCATAGTCATTTCAGAGAGCATCTTCCCCTACAACACCCCCTCAAATGAATTCATTATTCTCTCTCTCCTCTATACCTAACACCATAACTTTTGATTTCTATTTCAGTATCAGCATCTCCATGTTAGAAATTCATGGGCCTGATCCCTGACCTACTGAATCAGAATCAGTGGGGATAGAGTCTAAGATGAGTGTTTTAACAAGTTTTCCAGATGATTGTGAGATTGGCTAGTTCAAGCACAACTGCCTTAGAGTCCCCACCCTAGTGCCAATATCACACGTTTGAACATGTCTCCCCACCTAGACTCTGAAGTTCCTAAGGCAGAGTTCATCATATTGCTTGGCCATCTTGTTATCACAGGAGCTTAATGAAAGCTTGTTGAGTAGCCCCTGGTTATACCTTGGTGTGGCCTGGAGTACTGCTTAAGTATAGTGATTCTGTGAAGAATGTGCTGCACATCAGGAAGAGAATCAGCCCTCTAGTTGCAGTTTATTCATATTATTACTCTGTTTGCTGGATTTGATATCAATGGTAGGAAAAGAGAGAGATGTGACATTTAATGTAAATGTTCAGAAAGAACTTCTTGCCCAACCATTGTCTTCAACTTCACTTCCTTGTGTGTTGAGACAACTAGTGAATGCTACTTGACATGTATCAACTACCAGGCACTATGCTATTTTGTTTCAGTCTCACAACAACATAGGTGGTACATGCTACAATTATCTCCAGTTAAATAAGGAGTAAAAGAAGGCTGGGGGGAGGGGAGATGATCATGTAGCGAGAAGTGGCTCAGCTAGAAGGTTTGAGGCTATAGGTCCCACTCTGAGCCATCACAATAAATATCCTCTATGCTTCATGCCTGCTAACTAGGTCTGGGCTTTTCATGGAAGCCACAAGATTCTCTGCTGAGTCTCATGAGATCATTTAAGGTCCCAACCCAGTTGTGAAACCAGGTTTAACTGTATCTCCATGTGCCCTGGTTTTGCTTCTGCTCTCCTCAACACTGAAAACCCCAAGGCTACAATAGCATTTTTCTTGCCCAGTTTTAGTAGACTCAAGGTCAAGGCAATTATCACTTGGGCAGAGACTGCTTCCCATCTTCAGACAGGAGGGAGAGGAGATGCTTCTGAAACCTATTAAAACTTGCCTGGGAGCACTCTGAATCACAAGCCCTGTGAATCATGGAGCCCTTTAAGTTGGAGTAGGTAAGAGGGCTGTTGGTTTTTATGGCAATGTACTCAGTACTCTCAGGGTATTGTTAATTAGCCTTTAAAGACCTAGAAATCTCCACTTTTGGGCATAGGAGTGGTTATTCACAATTGTCCCCCAGATAGAGGGAGATTGATTTTGGACAAAGCTTGTGGTCTGGAAAGCTCTGCCTGCTGGACCGTATGCCTAAAACATCAAGGGCACAACCCTGTCTAGAGCTGTGGGTCTGGTTTTGTAGCCTTGGACTTGAAATCCAGATAAAAAGAAAGGCCAGACTCACAGTCCTCCCAAAGACTTTTCTTGAACACAACATTACCAGAGAAACAGGGAATCCACATGCCTTTGGAACCTCGGACCCAGCAAGCTGGCTTGGACCCTGCACTGACTCCCAGATTACCTTTTATGGTGAGAGAAAGGGACAGGGGGAATTTTGCTCCTTTGGCACATATTCCCACTCAGTATCTGGAAAGAAAAACCCCACTTTTCTTGTGGAAAAACTTGTGAGCACCATTACCACAGTGTTTAAAGGGAAAGTTAAAAACAAACAAACAACAACAAAACAACTGTCTTCACTTTTCATTCATTCATTCATTCACTCAGCAACCATCCACTCAGCACCTACTGAACAGCAGGTGTTGTAAATCCGCTGGTTCAGTCACATCCTTATTCTGAAACTGTCCCCTACAAGTACTTTAAGAACCACAGAAACAAAAGAATCCCGCCCACCCACCCCCCTTACATCATCATCTCCCAACTGTGGATAAACTAGAGTGTGAGGAACAAGAAGGAATGGTGATGAGCGCCAGACCAAGGGAAAATGGTGGCTTCGGGTGAATGAAAGCTCCCCGGCAAAGCCTCCAAGAGTGGGTTCTTTGCTCCACTTATGGTACCCTTTGTGCAAAGAAACAAGTCAGTAAGGAGAGTGTCAGAAAGAGGAGGACCTGTGAGCTGGGACAGAAGGAGGTAGGAAGGTGAGTGTGTGGTGAGGGTGCCCCTGCTGGCCTCCGCCAGCATCGCAGAGACCCAGCTGTTCCTTAATATGGAGACCTAGTGAGAGCCGCCTCTAGCACACATCAGTGTGGACACACAACTGCAGTGCTGTTTCTGTTCCCCCTCAAGGTGAGAGTGAGGTTTCAGGCTAAGGAGGAGACCAGGGAACCCCAAATGTTATGCTCCATGGGGTAATTAGCCATACATGGGGGCAGAGAGCTAAGCTGTAAGCTAAGTCCAGACAGGCAAGCTCAGATTTGCATGTTAGGAGAAAGAATCACCTAGAAATATCTGAGGTGACATTGAGAGGTGGTAGGAAAAGAAGTGGGTGCTGAAAGCTGTGGGGCCCAAGAAGCAATTACGATTTCAATAGAAACAAGAATAATTAATTACTTCTCAAAAGTGAGAGGGAGGGATTGGAAGGGGGGGAATCAGATTTCCTGCATGTTTCTGCTTCTCTTTCCTAGAAAATACTAGATGGATAAATACAAGTCACTTTTGCTATCTGTCCTTCCTTTCAAGCTACTTACAACCTGCTCAGAGTTTGATAAGTGTTTCACTTCAAATAAGTACAGCAGAACTAATTTTAATGACAGCAGCTTATAACAGTTACAGATAACATCCAATTATTTCCTCCCCTTACAGTAAAATTCAGTTCATTGTTCTGGTTTATCTGTTTAATCTTCCCTCCCTAGTTCCACCCCCACCTTATCCCCAAAATCTAAGCTTGAGTCAGGGGGACAATCTTGATGCCTCACATCACTGATCAAGGGGCCATTGCCACTGGCTTCCAGGCGGTGGTTCAGTGGGAAGCATAAGGACAGACTAGAGGGCAGAAGGAAAGAGAACAAAGCATTTCTTCCTGGGTTCCTGTTTTCTTCTACACCATCATTCTGGCAGTGCCCATATCCCAGAAGGAACTAGAGCTGCTTCTGGGCAGCCCCTCTTCTGGGCTCCAGTGCTCAAAAGAATTGAGGACCATGGTTTCCTACTTTTACTAAGACCTAGAAGATGAGAGGTCTCTGGCTACCTCAACTTCCCTTATAGTTCCCCTTATTCTGTACCCACTTCTATAAATAGTCCTTACCTTAAATAATCTTCAGAATCTCAGCAGAGTGTGCCTCCTGGTTCTTTCCAGAATCCTGTCTGATACACCCATGTTCTATGCCGATGACCTTCTGCTCTAAACAGTGCTATTTAATGGTTAATCCAGTTTTTTATTAGGTATTTGCTAGAGGAGCTTACATTTGTGGACAAGGAGAATCTGACTAGATCATACTGTGGTGTTTTTATTGGCTATTGAGAAAAGAAGCTAGAAAATATGATGTAAGGGAGCCAAAAGGTCTTCTATGTAAAAATAATAATACCTTAAAATTTTTTAAAAAATGTTTTTCCATGAAGGCTTCCTGTGCTAGGTCCTAGATGCAAAGATGCCTAAAACACAAGTTCTCTCAAGAGGTGCATAGTTTAGTGGAGGAGAAGGAAGCTTGAAGAGATAATAATTTTAGAGTGTGCTGATGACTGTCCTCAAGCCATGCAGGTTTGAGACAAATACAGAAGAAACTGCCTAACCAGAGAATGAAGGAAGGTCCCAGAGGAGATGATCCCAAATCTGAGCCTTCCCGGTGGGTAGGAATTTGCTAGAAGAGAGGTACATGGAAGGAGGTTTTGAAACAAGGACACACCAGGCTGAGCTATACAGATGACTACGTGTGTTCACACTAATCCTCAACATAGGATACAGAATCTACCCCAGGACTGCAATTACGCAGTTAGAATCATGTTGGGGAGCTTTAAATTTATTGATGCCTGGGAACCCCTATATTCACTCTGAAGCAGTAAAGTTAACCTTCAAGATCACTCCCTTGCATGGAGCCTATGGAGATCCTGCAATGCGAAGGACCATGCAGTGTGTTATAGGGTCACACATTCATAAAATTTGCAAAAGACACTGCTTTGTTCTCATTAATGAGGACCACAAAACTGCATGCTATTCAGGACCATAAACCTGGATCCATCCCTTTACATAGGCCCCACTCAACCCAGTTCAATCAGAATCTCTACGGATATGACCTGGCCATCAATGTGCTTTAAAAGCTGCATGAGTAAGTTTAATGTTTGACCAGAGTTGAACACATTGTGTCTTTTAAAAATAGCTGGAAGAGATCTCAGAGTTCCTTGTCAAATCCTCTTACTTTACAGCTGGAGTAACCATAATCCAGAGAAGAGCTGAAGGTCCCGCAGCTCATCACTGAAGAGCAGGGTTCAAGTCTAATTCCCTTCGCTCTAAATTCATGCTGTCCTGCTTAGATAACTGTCAATTTCTGGTAACAAGTACCAGATACCAAAACACATATGCTTGCCCTCCCTTCCTTCAAAATCTGGGCCTCAGAGCCCTGGGGTGATTAGCATCTCATGTAAGCTTGCCGATTCAAGTAGGCCCAGCCTGTCTGCAGTGGTGGAAGCAGAAGGGGCAGGGAAAGCAAGACAGGGAGTGAGGGAGATGAGGCAGTGATGATGAACTCCCTCTAACACTGGCAACCACAGGGAACACCTTTGGATAATGCATTCATAGCCCCCGGGGTCAGAGAGAAGAGGCACAGAATTGCAACTTCTAGCCAGAACACCCTGTGAGAGGCTTTCTGGAGCCAGTTTTTACCACACTCACCGTCTACGCAATTATCACTGGGGCAGAGCCTCCCCTTTTCAGACAACCCTGTATTGTGAGAAGCCCATGAAAGCCAGTGAAATATGCCCAGAGGCCCCACTGAGCCATGCCAAACTTTTTTCCCTAGGCCTATATGACCATTCATTTCATAACACTGTACCTCCTAATGCACCCATAATTAGTCTTTAAGGTAGCCCTCAAAACACCTCTTTTAAAGTGCTGTTGTATTTTTAAAAAATCACCAGGGGAATGGAAACCATGAGACCATTCTGGGAAACTAGGATAACTGTATTTTGCTGGGAAGTATGGTAGTCCTGGGCATTTTCAGACAGGGGACAAGAGGAAAAATATAAGTCCAGATCTGTATGGTAGAGGAGCTGGCAACCAAGCCTTTGAGTTCACAAGAAAGCTGTGTTTAAAAAGCCTGTCTACTGATTTCGGAGGTAGAGTATCTTTGAGCGCCTACAAAGGAGGAAGGCAATCACATGAGGAGGAATGAGGAACAGAAATGCACCTGCTAAACGCGCACACACTAACAAGCATTTCCCTCCATTCTTCAACATACATACATCAGGAAAACTGAAGGATGTTGGATAATGCCTCTTAGATCCTAATATACTCTTTGAAAGATTGAATTGGGTGACGCTTGAGTGGTTCAGTCCATCAAGCCTCCAACTCTTGATTTTGGCTCAAGTTATGATCTTAGGGTCGTGACATCAAGCCCTGCTTCGGGCTCTGCACTGGGTGTGGAGCCTGTTAAAGATTCTCTTGCTCCCTCTCCCTCTGTCCCCTACCCTTAAAAATAAATAAATAAATAAATAAATAAATAAATAAATAAATATTTAATTGGTATTGTTACTACAGTGCTAATGAGACATGGATATCTAGTAATGATGCTTTTAAATTCCCACTTCCTTCCATTTCCTTTCACAGGTGCTGATCCCTAAAAAACATCTTACAAACACCATCTCAGTGTCTGCTCCTGAAGAACCCAACCCGTGGCAATGCCATTCTCCCTCCCCAACACTTTGTATATATAAATGCATACATACTCAAAAGTCTAAACATATATATACATGACATCCTTTTTCTCAGGCTGTAACCCCCTCACAGAACCTCAGACAAGCTTTGAATTCAATGTCTCTAAATGCTTAGGAGAGGCAGCATGGCTTAATGGTCAAGACCATTAACTTGGGGATTAAACTTGGCTTGAAATCACAGGCCTTCCCTCATTTATGAGGGCCAAATGTAATAATGTACATAAAGATCTTACACAGTGCCTGGCCCACAGTAAACCTCCAGTAAATGACAGCTATTATTTTTGCCATCCAAAGTTTCCAACACTTGAATCTAAGCCAAACACACACTAGAGAACTGTTCTTCCCTCTAACAGGGGGACAGCTCTACTTCCAGCTTCTCTTTCTCAGTCTCTGCTATTCTACAAGGGAGAAGTCAACTTTTCCTCTCAAAACAAACAAAAAACCAAACAACAATGACAATAAAAGCCCTTCGTTCAAACTTTCACAATCTTTTGAATTGTTGCAATAGGTTCCAAACTGGTTTCTGACCTCTTAGGCTCAATTCCCAACTCCAATCCATTCTTCACTTTGCCTGTAGTTATATTCCTAAAGTGCAGGGGCACCTGGGTGGCTCAGTCGTTAAGAGTCTGCCTTCTGCTCAAGTCTTGATCTCAGGGTCCTAGGATTGAGCCTCATGTTGGGCTCCCTCCCTGCTCAGTGGGAAGCCTGCTTCTCCTCCCTCTTCCACTCTCCCTGCTTGTGTTCCCTCTCTTGCTGTCTCTCTTGTGTGTCAAATAAATATAAATAAATAAAATCTTTTTTAAAAATAAAAAAATGCAGGTAAGTTCTCCACTTGAAATCCTTGACTTCCATTTTCTGCACAGAAAAAAATTATGTAAACTATGTAAGCCACTGCTGTTTGAAGAACAAATGGATGGATGGATGGATATGGGTAGATGCTCCATAAACATTTTCAAGTACTCCATGATTTTATTATATGAACATAATTGAAATTGGAGAAAGAACTCTTTAAATTCATTTAAAATGTAAGTGACAAAGAAAAATTAACTTGAACTTTATATTAAAAATGAAAATTATCAAAATGTTTTTTCATAGTTAAAAATTTAGATTATATGCTTAAGTAGGGACTGTTTTTTAGAAATAATACTGTGGGGTAAAAATTATCAAAAACTTCTCTGACAGCATCCCTGAAAACACTGTAAGTTCAGGTTACTGCTGTGCAATAAGTAAAAGAAATACTTTTATTTTAAAAATTCAAGATCTTGGGTGGCTCAGTCAGTTAAAGATTGCCTTTGGCTCAGGTCATGATCCCAGGGTCCTGGGATGGAGCCCCCAGTCAGGTTCCCTGCTCAGCAGGGAGTCTGATCCTCCCTCTCCCTCTGCCCCTCCCCACCCTCTGCTTGTGCTCTAGTTCGCTCTCTCCCTCACTCTCAAATGAATAAATACATCAAAAAAATTCAAGACCTTATCATTTTTCATGAGAGCCTTTCTATATATATATATATAACAAAATATAATATATTATATATATATTATTATATTATTATAATTATTATAATTTATAATATATATTATAATATATATATAACCTCAGACCTGACCAATATATATAATATATATTATATATATAACAAAATATAATATTTTGTTATATTTTTATATGTTATAATATTTTGTTATGTAACATCACATTTAAGTACTCATCTTATTCATTTTCCTTCTTTAGTTGATAACTGACCAAACTCTCTTTTAGCTTTATTTGCCAATGGCTATATCTGTGTTATAGATACTAATACAACATCACTTGTATTAATATCATAAAATGTCACATCATCTGCAAAATACAGAATTTTACGCTTTTATTTACACTGAATTTTTATTTTCTCTAGGTGTATTCAACAATAGGCAGTAAGTGGTCTAGTAATGACATTGATTCAGGGGGCATGAATCAATCCAACAATTTGCTGATAAATCTTTAACATCTAGTCCCCCACCCCTCCAAAAAAGAGCTCTGATTTATAGTGTTTTCCAAATGCCTAGTGTAAATACTCCACTATGGCCAAACCTAAACCTAAGTGACCGATGTAATGTCACTGAATGTGGACTTGGGAAGAAGTGTGTACACTGTATCTGACAGCCTTTCATGATGAGTGAGCTCTAGCACATCACTGGATAGACACTAGTGCTAAGCTGAATGTGATGTTTGAATGGTCACTAATTTTTGTAAATTGGTTAGGTTTTAGTGGATATTTCTGTGCTATGATGACTCTTTTTTCCTAGTAAACCTTATAATCTACAGTACTCAATAATAAAGAATTCCACATACAGTATTTAAAGCTGCCTGTAGTTCCCCACAAGTAAATAAAGTCTTAGTAATATTTCATATTGTCTCTAGAGCAGACCCTGAATTCATGTCATTCTTTGTGTCTAATACTCCTTCTAAACCCACCACCACTTCTACATCCTGGCATATACCAAGCTCCTCACACTTTCATAGTAATGTTCTTCCTGGAAACATCATGAGACCAGAAACTAAGTCTAACTTCTTCTGTATTTTCTCTACCTTCCCAAAATCAGGACTGCCTTTTCAAACTGTTATGGACTGAATCTTGCCCCATCTTCAAAATTCATATGTTAAAGCCCTAATCCCCAATGCAACTGTATTTAGAGATAGGGTCATTAAAGATGTAATTAAGGCTAGATGATGTTGCAAGTACAAGGTCTTAATCCAATATGATTGATGTCCTTATAAGAAAAGAAAGAGACACGGGGAGGCACCCATACAGAGAAAAGGCCATGTGAGGACGCAGAAAAAAGGAGGCTGTGTGTAAGCCAGCAAGAGAGGTCTCACCAGAAACCAACCCTCCTAGCTCCTTGACCTTGAACTTCCAGCCTTCAGAACTATAAGGAAATAAATGTCTATGGTATTTTATTATGGCAGCCTTAACAGTCTAATATCCAAATGAATTGCTAGGATAGCCTTGAACAGCTCCCAGTTCTTTGTGGTAAATGCACAAACTAATAATACTGTGGGATATGTGTGAATGTGTTTGTATGCATAAATTCATGTATTACTCTGATTTTTAATTTAGTACACAGGTTACTTAAAGATTGTTGAGAAGGTTGATATTGGACCATCTGCAGATTATTACAACTCGATCTGCCAGATGGAATATAATTGCCAGCTTCATTCAAAAACATTTATTCATTTTGGGAATTGCCGTAATTAAAATAAAATGTTCTTGCATATACTTGTATTAGACTCAGTATATTCAAAGACATGCAGGTTATTAAAAAGAATTTTCAAAGTTTGTTGAAGTAAACTTGTAGTTTCAGATAACCCTGTCTCTACCTTTGATTCAGCTGCTTCTGAAGCAGAATGATGGGAAAAATCAACTAAATTATAAAGGTTGGGTTATTTTTGTTTGTTTTTTTTTTAATGAAATAGGCCAAAGACAAATGAAGCTTTACTGTGAATAGGGAGTATTAGTTTGCCCAAGTACATTACAGAACAGGGTCTGACTAACCTCAGACCTGACCAAAACAGCTCTATTTGCCAAAAAACCCCAGTCATTTCCACAAGGTTGCCAATAAATCCCGATTGCTGGCTACCGCCTACAAACACACACAAGGCAGCTCACTGTTGGAAATGTGCACAGAGTTGAGTATTTGTAAATTTAATTACACCTCTGTTTGCTGGTAACAAAGATCTAGTTAGTTTATGTTCTGGGTTAGGTAATAGGTTCTCTCTGGCTTCCAGAGCCCCTTGGCTTAGCTTCTCCAACTTCCTCCACCCCTCTGGTTGTTCCACAGCCTCTGTGTACACAGCAGGTCTCTGCAATAGGAATCTGAAGTGTCGGGCTGTCTCTCTGCCCTTGGTGCTGACTCAGACCCTGCGAGTGCTCTGTGAAACTAACGAAAATAAGACAAAGACCATGAATAGTAGAGCCCACCAAAGAGGAAATACAAATCGCTGAAGATACAAAGAGGTTGAGTCTCAATGGCGATTAAAAGAATGACATGGGACCACATAACATTTGTCACTTATCAAACTGATATTGTTTTAATGAAAGAATGGGCATCGAAGACACATGAACTTGGTTCAACTGCTCTGCCCTTTAATGTCTGATGTTACTGGAGAGCAATTTGGCAATATGCCTGAAAACCTTTAAAATGTTAATGTGGGGGTAGCCGGTGGCTCAGTCATTAAGCCTCTGCCTTTGGCCCAGGTCATGATCCCAGGGTCCTGGGATTAAGCACTGCACTGGGCTTCCTGCTCAGTGGGAAGCCTGCTTCTCCCTCTCAGACTCCCTCTGATTGGCTTTCTTCTCTCTCTGTCTCTGTCATAAGTAAATAAAATCTTTTTATAAATAAAATGTTAATGTGCCTTCTGCTTCCAGCCCTGGTGGAATAAAAGGTACCAGATTTACTCTCCTGCCTGAAATTACCAAAAAGTATTAGGTTAAAAAAAAAAATCAGGGGCGCCTGGGTGGTTCAGTGGGTTAAAGCTTCTGCCTTCAGCTCAGGTCATGATCCCAGGGTACTGGGATCGACCCCCACATCATCAGGCTCTCTGCTCAGCAGGAAGCCTGCTTCCTCCTCTCTCTCTCTCTCTGCCTGCCTCTCTGCCTACTTGTGATCTCTGCCTGCCAAATAAATAAATAAAATCTTTTTAAAAAATCAGATAAAAGATATTAAACAATGGTTTTCAAGATACTCCCTGAAAGACAGGAAACAAATGGGGTGAGCCTTACAAAATTGCTTCAGCTGACTTCTGGAGATTTCCCAGACCTTGGTGTGGGGAGAGGATTCCCTGAGTTGAGGAGAGTAGAGAGACTGCAGACCAAGGCAACTAGAGTTCTCAGAACAAAGTACTGGGGAGGTAAGAGCTTTACCAAGAGATGTGCCGAGGGTCTCCCTAGCTGTTTAGTGATCAGCACACACACATGAGGAAACTACCTATGGCTGGGGAAAGACCAGTTACCAGGATTAGGCTCTCGCACAGGGTTGGATGGAGGGCCTGTTCCCACAGACACCCTGGAAAACATCACAATATACTAGACAGAAACACAGAAGGATCTTAGCTCCATGATGGGGAACAAGTCCTAGATGAAGCACAAACAAGTCTTGCTCAACAAATCTTAAAAGCAAGACTAAAAATGATCAAACTATTTCTGACCAGTTTAACTGCATTCCAGAACAGAACTCATGAATACTGATAGGAATAAAAAAAAAATATATCTAGTACCTAACAAGGTAAAGTTCATTATGTCTACAATACAATAAAAAAATTAGCTGTCATGCAAAAAAGCGAAGAAAAATAATCTATAATGAGAAGGATTATCAATTAATCAAAACTGAATGAGAACTGACACAATGTTAGAATTACCAGGCAAGGACACAAAAATAAGTATTATAACTGTATTCCATATGTTCAAAAGTTAAGTAAAGAAATGAACATTTTTTTCTTTTTTCTATTTTTCAGCTTCACTGAAGTACTAGAAGATTTTTTAAAGACCTAAACCAAATTTCTAAAGACAAAATCTACAATATGTGAAATGAAAAATATACTTAGTGGTACAATGACAGATCAGACATTGCAGAAGAAAAAAATCAGTGAATCCAAAGATATAGCAATAGAAACAATCAAGAAAATAGTATTTTTAAAAAAGGTGCACAAAGCATCAGTGAGCTCTGGGAATTCAACTAAGCTGAGATATGTGTAATCAGAATCCCCCCAAAGTGAGGGGGGGGTATAAAAAATGTTTTGAAGAAATAATGGCCAAAATTTTGCCAACAGGGACGCCTGGGTGGCTCAGTTGGTTAAGCAGCTGCCTTCGGCTCAGGTCATGATCCCAGTGTCCTGGGATCGAGTCCCACATCGGGCTCCTTGCTCATCAGGGAGCCTGCTTCTCCCTCTGCCTCTGCCTGCCATTCTGTCTGCCTGTGCTTGCTCTCTCTCCCTCTCTCTCTCTCTGACAAATAATTAAATAAAATCTTAAAAAAAAAAATTTTGCCAACAAATACCATTAACACCCAAATTCCAAGAAGCTTGACAAACCTCAAGCACAAGAATCAAACACAAATAATTAAAACCAGCGATAGGGGGTACCAGGGTGGCTCATTCAGTTAGCATCTCCCTTCAGCTCAGGTCATGATCCCAGGGTCCTGGGACAGAATCTCGCACTAGACTCCCTGCTAGCAGAGAGTCTGCTCCTCCCGCTTCCTCCGCCTCTCTCCCAGTTTGTGTTTGCACGCTCTCTCTCTTTCTCTCTCAAATAAAGAAATAAAATCTTATAAAAAAAAAAAAACAGTGATAGAAGGAAGTCTTCAAAGCAGCAAAAGAAAACTGACACTTTACAGACAGAGCAAAAAATTAAGGATGACAGCAGTTCTCTCATAGGAAAACAAAATAGTGGCATAACATCTTTTAAATACTGAAAGAAAAAAGCTGTCAGCCTAGAATTCTACATCCAGGAAAAAATTCTTTGAAAAGCCAGGTTAAGATAAGTGCTTTTTCAGACATACAAAAGCTGAAAGAATTCATTACCATCAAATCCCTACTATAGGAAATATTAAAGGGTATCAATCAGGGAAAGGGAAAATGATGTCATATAGAGATCTACACAAAAGAAACAAGAGAACCAGAAATGGGAACTGCACTAGCAAATATATAAGATTATTTTCTTTTTATTTTGTTTTTTTTCAGTGTTCCAAAATTCATTGTTTATGCACCACACCCAGTGATCCATGCAATACATGCCCTCCATAATACCCACCACCAGGCTCACCCATTCCCCCACCCCCCTCCCCTCCAAAATCCTCAGTTTGTTTCTCAGAGTCCACAGTCTCTCATGGTTTGTTTCTCCCTCCATTTCCCCCAATTATTTTCTTATTAATAAAATATCTTCAAATAATAATTCACTGTTTAAACAAAAATAATAACAACAAAGTGTGGAATACAAGTGTAGATATACATATTGTATGACAATAATACCACAGAGGTTGAGAAAGAAGAAACAGAAGTAGCCTATAGTAAGATTCTTATACTGTATATGAAGTCATATAATATCACCTGAAGGTTGAGTGTGGTAAATTGAACATGTATACCATATGCCCCAAAGCAACCACTGAAATAACAAAAGGTTATAACTACTCAGCCAAAGGAGATAAGATAGAACAATTAAAAATATTCAATTAATTCCAAAAAACACATAAAGAAGAGGAAAAGAAGAATCAAGAACAAATGGGACAAATACAAAACATTACCCCACAAAGCTCTAAATAAATGGAGAGATATACCAGGTTCTAAAGTCATAAAATTCAATATTATTAGCACGTCAATAGTCCCCAAATTGGTGTATAGATTCAATACAATCCCAATCAAAATAAAGCAAAAAAAGAAAAAAAATCAAGCACAGTTTGTAAACTGATTCTTAAATTCGCATATAAATATAAAGGATATTTATATCCTTTTAGACCAGAATAGTCCAAACTACTTCAAAAAGAAGAATAAAGCTGGAAAACTAACACCACCTGATTTCAAGACTGATTATAATGCTACTCTAATAATGACAATTTGGAATTGAAATAATATAGACAACTCATCAGGGAGCAGAATACAGTCCAGAAATAAACACCCACATAAAACAGACAACCGATTTCTGACAGAGGTACAAAGACAATTCTGTAGAGAAAGGATAGTATTTCAATAAATGTGATGAAATAATTGGATATCCATATGCAAAACTGAACTAGGATCCATACCTCATACCACAACCAAAAATTTTTTCAAAATATCCAAAAATTAACACAAAATAGATCACAGGGGGCAAGGGGATGGTGCTAAAGTTAGTTGAGGCCTGGAGATCTTTAGCCATTACTTTGCATTGGAACTAGAGGGTTGGAGAAGCTCTTTTTAAGCACACTGACCTCCCAAAAAGAAATAAGAATGTAGAACCTACAAAAGCATGGGGTGGGGAAGGAGGCATAGTACTTGCCTCTGGGCAGGCTATAGGGAAGCCAAGGAGGCCCAAGGAGGCTCCAGAGTGCAACACCATGACTCTTTGCAGTCTCATGGTCCCAGGAGACAGTATGCTGGAGTAGGAAATAGGACTACTCTCTTAGAGGCTCTCTGCTCCCTGCTGGGATGACCACTTGTGTCCTTCAGGGCTCTGTGATCATGGGACATCACAGAGCAAAACAGGCAGTGAGTATGTGGTACCCCAAACTACCCCAGGTATCCCCAGACAGGACTAGGTGAGAGACTGAGATAGCCCTGGAAATCCTGAAGTCTCCTTTTCAGCTGCCTGGAAGAGCCAACAAATGTACTAATTTTTAGGACACTTCATATGAACCCATAAATTGGTGAGGTAGGGGCTCGTTTGGGTGAAAAGGAAACCCCAGAAAAACTTTAGAAGAAAATAAATCTGTATTATCAGTTATTATCTTTGGATGGTGAAGTTCTAGGTGATTTTTATTTTCTTCCTAATTTCTGCGTTGTCTGAATGTTTTCCATGTATTATTCTTTAGAGTCAAAGAAGCAATAAGGCTATTTTTAACTTATTAAAAATCTCCAAAGCAAAATCAAAATTTAAAGGATAGTATAATCCTATTTAGTGAAATACAAACTGAATATAAATGTATAGAAAAGAAGAATGAGAAGCAATACACCAAAACATTAATAGCGATTTGAGTAGAATTATTGTTGGTGGTTTGTTTTTTTTTTTCTCATTTTGCTTTTCTGTGGTGGTTTTTTTTTTTCTCATTTCATTCCAATAAATGTTTGCCACTTTTGTAATTAGAAAGGTTATTAAATTATTATGATTATTTAAAAAATCTCATGAATAGAAAAGAAGGCTGGCCTCACAGGTAAATGTATACCCATCTGTTCAGCTTTCAGGAATCTCTCTCTTTTATCTTATAAAATGAGATTGGACTAGATGAATTTTAAATCGCTCTTCACTATGAGATTTAATCTATTTTAAATTTTCACAGATTACATGTGAACTTGGGTTCTCTTATGTTTAAGCTTAAAAATAAAAAGAACTAATAAGAGAGGTTTTTAATTTTTCCAAAAGTTTTTCCCTTTCCTCAGATTGTCTACTGAGCTGGGCATTCTGCCCTAGATTTCCTTCTTTGAAACTGAGTCTTTTATTGCTTCAAATGAGATTAATTCTGAAGTTCAAGATTGCTAGGCCTTCACATTTATTTATAAGCTCCTTATTGAGGCACATAACTTGTACTTGCTCAAAACCTGATGCAGCCTTTTCCATGCCATAGTGCCCATAAATTATCCAAAGACTAAGTTTCCAGATTGATTTTTTTCCTTCCCTCCCCCATTAAATCATCATATTAATCACTCCAACATTTTCCTTCATTGAGGATGTTGATGAATGTGAAGTAAATTATCTGCCAATTGCATATTCACCAAAGTATGTAAGATTATTCCAGACTTCTTTAAAAGTAGCTATCCAAAACTGCCCCCTAGAAATACCAGGAGTCTGATTTCCATTGAGTTATGGCAGCAGATGTGCTGGACTCTCCCTGGAAAGGCTAACGCTCAAGTAATCACACTGGTGCACATGAATTTGATTTTATTAGTTGCCATTATTATTTA
This sequence comes from Enhydra lutris kenyoni, assembly GCF_002288905.1. Taxonomy (NCBI): domain Eukaryota; kingdom Metazoa; phylum Chordata; class Mammalia; order Carnivora; family Mustelidae; genus Enhydra; species Enhydra lutris. The sequence goes on along the minus strand of NW_019154103.1, from coordinate 814,428 downwards.
TGGTTTGCTGAGGAGCAGTGATGCATAGCTCTTTGTGGGCTCATGCTTTAGCTCACTTACCATGGAAATACTGGGCCCAGAATATAGTTTTCCTCTTCTAGTGCCTTGTCCTTACAGGCATCAGTACACAAACTCAAAACTGAAAGAAGATCTGGAGCAACTGTAGTATATGGTGTTTCTCTATCCCTCTTATAGCTGTTGACCTCCTTTGGTGGGGAGGGGGGCACACTTTTATTACCTTTCCAATATGGGTACCCTAGAGTCTATTGGGACATACTGCTCATTAATGTGGGAAGCAGACGGCATTGTGATTTTAAGTGTGAGCTTTAGAGTCACACAGATCTGGATTAAATCCTGGTTCTACCACTTATTAGCTATCATCTTCAGAAAGTTACTCAACCTCTTGGAGCTTCTCTTTGCTCAACTGTAAAATGGAAGTAATAATAATACCTACCCCAATGGTTATTAATGAGGATTAAAAGAGATAAGACATTGTAAGCCCCTTAGGAGGGTTCTTAAAGCAGAGATAATATCCAATAAATTTTAGCAAATATGATTAAAAAATAAAGACCATGACTTGTTGTATAGGTTCACAGTGAACTGCAATTTCAACTTGTTCCAGAGGCCACCTGACTTCCCCAGGCAGCTAGTCTAGTATTTTGTGTCCACTGGGTTTCTTTTTCCCAGGCAGACCATTTTTGTTACTGTGTTTTCTGCAATTGTTTAGACAAAGATCTCACAGCTTCCTTTGTGTTCTCTTCTTACTGCTTGCTTAGTGTTTCTCTATGTTGATAACCTTTCTGGATACAAATTGAGGGGGTGAGGGGAAGACCGGATGATGCCATTTGACAAGATGAGCCCTAAAGGTAACTCTTTCACTTTCAAACACTTTAAAACCATTTTTTAAGAAGGATAGTAAAAGAGAGGGGGGAAATAGTCTATTTAACTTGTGATAGTGACAGGGGGAAAAGAATCTGAGCACCTTTATGACTGAAAAGAAAACCAAAATGATGATAGTTTGAGTTTTCCTTGTCAAACTGTTTGCAAAAATTTTTTCACTTTATTTTTGTAGAAAACAAGAAGATGGACAGAGGTATGATACTTTAAACCAGTTTTGTTGACAACAATGTTAAGGCAAAAAGGAGGTTAAGCAACATGGTTTTTCTTTTTTCTTTTTCTTTTTTCTTTTTTTTTTTTTTTTTGCTGCAGCCGGTCAGTAATTCCAAGACCAGTAATTCTTGATGCCATGAATCACTTTCTCATTTAATGTCTTCCTCTCCTTTGGGGAGACCAAAGGCTTCCATATGAAGTTTACTGGAGCCACTCTAATTATCATCATCATCATCATCATCATCACAATGATAATAATAACAATAATAGCTAAGATTATGGAGCTCTTATTATATACCAGATGCTGTTCAGAATTTTTTACATGTGTTAAGTCATTTAATTTTTCAACAACTCTGTGAGATTAGTATGATAATTACTCCCATTACTAAAAATGAGGAAAATGTGGTACTTATTGGAGGACACACAACTGTATAGTATCATGGTCAAGAGCCTGGGATTGGCAGAGCAAACCTTGATGAGCAGCTCTCTAGACCCGTCACTTCTCGTCTCACACATCTGTTTTTCCATCCCTGCTCCTCTGCCAGTGTGAGCTGTAAGCATGGCCCTCTTCCAAAGGCAGCCACGTCAAGGCCCACAGGTTGAATAATACTTCTTTAAATTTAATGAGAGAGATATGAAAGGAAAGTTTAGGACATTGGCTTAAACCAGTTTCCTTTTGCAAACTTCTATCATTTCTTATCCTTAGTCATGGGTGATAAAAAGAAAGAGGTAGACCATAACTCTATGATCAACCGGAACAATGAAATATTTGGGAGACTATCTATGCAATCCCATGTAACTGCACCTTGAATACCATCACTAACAAGCCAGAATCTCAACATATCCACCCTTAGAATGTCCTTGGACGTTGTCATCAAATGGACATGTTGAATGTCTTAGAGCTACACAGAAAACATCCTAACTTTATGGTTGTCCCATCAATCAGAAGACGTCAGTTTACAACAAATTGGTGCCAAGTGAAAGCAGGAAGAGGAAATGGCCTTATTTCATTGATTGTCAGAGGTTGGAAGTGATTAAAAACATCAGTTATTACACAACTCCAAAGACTGACATATATTTGTGAAATGAAGCCCTTCGGAGAAGGGCTCCTGGAAACCTCCTGAGATAGAAAACACTATGTTCTGACTTGCAAAAATAAAACTGTACCTTTCCAGGTACAAATCCTCAACCAAACGATGAACTCACAGCTTTATGGTGGAAGCAGGAGGAGAAAGAAACTGGGCAGGGGTGGGGAGGGTGGCTCCTTCATTTTCAGACCTGCACTGGGATGGAGCATAACCTCAAATCTTTTTTTAAGCAGGAGAAAATATAGATTGGTGGGAGAGGGTCCAAGTAGGTGAAGAGAATGTCACCATTAGGAAGCTGGCTGTCCACCCAGATCCTCTGACCACAGAATCCCAGAGAGTCTCCACATGAGCCTGCTGCTATATAAGCACAATGACACATCCCCAGAGTATGCATCATGGGGGATATAAAAGATGTGGAAAGAATAAAATGAGACAAAGAGGCTGCCTTCAAAATTTGCTGAGGATTTGAGTTTCCTTGAGGAATTTATTCAAGCATGAGCTTCTGCTCTGTCAAACAGATGGGCTGTCTACGTTGCTCCTCTCCCATTAGGATTCTAAATTCATGTAAAGACATGGCAAGATAAGATAAAGAAGGAAAGTATTCTAATACCTAAATAAAGTTGTTGGGTGTTAGATGTACTCCACCTCTGCAGAAACATAAGTCATAAAGAGTCCTGCAGTTTCCTGCAGAAATATAAGAGTCCTGCAACCCCACACAGTCCAGAAGATCAGCCACTCTGAGAGGTCACGAGGGGCTCACAGGAGCAGATGGGTAGTTGACACAAGGCAGAAGATGTCACAACTAGTACAATGGCTGGGCAGAGGGAAGACTGGGGGCTATGCCTCCCATTTGCTGTTGTTCACACACCTTGCATATCCTATTGTCTGCCCACAGGTTTAACATTGTTCCTGTGTTCATGGATTATTTGGTTTTTCTCCTGACACTTATTTATTCATTCCAAATGCACCAAGACCCTAATATACAAAAGGAAAATACATAAAAGAGAAAACATAATTTAGAAAATGATGAAATTCCAACTATCTGAAACTCAATTAAAAAAATCACATGAAAAAAGCCTTTTTTACCTCTCAGATTGGCAAAGAGTTTTAAATTGTAATATCTGGTCTGGCGAGAATGTTATAAAAGGAACCCTCTCTTGGTGATGATCATAATGATGATAGCTATGAGAGCTCTTATACCTAGTCAGTGCTTGAAAAAGTGTGGATGAATGAATGAATGAGAAGCTCAAAAAATGCTGCCTTCCAGTTCACCTTGGACTTGGCCAGGCCCACCCACACTTGCTACAGCTTTTCCCTGCAGAACATCAAAGTCACTGCAAAGCCTCCAACAGACATCTATTTTCTGAGGTCCTATCTGCTCTAGAATAGTTTCTTTATCATTCTGATAAACAGCCTCAGAGTAAATGGCTGAAAATGGAAAATCCTCCTTGGCCCTGGTTGAAAATATGATGAGTTTTGAAATGGACTTAAAGTTCAAGGTGTGATTCGTGTTCTTTGAGCGTAATCTGTCAAGAGAGCATTCAACGGTATAAACTATTTTCTCTGGGAAGGCGTGGCTAGTGGTGTTTTGGTTTAATGCAAACCCATTTGGTTCCGTAAATACATAGGTGAGCCACAGTAGTGGTAGTGGGCTACCACCATTTGTTCAACTTGCTTGGGGGGAATCTAGGGAGTTGATTCTCCCTAAAAGGAATCCTCAGAACACATTTTGGGTCAGAAAGAGATAAATGTGAAGAAGTATTCACACAGCACAAAATTCCAGAACCATTAGGACAGACTTGTTCTTATTGCAAGTGAGAAAAGTGAGGCTCAGAGAGGTTAGGTAAGTGCCCAACATTAAACAGCCAGTATGGGAACCCTGAGAAACTGGCACCCAGTCATGGTCTTCTTCCACTTGAACTGTGTGGGTCATAGAATATTCATGGACCACCAATTCTAAAAGATTTCCCAGGAGAAGGCAGAAGGGAGAAGGTGAGAGAAGTTTTTGGAGTGGTATAGACTTTCTTCACCCAAAACCAATCTCAAGAAAGTGGTAAAAATTACTACAGGGCCAAAGAGAGAACCTCAGAAATAAGTCAATAACCTCCCCTAGGAAACCTCCTGATCTGAAACACTGGCAAGGAATAACAGTGTTCCCTCTATTCTTATTCCTAAATACTAACTTCTTCAGAAATTCTGTGAACTGGACCATTATTTGTCCATCTGAAATCTAAGTTTTATCAGCATTGTCATAATGCCATTTCCAAAGCTCCTAATGAGCTTTTGTCTGGCCTGGGTAGAGTGGTAGATGTAATGTGTATCCCACAATCACTGCCCAGAAAAATGACCCTTCTAACTAAATTGCTACTTGATAATTTTTACAAAAGCTTCCTTTTTAAATAGTCAGAACAAATTTTTTATATTTTCTGCATTATGGAACTTTCCCTTAGCTTTAAAATATAATTAAATAACTGTTCAAGGTCACTTTGTGGAAATTAACTATCTTGGGAAAGAAGTTGAAATCCCTAAAAGGTATCTTCCAATAGCTGAGAATCAGAGGACTTTGTCTAGGTAACCTGTTTCAGAGTTTAGAACGTACTGGATGAAATACAGGCCTCTCCTAGACATTCTCCCTCAATTCTTTAAGATTCTGAAAAGAATTTTGGCTCTTTGTTTTATTAAGAAGCACTGGATTGGGTATGGCTCATTCATTCTTTTCAGTATAATCACTTCAACTCTGGAAAGTCCCCTGTTGGGTCCTCATCAAACTAGCCTTGAGATTCTCAAAGACCCTTCCTGCCTCTGCTGTGTTCAACTCTCTTTAAGAGTTGTGAAAGAGATACTCAGAACTAAGCATGACCATAAACGGAGCAAATGAGTTTCTTTTAAGGATCTCTGGCCTGCTTCAGAGAACTGCACCCAGGGCATGGATTATACACCTGCAAAGAGTGATGGGATGGGCAGTTGGGGGGGAGCACAGCTTGCACATGTGGAAGGGCTCAGTGGCTCCTCTCAGGGGACCAGAACAAAAGAAGCTGAGCCAAAAGCTTAGCTTAGAGAGGTAAGAAAGTAGAGAGGAGGCAGAGGCAGATGGGAGAAATGACTTCCATCCCAAGCACATTATTCAAAAGTGGTACTCTCTCCTAAATATTTTAAGATAAGGTACAAATATACAGTTAAAAAGATGTGAAACTTTGTGAAATATGTGATTACATGACCATTGGCTAGACCTTGGGATATAAAAATTGAAAAATGTCTCCCCTACCAGCCATAGGCACAAAGACCCTCACACTCCAGCAGGCTCAGACAGGTGTCTCAGAAAATTCTATAAAGTCTCTGTGTAAAAAAGCCTGAAGGGTCTTTTCTTTGTTGCTTGACCACTCAGAATGGAAATGTCTCTTCTGACTGAAATGGGTAAGTAAAGTAGCAGGAAGTTCTCTGCTCCTAAAGCTTTCAGATCCATTTCTGATGGAGACTATATGGGACCCAGACATAATTTGTGAGCAAATCTAGACAATTTTGTTTGCTACTCTGGGCATCTGAGAAGCAAGAGAAAGTTTGATAGAGTTGAAAAGGAAGAGGAATCAAGAGATTTATGAAGAAAGATTAAAGCACTTAAAGGTCAGATGCCTGACCAAGGCATGACAAAGATTCAGGGGGAGTGGTGGTTAAAAGTCCATAAATATTTGCATTATGAAAAATTTTCTGCCTCGTGCGCGTGCACACGCGCGCACGCGCGCGCGCGCGCGCACACACACACACACACACACACACACACACACACACACACTTCAACACCCCACAGATGGGATTGAATGCCTTTCCTTTAAGGAGTTTAAAATAGACTGGCAGGAGAATTACCGCATACCTGAAAGAGTCTAGTGATTCCTCTAAGGGATACGGAACCCAAAGGTTAGTTTGGGAGAGATAGAGGGGAATTAGCAGGAAAAATGGGAGTGATTTCTATCCCAGTACATTCTCCAAAGTGATGTTCTCTTTTATGGGCAGATATGATGGTTAAAAAGCCAGTATAGGTCAACTTTGGGGTTTATAATCATCTCTCCTTCCTGTAATTTGGTGCTTTTTGTGCAATAAGAGAGGGGTGAAGAAATAATTTGAGATAATAAGCTATTGTCATTGTTGTGTGCCTTGAGATAATGACCTCTTGGCTGCTATTGCTGCTTGCCATTAGGAAGCCAGAAGACTTGATACAAACTTCACTGCTTCATCTGAGATTTGCAAAACAGTCCCAAAAGGGCCTCTGATAACTTTATTGTATGCCTACCTTACAGTACAGTTACTAGCTGCCATTCTTGCTCAGAGGCTTATACTCCTCAGAAAATCATGTAGCACTCCTAGTCATTCTCCCAAGGTACATGAACTCTCCTAAGAGAGGTAGAGTTTTGATAAGAAAAAATGGCACCTACAAGGTTGTTAAAATACAAGACAAGTTCTTCTTGGGTGTGTCCTAAGATACTGGAAGAAACACTGACTGGCAGGATACAATGAGAGGACATCCACAAAGCCAATAGATTGGAGCTGCAATGCACAGCTACAGCCAAATCCTTGTTTTATCACCCATCCTTCTGAGGAACCACACATTAAATAGTAAGATATTTATTTCATAAGTAATACACATTCACAGTGGGGGAGATTAGAACACACATCTAAGTTGTGGCAGACTGCATCACAGTTACCAAACTTTCCCACTGTCTGTATTCATGCCATTTGCATGACTCTGCAGATCCTTGCACTAGAAACAGCTATCTATTTTCCTCCCCCACTGATTTAGGCTTGGGTGTGTGGGCAGAGTAGACTACGTACCATCTCCAAAACAAAGCCTGAAGAGCTAGCATTTGTTTCCCTTTCTCCTTTGTACTTCTGCCATTGTCATGAGAAGAACATGCCCTAGGGTACCTGGGTGGTGCAGTTGGTTGACTGACTCTTGGTCTCTGCTCAGGTCATGGTCTCAGGGTCATGAGACTGAGCTCTGGGTTGGATTCTGCGCTCAGCAAGGAGTCTGCTTCTCTCACTCTGCCTCTACCCACCCCCCCCCCCACGCCCCACTCACTCTCTCCATCTAAAATAAAATAAGTCTTTGAGGGGGAAAAAAACAAACAAACAAAAAACCCCGAATGCCCTGGTTAACTCACCGGCCCAAGGAAGATGAAATACAGAGTTGACCTAAACCCAATCTGTGCCAAGTTAAGCCCAACCAAGAATGCCTAGATAGACACATGGCTGTGTGTGAGAAAAAGTACTGTTATCTCAAGTTACTGAGTTTTGGGGTGCTGTTACACAGCAGTGCTGTGGAAAAAGCTATGATCTATAAGAATAAAGAGAAAATAAACACTCATAAACCTACCATCCAGAGATAACCACTATTTGGTGTGTGCTTTTTTCCTAGTATTTGTTTATATATCTGATGCATGTATGTATGCTGTATGTATATTAACTTTTATAAAGCAATATATACAGTGCATCGGGCTTTGAGACTTTTTTCACTAATTTGGAAATTTTTTCCAATCAATAAATATATTTTAAAACATTTTTAACACAATTTAATGAATAGTATTCTGCAATATTGATGAGCATATATATTTTTAAATTTTAGCTGCTAAATTTGAATGGTAGCTGAATATATTTTCCTTGTAAACAATACAAAAATATGTAGACTAAAATGCAAGTCCTACTTTAACACTCACCCTCCCTGATATATATTTTTTCCACCCCCAGAGATGAGCACTATTCAAAGTTTGATTTATCTCCATTTGGGCCCTTTTACTATGCATTTATTGCAGGTATAAATATACCTACATATGTGGAAGATTTTAAAAATGACTGGTATTATAATCACTTGATAATCGGCCACTTTTTCACCAAACAGATTCTTTTAGAGATTATGCACGTCATCATGTAGGTTTACTCCATGATGTTAGATTGCTGAATAACACACCATAATGTGGACATGTCCCAGTTTACTGAAGTACTCTGTCATTAACAGACATGTGAGTTGTATCTAAGTTTTTGGACAGTTTGGTGAACATCCTTCTTCATGCCTCTCTGAATATGTATGCAAGTGTTTCTTCAAGATCAGGAAAACAAGGGCAACTAATGATTATTATAGATACTATCAAAGTGCACTCCAAAAGGCTGTGATACCTCCCCTTCACATGAGAGGACCCATGCACACCAACACCAACCAAATCCTCTGCATTTATTTCCAATTAATTTTGTAGCTTGTCCCAGAATTTCAGCTTCCTAATCTTGAAAATGGCCATGACAATTCTTACCTCATCATGTTATGAAAGGAAATCAATTAAAAACTCACCACTATTAGCTCTAGTAACACGGCTCTCATTTTCCTCCTCATTGCCTGTTCATTCTCTTCCATCCCAGCCCACTATGCTTCTCACACTCATACATTTCACATATCTTCCTAGGTCTTCCCCTTCCTTCCTAATTCTCCAAACCCAAATTCTCAATGTCTTGCAAGGTTAATTGCAGGTCCCTCCATCATCATGTGGTTCACTGGCCATTCTTTTGGACTCTTATACATGTCCTTTTTAACTTAGAATTACCAGCCATTTAATAATAATGTTGTTAAAATGGATGCTCCTTATTGATTCTTAACTCTGTATGAGCCACTGTGCCCAAGGCTTCTGTAGACATTATCTCATTCATCATCACTACACTATTATTATTCTCATCCTACAAGGAAAACTCCAGGGACTCCATGAGTTTAAATAGTCTGCTCAAGGCCACACATAAGTGCAGAGCAGAGATTCAAAGCTGATTCTATCTCTACGCTGCAAAGCCTGTCATCAACCACTCTGCAATGACTGCAACCACTCTGCTGACCCCTTCAGGAAACTGGAAGTTCCTGAAGACAGTCACTTTGTACTGACTTGGCAACATAACACAATGGCCTGCACAGGGGGACACTCAATGATTGTGTTGATGGTTGAGTCTCTGCCTTTCGAGGTCCACATTCCAGTAATGAATCATCAATCATTCCCACCATGGCACATGTCATCATCTAAGTCTTTGGGAGAGAGCAAAGACTTTATTGAGCAAACACTGTGTACTCACCCCTTCTGCAAGAGCTATTTGGGCTACCCAAGAAATAGATTGTACAGCCCCTTGGCCTCAGGAACTTTGATTCCTATTTAAAGGATAAAATGTAGACAATTGGAATAATTGTTATGAATCAGAATGCCCCAAAACACCTACCTAGAGAAGAAGACCTAAATCAAATCATGAGTCAGAGAGCATACAATAAGTGTTTGGGAAGAGAAAATCTCCACAAAGCTGAGGTCATGTGAAATGGCCTTTGAAGAATGAGTGGAAGGGGGCAAGTGGGAGGGAAGACATTACCAAGGTGAGGAATAGCCAGAATGAGGTTATGGATCCAGATTTCCAAGTCCTCCTCCTTTCCCATGCTCTGGACTTCCCTGCTCCTCCATTTCCCTCTATAAAAAGTGGGGATAATAATATAGTACATTGCTTGTACTTAACAAAAATAGTAAAAATGATCTAATTAGGCCATGCCTGTAAAGGACTTTGAACTCCACTAGAGAAAGGAAGTGACTATAAAAAGGAAAGTTATTATTAGTGTGAATGTGGAATAGCCTCCCCCCCTTTTTTAAACCAGAGCAATTCTCCTTTCATAATTAACTTCAGTCCTAGAAAGCAGTGGCCTTGCAGATTCCTGCATAGAAAATCTTCTCTATTTCTAAGTTTCAGATAAAGACATTAGACTGAGAATAACAGTTCCACCTGGAAAACGGAAATGGTCAAAAATGATGCGGTCCCACCGGTATCTGAATGGGTAAAAGATTCTGTATGTAGGAAGCAACTTAAATAAGCCAAGTGATAAAGATGATTATGAACTAGCAATTCAGTTGGAAGCCTGAAACGTGGCCAGTCTGGCCTTAGGCTGAAATGACCAAATCTCATACTTAAGCCCATTAGAACATGTTTGCACAAAACTGTTAAGCAATCCTGGTTGGATGCAGCCAAAAAAAAGTCCACACAGTAAGTGCATTGTTCCCAGCATAATACTAAGGTCTTTCAAGATTGGAGCATATCCCCCTGGAAAACAAATTGGGAAAAGGACAAAACCGCCAACTTCCTAAACTGCGGGTTTAGGAGCTATCGCCTTCTTGTGGAAGAGAATGTGATTAGTACTCCATGTTGGAGTATAAAGATGGCAGGACTGTGAGCAATTTGTAGATGTGGTTAGAGGGAGGGAGATTTTAGATTAACCCAGAAAGGAATTTGTAATACTTAGAGCTAGTGCAGAGTGAGACAGGCTTCATCTTGAGATGATGTCCCAACACTGGAGGTATTCAAATGTCAAGAGAGAGATAAGGAAAGGGGTTCCTAAAACAGGGAAAGTGAACTAGATGACTTATAGTTGCCAATTTACGCCTATGATTAGTGTATTTCTTCATAATCAAAGGCAGCTCTAGTCAATATCAAAGGAACCTGGATCCAGGAATGGGATGGGGCCAATTAAAAGTCCCCTTTGCAAAATGTTCTCCAGCTGCAAATTACTCAGCATCAACTGTGAATGCTGAAACAGCCCTGGCTTCACCTTTCCTGAATGAGAACTAGCAGAGTTTGGGATCTGGGGATTGATCGTTTGTCTCTTTCCAAGAAAAACTTGAAGATACAACTCTACTATGATCTGACAGGAAATGTAGTGTGCCCTGCTCTGAATTGCATCTTTTTCCAGGATCCTGTTAATCCAGTGTTGTGATGGCCCAACGAGCCCAAGGTATGCTTTCAGCAAAGACACTGAAGGACATAGTAGTAATTGTAATATCATGGCAACAACGACAACAAAGATAATAATAAGAACACAGCAGCTACCACTGAGAGTATGCCTACTGGTTCTAATGCTATTCTAACTAGATAAACTCATTTAACCCCATTTTACAGATAAGTGAAGCCAAGCTTTGAAAGGAGTCCATTTGGATCCATGTTCAGGCATGTAACCATTATGCTACACCCTTGACATTTTAAATTTATTTTTCCTTATAAATATGTTTCTACATCATCTGTTTTCTGTGCTGTGTTTCCAGCACCTTCTCTCTACCTTTCTTAGAATGCATGCTCTTGGAATCCATAGCAGTAGCCCTGGTACTGATCGAGCTCTGTCATCTCTCATCTGTGTTACTTACAAGGTATATAAACTCCTCGTTCTCATCAAGCCTGCCCTCTATCTATAGACCAGGAGTAATAATATCTACCCCTTATACCTACTTTGAGGATGTAGAATGGCTGTGTCTGCGCTGCCCCTAGCATGATAGCTAGCACAGAGGTCACCCTCCATGCATGAACTTTATCATGGAGGAACACCCTGAAACTCCTGTGTCATCTGTTTCCAAATGTGGAATTTTTCACAGGGCATCATGCTGATGGTGAAAGTGGTCATTCTGGCCTATGACTCTAAGTCACTTGTCAATATTTGGGCCTTTGAGACACCAGCCCAGGGCTGGGGAGGCAGAGTCCACCAGAAACCTGTAGTTTGATTGATTCAACATCTGAGACGTGTCAGAGCAGAGACTAGTCTCCTTGGTGTTTACTGCAAAAGCTGCCAAACATGCTCAGTGAGCAGGAATGACTGTCTCCCTCTCTCCATGGCCAGATTCCAGAGCCCGTGGGAAGTCAGCAGCAAACAAGATTCCATGAAATCCAGTCAGGATGCTCGAAGGGGGTGGGGTGCTTCTAGAAGTTATACATTAATTGGAGTAAATTCAGATTTATCTCACATCACTTGTAAATTGATGGGAATCAGAATCCTAGGACACTTCAAAGAGCCCTGGTAATCTTCAGGTGGTGGAAATTATTTAGTGAAAGGCAATGGGAAACAACAGGGCTCTCAGTAAGTCTTTTCTCAAATAAAAGGTCCACAGAATCTACCCACAAAGCTGACGGCTGCTTGCATCATTACGGATGATAGTTATGCCCGGCACCAAAGTGCAAAGCACAGGGAACTCAGGTCTTGAAAGCAAAGATGGGCATCTGCTTTGCAAGAATTAAACTGGAATGGGATTGTTTCCATGTAAGAGCCATGTGGTTGTAAAGTATACGAAGAGAAGTTTTGCAAACAGATCTGTGTCCATGGACAGAGATGGTTATTTAAAAACTTTATTTCTGGGGCACCTGGGTAGCTCAGTGGGTCAAAGTCTCTGCCTTCGGCTCAGGTCATGATCCCAGGGTCCTGGGATAAAGCCCCGCATCAGGCTCTCTGTTCCACCAGGAGCTTGCTTCCTCCTCTCTCTCTCTGCCTGCCCCTCTGCCTACTTGTGATCTCTGTCAAGTGAATAAATAGAATCTTTAAAAAAAAAAAAAAACAAAAAAAAAACTTTATTTCTACTTAACACTTGTGCTGTGTTAGGGTGACCTACACAGCTCCATGTGCCTGGGACTGGGGGTTTCTCGGGTCATGGGACTTTCGGGTGTGAAAACAGGAGAGTCCGTGGCAAACTGGGCTGAGTCGGTCACCTCTCAGTGCTTCCTAATTCTTTAGATAATGGCACTTTCTCCCCCATGCTTTTCTTCTTCCTCCCCATCAACTTAATCAGTTGTTCTTCACCAGCATATTGGACCTCTCTGGGGAGTTTTGGAAACTTTCAATACCTAGGCACACCTGAAGCTCTGGCTATAGGACCCAGGCACTGGGCATTAGAGTTTGGACTCCCTGTTGAAGCAGGCACCACATCAGGTGGATGGGGGAAGTGGGGGCTAATGCCTACTCCTTTTAAAAGGAAACCCTCTGTAAACCCAAACTCTTCATGATAAGAATAATCTCCAGCTAATTGGTTTGATAAATTTGTATCTTTCTTTCTTCTAAAAATAAGGCCCAACAGGAGTTGCTTATGTACATGCACTCATCATCTCTAAGCATTTTAGAAAACAATTGACATTTATAGTTTTATACTCAACTATGGTTAAACAACAAGAAAATGAATTGCATTTGGATGTCACTAAAAGACTTATCACTGAGAATGCTAGCAATCTTCACAACTTTGAAAATATTTTTAACCTGATTCCTGATTTGTGCTTCAGGGCATGGAAGACAAAAGAAGCCTGGGCACAAAAGGCAGACAGATGAGGGTTTGAATCTTTCCTCTGCCATTTACTCCCTATGGAAATGTCACTGCACTTCTCCCTTGGTGAACCCCGAAGTGCTGATCTATAAAATGGGAGTGATAATGTCTTCTTCAGAGTCATGAGAAGGCAAAATAAGAGAATGAGTATATTGAGTTTTAACCAGTGCCTGGTACTTAGTGGACACTCAACAAGTGGAATGTCTTCACCCGCCTAGAGGGAAATGAAGGAAGTGTGTACCTACCTGATAAAGGATTGCTGATTTGTGTGGGAAAATCAATATCTGGGGGGGGGGGGGTGGCTAATAGCTTTGAACTAAGGACTCCCTTTCTGAGCCAACACAGTCATTCATCCAGAACATCAAACAGTTGAAATCCTTCCCCACCCATTTACACATAGCTACTCCCAGATCTCTGGAAGATACTGTATTAAGATTTCAGCCACAGGCTTTGGTCAGTGCCTCCCCGAGCTGTCGCTTTTGATGTGGGCTTAAAAATCCCAGGTCACTGGGAATAAAGCCCCTTTCAGCAGAGAGACAAGAAGGAAAGGTACATGTGCTCTGGGCAAGGAACCAACTTGGAGTTTAACCTAGGCTGGTCAGGAGAGATGGAAAAGGGGAGGGCGGGGAGCATCTGGGGACAGACTGAAGCTTCTCACCTGGTGAACTACCTACCCTTGGCATACCTACCCTGGTATACCTACCCTTGGCATATAGGGCAGCTGGAAAGAAGGAAAGCCTTACACCATCCATCCCCTTTAAGGTGGGGCCTCAGATCTAGTTATGCTCACCCTTGTTCCTCACTTTCCAATTCCTCATGTTAGATGGGTACTGAAGGAATAATCCTTTCTGCTCAATATTCTGATTTTACAGAATGTGAGACCTTTCCCCAAGGCTTCCCTCCCATTTGTGGGTAACCAAATTGGGTTTCTACTGTCTGGCATCCTCTTATTAAAGAAGAAGGATTTTTCTCCAGTCTCCAGATGTTGTAACCTCGTGGAACAGTATGTGCACATGGCTAGCTCATTTCGTTCTCATCTTCATTCCTGGGAAGGTTGAGGGGGGCAGATGTTCTACAGGAAGGTAATGTTTAGCTAATCACTGTTTACAGGCCCAATCTCCATTTTGTTCCTTGGAGAAACAGTGATTCTAATGTAGTGGCTCCTTAATCTGTACGATTATCAACCAGAGAGCTTGATAAAAATCCAAATTTGGGGGCTGCACTCAGATCTACTAACTCTGAATCTCAGGGGATATGAGGGAGGAATCTCCAGATGGAGAGTGTCAGAACTGAATTGAATTATAGGATGCCCAGCTGGTGTCTCAGAAAATTGCTTGTGGGGGAAGAGGGGAACACATACATTTGATGACCAGGAGTATAAGAGCTAGAGTACTCTCTGTGAACAGTAAAGAGACACATAGCACCAGTGAGTTTATCCTTTACAGTTGTACGTAGTTGAAAACCAGGGATAATCATTTTCTTTTTTTTCCCTGGATAAGTCTCTAGAGTAAGGTGCAAGGCCACAGGCTCAGGCTACCAGTAGTCTCCTTCAGACTTCTCTCTAGCCATCAGCTGACTCACTTTTCTGCTTTTCTTTCTGACCCCTGCAAAAACTGGCTTTTTGCAGAAGACCAACCATGTTGTCTTGGGCTTCTTTTTGCTGAAATGCTTTTTCCAAGCCTATGAAATCAATAGATTTCTTTAGAATATGCCTAAATGTTTCTTTTGAATTCAGCTTTTGAAATTAGCTTTCAACTATATATCATGTTGAGAACATTTTGGGAGTCGACATTAATCAGAAACTAATCATTTTCAGCTCTGGAAGAAGTAATGAACAAACTGTGATTCTTGGTTAGTCAGATAAGGTCTTTTCATCATGATATCATGGTCTTGAAAGTACAACTAACCTTCCCAACTAGTCCTAAATAACCCCAAAAGTCATTCAAAGTCCCTTCCACTGCCAGAGGTAGAATGTATGGGCAACTTAAAAATAGCTTTTATGGACACACTTCTACAACAATATGCATTTCAATGACAATTTGAAGACACACAGGGGAAAGAACATGAAGGGAATTCGCAACTCTGGAAGGGTAAGAGGGGCAGAGACACCCATGAGATGAAATCACAAATCTGGACATAAAATCTGTCTTTACCACCTTCTAATTATGTATTTGTTCATCTGATTCTTTTGGTTTTGCTGAATCTCCGCTTCCTCTGAATAATAGCAGTAGTAGTAATGACAGTTGATATTTTTTGAGAGCTTATAGTGCCTAACACTGCTAAGACTTATATGTGTGTTGTCTCAATCACCATAGAAATCTGTGGTGGTAAATTCTGTTATAACCCTTCCTCCTCATTTTATAGATAAAAAAGTTGAGGCAAAAGACACTAAGTGAATTATCTGAGGCTACAGGTAGCAAACCTACCACCAGATTCTGGGCGCCTAACTCCCAGGCCACACTGTCAGTAACTTTCTCAAGCCTGTTGACAGATGTGTAGGAAAGGACCCCTTCCATCTTCACCTCATTCTCATGTAAGTGCATTAGTCAACTCCTTGCCCCCAAGAGATGGCACAAGATTTGCCTTCTAAGGTCATCACCCTGATATTTGTGAAGCTCAGAATTATCTTTTCACACCACTCTGTTTCCAGAGCCAGATATAAACTGTGGGCAAAACATCTGGGATATGCCCCTTTCTGCCCAGACCCACTGCATGTGGGTCTCCTACATGATGGAATCCAAGGGTGGAACCCAAAGTAAAACTCTTCTAAACAATGACTACACAAAAGTGGCCTTTTTTCCAGGTTATGTCCTTATTTTAATAGTTATGATATAGCAGGAAGAGCATAAACAGCAGCAGCAGGTACCATTAATGGCATTTTATATGAGGCACACTGTGCTTACTGAATCACTGCCTTGTGTAATCATTTCAAATACCTTGCAAGGTTCATGTTACTCTCTCCATCTCAGAAATGAGAAAACAGACTTAGGGAGATTCTACCCAGAGCAATAGCTAAGTTACTGAGCTGGGAATTGAACCAGGTGTATGTGATTCCAAACCCATTCTGTCAGCTTCTGCCCTTTGAAACTAATCATGTGAAGTTGAAGAAGGCTTCAGAAGAAGGAGTTCCCACCCATAGCCAACCACTGGGTTGTGCCTCTGTTTTCTCCATTATGCATTTAATATGTTCTGTTTATCAGGACTTTTTTTTTATTTACTGTCTCATTTCTAAAAGCAAACTTACTGTCTAAATTTCTAAAAGCAAACTGAGAAAAAATCGAAATGGCATTCCGGAATGACATCTGAGGCTCCGGGACTGAAGTGTTTTCTCACCCAAGGGGTCATAATAATATCTTGCAGATGGTGCTTACGACTCATCACCATCTCTCCCTCTCTGCTGGCAGCTCATCTCCTTTTTAATCTCTCTCTCCTACTCTCTGCCTCCGCACCTAGTAGCTGTTTATAAAAGAGAAGTGTTACAGCATCTATCCAGTGCTATCAAAAATATCTCACTTTGCCTTTGAAACAAGATGAACTGTATCTGAAAAAATGAACAAACGATTCTGAGGGCACTTGAGTGCTCTACCCTGTGTGACAGCAGTGGCAGAAGCAGGACTGGAAAAGCCCTTTGACAGCAAGACCCTTAGGCATGAAATCAAGTTAGCCCAGACTGATGGGGCCCCCTGCTGCCTTCCCCGGGGGGCCCCAGGGGGGGGGGGGGGGCCTCCGCCCCGGGGGG
>NW_019154103.1:497408-797271 GCF_002288905.1 Enhydra lutris kenyoni | reverse complement strand
GCCCCACATCAGTCCCTTTTCCCCTCTTTCTTTGCTCCCCATTCAGACAACACCTTACGGTGGAAACAGCCGACTTTGGGGCCTGAAAGACTGGCTTTGATTTAGTTGCACTTCTCACTGGCAACTTCTGAGCTTCAGTTTCATCTGCTGAGAGAGGGTAACAATAGCCTCCCCCCGCAGTGTTCTGGAGGATTCAGTGAGATCGTGTGAGAAAGGACCATTGCACGGGGCTGGATCATAGCTTGTGCTCATTGGTATCTTCTATGGAAGTGCTTTCTCTCCTCCTGTATTTACAGTACCTACCTATTTAAGCAAACAAGAACTCACAGTTTCTTTCTCCTTTTATGCCATTTATGTTATCATTTGACTGTAATGCCACACACAGAAGTTGAGAGCTGAGTTGCCAGCAATATACTGGAGAAGTGGTATAGAACGGTTATTAAAGAGTGAGGCGTCTTGAGTCCAGCTGTGTGGGTGGCTCTGCCACTGGCCAGCTGGGTTGAGCAAACAACTTCTAAGCCTCAGGCTCCCTCTCTGTCAAAGGAGATCACAGTACCTGCCTGATAGCAACAATCCCGTCTCAGCACTTAGTGGGCTTCCTGGTATACGGCAAATACTCAATGCATTACAGCTACAGTTATTACTGTTTATGAAGACTAGTATTTATAAATAATTTAAATTTAAGAAATCAGTCCTGCTTCAAACTTAGCCCTATAATAATGTCACTTTTTCCTGCATTCTGAGAGGAAGCGAAAAGAGCACAGGCGTGGGTACAAGCCAAGAAATGCTCAGAGTCCTAAGAATGCACAGGGAGTGTCAGGTATGTGAGTGGCCTGTGACGTCTGGTGTCCCAATTCAAATAACAGCTAACACATACAGAGTGTTCATGATATGTCATGCACCATTTTAAATGTTTTACACATAGTGATTCATTTCATCCTCACCAGCATCCCATAAAGTATTATTATGATCATCGCCATTTCATAAATAAGGAAGGAAAATTGGGCATAGAGAGGCTAAAAGACTTTGCCTAAGACTACACAGTTAGTGTCAAAAGTCAAGATTTGAACCCAGGCAATCTGGCTACAAAGTCTACCCTCTATGTTACATTGCCTTTAAAAAATTGTAAAAAACAAAAAAACAAAAAACAAAAAACCCCCACTAATTTTAATATTGAGTTCTTGATTAAAGAACTTAAATTCCAACAACGAACTGCCTAATTGAGTTTCAGAGCACAACTGGTGTATAAAACGGGGATCCTTCACACTCTGCATTCCATTTGGAATTCCATTTGTATATTTATTTACTCTGATAAATCCCAACTGAAGTGTAAGTCCTTGGGTTCCAGTCCTCCCTGGAACCTAGGTCTTGGGGAAGAGCAAGAGCAGAAGAATCCCTTCCCAACCTCTGAGTGTAGGCAGAATTCTGAGGTGACCCCCAAAGAGTCACACTCATGAACAATCCCATACCCTTGAGTGCAGGCAGTAACCCTGAGTACGGTGAAGGTGATATAGGTCACCCTTATGATGATAGTAGAGGGCAGGTCTCCTGTTGGCCTTGGAAAGGAAGTCGCCATGTTGTGGGAAAGGGGCCAGGGCAAGGAACTGCCAAGCAGCCCCCAGCGGACAGCCAGTAGGAAAGCGGGGCCTCCGTCTCACAGCCGCTCCAAGCCCAAGGCAGCCCACAAACTGTGAGCTTGGAAGAGGGTCCAGAGATCTAGAAAGAAATGCAGCCCACTGACTGATTCCAGGTTTGTGAGACCCTGAGCACAGGATATAGGTCAGCCAGGCCCAGACTCCTGACCCTGTGGTAAAGGAAACTTGTGGTAACAAATATGTGTTGTTCAAGCTGTTAAGTTTATGATCATTTGTTAGGCAGCAACAGAAACTAAAATGTACTGCCTTTGTCATCATGTAGCTGCATAAATTGCACTTAACAAGACTAGATAATACTGGAGGGATTCAACACAAACCTTCTAAGTCTTCTAACTCCTGGACACAGGAGAGTCACCTAGGCAGTAAATTAAAAATATAAAAGAAGAAATACAAAAAAAGTAGAACTTAAATATTCTCCCCAGGAAGAAAAAAAAAAGATGTAACTATGTGAGGTGATGGATATGTTCATTAACTAGATGAGAGGAACTTTTTCGCAATGTACACATGTATCAAGTCTCCACAATGTGTACTTTACGTATCTTACCATTTTATACCCCAACTGTACCTCACTAAAGCTAAAGTGAAGAAGAAGGAGGAGGAAGAGAAAGAATACAGGCAGATTCCCTAGCAGGGATTTTAAAAAAAAAAAAAAGTACCAACAGGTTTTATCCCTTTGAGTTAATTTTTTTTCCCCAACTGGGCACTTCCCTTCTTTTGCAAGGCTGTAGGCAGAGGAGCAGAGAGCACCTCAGAAGTCTATCTCTTTCATTCCCTTGACTCCAGGAAGGGCCCCACCTAAATCAAATGTAATGAAAAGGTGTCTACCCTTAAGCTTCTCCCCTGACATTCCAATGACTTAAAACCTTCAACCTCAAAACATTCTTTCGATCCACTGGTTCTCCATCCTAAGCCTGCTTTCCTCTGACCCCTGTAGGAGTAGGGGAAAGCAGGCCGTCTGCATCGTATGCACAGCAACACTTCATATATTTGAAGACAGATAAATCCCTTTTAATGCTTGTCTTCCTGAGGCCCAAATCCCCTCGATCCCACCCCATCTCTCCAGTTCCCTGATGTCTCTTCCAATGGCTTCTTGTTACCTATGTCCCTCTCTTAATAGAGCGTATGAAAACCCAACCACAGGAGTCACAATTCTCTACCAGGATAGGAGATCAGAGACCTTATTTTACCACAATAAAGCTAAAGAGAGCCCCACAGATTATGGTGGCGGGGTGGGGGGTGTAGAAAGATTGGGAACAAGAAATGGGGAAGTATTAAGGAACCAGGAGCTGGTGAAAATTCCTCTTAGGGAATTAAACAGGTGCTGGCCGATGCAAGTAGGAATTATTTCAGAAAGAGACTTTATTGTGGGCATTGTAAAGAGAACTAGGAGTCAAAGACAGAGTTGATCTTGTAGTTTGAATCCGTGGTTCTCAAAGTGTGATTCTGGGGCCAGCAACATCAGCGTCTCTGACAATATTCGTTTCCTAGGACTGCCAAAATGAAAAATCACAAACCAGTGGCTTAAAACACCACAAATTTATTCTCTCGTAGTTCTGGAGGGAAGAATTCTCAAATCAAGGTATAAGCAGGGCCATGGTCTCTCTGAAAACACTAAGGAAAGATCTGTTCCATGCCTTTCTCTTAATTTGTGATGATGCTGCCAGTTACTGATAGTCCTTGTCTTATAGACTCCTCACTCCAATCTCTGCCTGTTGTCACTTGTCTCTGTATCTGGGTCTCTTCTTTTCTTACAAGAACACTAGTGAAATTGAGTTCCTGGCCCACCCTACTCCAGCACAACCTCATCTTAACTAATTACATCATTATTTCCAAAATAATGTTTTCTCAGGTCCAGGGAAGGATATGAATATTAAGAGGATACTATCCAACCCAGATACTACTTATAAATGCAAATTCTTGGGCCCCACCCAAGACCTACTCATCAGAAACTCTGGGGGTGGGGTCTAGCAAGACATTTTAACATGCCACCCAGGTGATTCTAACACTTGGAAGTTTTGAAAACCACGGATTTTGATACAACTGAGACGCTTTCCAAAATACACCAAAGTGACCGTGACTCATATTTTAGAAATTCATAGAAACAGGATAGTATCCTCAGCAACATCAGGAATAAACATCTGGGCCGCTTCCTCTGAGATTGGGTGAGATTATTTTGGTTGAGAAGTGTATTATTTTGTTGTGAATACATTTAGAGGGTGTCTTGCACTTACCGATCAGGAATCAATGTTTGACTGTTTTCTGTCATCATGCACTCAGAGCCAGTCCAAGAAAAGACAGGAATGGAAAAAGATTCTGATATCCAGGGGGGCCTGGGTGGCTCAGTGGGTTAAAGCCTCTGCCTTCTGCTCAGGTCATGATCCCAGGGTCCTGGGATCGAGCCCCACATTGGGCTCTCTGCCCAGCAGGGAGCCTGCTTCTCCCTCTCTGCCTGTCTCTCTGCCTACTTCTGCCTACTTGTGATTTCTCTCTCTGTCAAATAAATAAATAAATCTCAAAAAAAAAAAAAGATTCTGATATCCAATCACAGTTAATAAAGGGCCCTTCCATCCCTGCTGAAAGGATTCATCCTTGCCCATAATGGTACAAAGGATCCTGAGGGAAGTAAACTCCACGATCTGAACAGAGCCCCAGAAACTGGTCTGAGATCCAGAAGTGGCAAATCAGGGCTCACGGCAGTCCAGGAGGAAATAGCTCTTAGAGCACAGGAAAGAGAGAAGCCATCCCCAAAGGAAACATTTCTAGCTTCCCCTTTGCTGAATAAACACACCTGCCTGGGATGCTAGATGAAGCTCCCGAATTTTAGTACCATCAGCAGAACTTCCTGGCCGTCTGGGAAGCTTCAAGCTATATCCTTCAAACTTGCTGAGTTTTTATTGCAGAGTGTGGCCTGGAGACTTTGCCTGTCTCTCAGGATGCAGTAAATGAAGGGACATGAAAAGAAAGTTAGATAACATTCAAAAAAGTCCCTTGCACAGTGTGTAATGGAAAATAATCACACTGAAAATAAATGGCAACGTGTCCTTTGGGGACTCTGTGCTGCTGCCTGGTGCCTGGGTTTCTATTCTTCAGGAAGAAATTATGCAGTGATGGCGGCTTCTGCACAAGCTGCAGTCTCAAGTTTCCCAGACAATATCCTGACTCTGGATGTATGTCTCAGCAAGATATATGTCCATCGGCTTGGGACGGCACGATAGCTGCTTGGTGGCTTGTTAGAAGAGTGAATATATTAAGCAAGGCAGCAGTTTTTTATTTTTAAAATTCAGGCTCTTTCTGACTCAAACATGCCTGAAGGAATAATATTGTATGCAGCCTTATTCCTCCCAAAAGCTTAAAAGCTTCCTGAGAGAGAAATCGGGCCACTTAGATCATCAAATATTACTCATATTCTGCATCTATTCTATAGCGTGTTTTGAGATTGGGGGACTTCACATGCCCCTTGGGTTCTGTATTTAGTGTTGATGTCACTGGTTAGCTGTCCCAGGTATGGGCACTTTTGGGAGGTGGGGGCTGAATGGGACCCCTTAGAGGTTAGGAGGATTTGATGAAACAAGACCTTGTCTAGACAATACCTACCACTCTCTCCATATGCCATTCACCTTGTTAGCTTCCTTCCACCCCACTACCCCTCCCTACCCAACCAATATGCCCTTCTCCCACACCCATTTACCCCCCCTTCCCCCTGCCCCTATCAACACCCAACCAATAGGCCAGGAGTCCTTTATACTTTCCCTGCTCCACAACCACAGCTCCTGGACAGCACAGATAACAGAGTTCCAAGTTCCATTCCCAGCAGGCAGAGACAGAGAGGGGCAGAAAGAGAGGCACGTCTCCTCAGTTCACCCTCAACCCTCACTCCTCACAGGAGGAAAAGGCACTTAGTAATATTCCTAAAGCAGAAGAAATCAAGCCCAGTAGAGGCCTTTCCTGAAAAGTAAATGTACCCCTATGAGGCAAGGCTTGCTGTACTGCACCTGCGTGTTCTAAGTACTCACTCCTATCCTAGCCCGCTGTAGGGCAGAATCCCCAAGCAGCTGTTCATGAAAATACAGGAGGCACTTATCCTGTGAAAAATTCACTAAAGTCATGCATTCTGAAATGCCTGGAGGATCTAGTGAGAGATTAGCCATCAATAACCAATGTCAAAGCCAAGCAGACCTAAAAAATGGAAAAAGAAAAAAGAAGGAGCCCAGCAGGCACACTTCCTGTTCACTTCAGCATCAGCAGAATATTCAGCCAAAGGTGGGGGGAGGGGGGTGGCATGGTGGGGGGTGGCTGGCAGGGTAGGAAGTGGTGAAGAGTCAGTCTGGAAATGGAACCCTGTTAGGTTGCGTATGTTTTTTAATCAGTTTTATTAATGAGCAAATTTATTTGGATGCCACTAAATTATGGTATAGCATAATAAGTGTTATGCAAACAAAATATGAGCACCTGAAATCTTTCTGGTGGCTTTGCCAAATGCTCTCACAAACACTGTCAACATACAACATCAGGAATACTCCCATGAGGTATAATGTGAAAGATAAGGGGGTCCCCCCTCAGCTATTATGCACAGCTTGAGGAATCTTTTTAATTAGAAAATACAAAATGTAATGCATAATGTCCTAAACAAGATCCCGCCTGATGCAATATTATATATAGACATTTTTTTTAAAAAGTTGCTTTTTGAGTCTCATGCTGTTTTTGCTTCTTTTGCCAATAATTACTTAACATCTCTCTTTTGTTCCCAGTCTTTTCACAAACTTCCTTTTTTTTTTTTCCCTTAGTGCTCTTTTATGGGTTTGTCTCTCTTTCTCGCATTTCCTGTCATGGAGTAGGAGGATACATTTTTATTTTGTAATAAGGTTGCTTAAATAGCTTCCTCAATCTCTCTCTAGAGAACAGGGTTTCAATAAAAACATTTCATGGGCTCTGAGAATGTCTTTCCTTTGTTGCTCACTGCTAGGGAGATGGGGAGAAAATGGAAACTATTGTCATGGATCCGGGCCTGGCAATGAAAGAACATACATGTCTAGAGAGATTAAGTACAAACTGGAAGGTGGGGGGGGGTGCTCTGCACTTTCAACAGCAGCCATCCACCCACCTCCCTCTCTCCCTGGGGGCAAACAGGAAAGAAAAGTGTTAGGTTGCCTTCCCACACTCCCTTGCTGGCATCTTTTCTCCTTCTCGGGGCCATTTGTGTGCAGGCAGCTAGTGATAGAGTCACTTCTTTTATCCCCCTTGAAAATATTTATAGCAAAACATTGGAAATTGCCCTGGGAAGTAGCCCTATAAATTTCCTCCTGACCCTCACCTTCTCTTATCTTGAAACCCAAGATGAATCAATCCCAAACTGAAAAAAAGGGAGGAAGAACTTTTAAGGGTGAAATTTGATAGCAATTTCTTATCTTATGGGCAACTCTGTGAGTCTACATGAACCAGTTTGTTTGGCACGGGTGACTGACCACGGGCTGGGAAAACAGTTCCTGCAGGGAGCTTCCAAGCCTCCGCCTTAGCTGGCTTCAAGACACGCTACCCTGTCTTGTAGAGAGTGACACCTCATTTTGCAGACTGATAAGCATACATGTCTGACGTGAAAGGAGGTTACCCTCTCCAAAACACTCTGTGGCAAGAGGTGAGCCTCTGGAAACCAAATGGGCACACTGGGGCTTTGCTGAGATTCAGTGTGAGGTCCCCTCTGCCATGCATGTGAAGTTTGGGAGACTCCCTCTCAGCAGGCTTCTCCACCACTTAGGTCAAATGCAAACAGTAATCCTCTCTTATTTCCACTCAGAAGTGACTACACCCCAACAGGGACAAGAACTCAAATCAGTTGCCAACTCAGTTGCCTTACATGAAGAGGGCCAATTGGCTCATCAAAATGAAGAAGTTAGGGAGATCAGTGATCAGGTGTGGTTCAAACAAGGTCCTGGGGCTACATTTTTTTTTTTTTAAAGATTTTATTTATTTAATAGAAAGAGAGAGAGATCACAAGTAGGCAGAGAGGCAGGCAGAGAGAGGCGGAAGCAAGCTCCCTGCTGAGCAGAGAGCCCGATGTGGGGCTCGATCCCAGGACTCTGAGATCACGACCCGAGTTGAAGGCAGAGGCTTTAACCCACTGAGCCACCCAGGTGCCCCCTGGGGCTACATTTTGTGGTTCTCTTGGCTATGGGTAGGTATGAGATCTCCATGGATAGTTTTTATTGTTAAACTATTATCAAGACAGCTACAAAAGTTCTGGACTTCTATCTACACATGACAACATCCATGCTAATGTTCCAGGCAAGAGCCTAGAGATTTGTCTTGATTGCATTGCTTCGATCATGTACCTTCCTCCTGAATAGATGACCATGATCAGAAAAATGGAGTGCGCTTATTTTCCTCTTTAAATTAACTAGGAATGACCGCTGAAGCATGAAATATTAGGTTCAACTATCTGAAACTGCAATAGTCAATAATCTCTTACTTGTAAAAATAGTAATTTCATACAGTTCAACCTAACACATGGGATGTGTACAGAAAAGGAGGAAAGCTCAATGAAAATCCAGGTAGTTCAGAAAATGGGTCGGAAACCAACTGTCTAATGTGTGACCATTGCTTGGGCGGGGGCGGAGGGGCATTAGTTTCCCTGACTGGCTTTACTGTATAGTAGTTATGGGAAGTTTAGGTAAACTTTCCAACTTCTCTGTGCTTTGCTTTCCACATTTATGAAATGGAGATTACAATAGCATCTACCTTGAAGGTTGTTGTGAAGACTCAAGGAGTTAAACACAAGAATTTTAGAATAGTACCTAGCTCTCAGTAGATTATAAGCTGTTATTATTACTGTTATTGTCATTTCTGGACAAATGCAATGGCCTCCATTTGTACTCGCCATGGGGCTTCATGCATACTTGAGTAATGTGCCATCTTGTAACCAATAGTGATTGTTGCATTCCCAGGCGTTAATGTTCTGGGGTTATTCAAAATTGGAGCCATCATTCAATTACATTTCATCACACTGAGAAAAGGTTGTTTTCATTTGTGCTCTTACCCACAGCAGCTCCACAATCACCACACTCTCAAAACCAATTACAGTCCGTGAATTACCCAAAGACATAAAATTAATGAAATTTTCTGACGTAATTGTTTTCTAGAAAGCAGAGAGTGTCTACAGAGGCACAGACCCAAATAAGATGACTGGTTTCATGTGCTTCTCAGTCCCAAAGGAAACGCCAGCTTGCATATTCTTTCTCCCCCACTCTCCATAAGGAGTTTGACTTTGTTGTTTGGCTGTTGGATTGTTTTTAAATCTTGGGCCTCGGTATTATCAGTAACATCCCAGGAAAATTATCTTGGTTTACCCTTCTACCTCGAGCGTGAATTTTTATCAAAATCATCCCAGGCTAGATGGGTAGTCACACTACTCTGGGTGAACGGCTCAACTCCTGCAAGAGGCCACTGTCTCCCATTTCCTCTGCTCTGCCCTCAGTGGGAACTGGGGCTGCGTGACGGAGTAGAGGCAAGGGAAATGCCAGGTGGCCACAGTGGAAATGGAGGGTTTGGGCAGAGGAAGAACTGTTCGAAAAGACGTGTGGCACAATCCAACCACTCCCCAGGCTGCAGCTCCTGCCAGCAATCTCTGCTGTGAGTGCTGGAGCATGAGCAGAGGGGAGCAGATGTCTTCTTCCATAAAAATAAGGTGTTTAGACTGCATGGTGTTTAATCATGCTCAACTATAAACTTCTAGAACTCAGGGGTTCGGAGGCTCTGGTGACATCCCTCCCAATCAGTTCTAGTCTAAATTTCAAGGGGCACCATCTGTTAACACATTTTATCCAGGGCCAGATGCAGTGCCAGGCTCCAAAAATACAAAACTGCATCAGGCCATAGTTTGCTTTGTGCCCACCAGAGTTTCCAACAGGAGTGCCTTCACAAAACCATCAAGGTACCATGGGCCAAATGTGGTTTATACTGATCCACCTGGTTAATAAGGCTATTGTGGAGAAACCACTTTTAATTCACGCAGTGTTTTGCATAATGCTGAGTTGTCATAGCCACCAAGATACCAGCCAGCCTTTGATGTGTGGGGATTCTGCACCAGACAACTAAGCTCTTTGCCTGCATTATCCCACTGAACCCTCCTACAATCCTCTGAGGAAGATGTACTAGCCCCTTACTGCATATGAGGACACTGAGGTTAGGTTCAAAAAGTTTAAGTAATTTGCCCAAGGTCATAAAGCCTAATACGTGATGTAACAGAGACAAGACGAGCTGGGCATCTGCTGCCTGCTTCCACAATAAATCTTCTTCAAGTGCCTGAGTTGCAGGCTCCTTCATGGGCACAGAAACAGATCACTTATATTTCTTTGGGCCCTCTCACTGCAACCAGCACAGATCAATACACCTACACGAGCCTCACACATCTCTTTTATTTGCCTTTCCTACCTATGAGGTTCAACTGAACCCCACTTCAGACTTCCAACAGCTGCCCTGTCCATTTCTGGCCTTCGCCCCATCTTATAATTCTTGTCATAATATCTTCCATGACTACTGTGCACCAAACAAAAGCAAGAACTATTAGTTTTGGAAACCATCACAGGTATGAAATGAATTCAGAAAATTTGGCTCTCTGCCTGCTAAAACTTGAGGAATCCAGCAAGCACATGTTGTTGGTCAAGTTTGGGGATTTTTCTGAAGACGTGTGGCTCCCTTAGCTTTCGTTCCACATTCTTTGGGTGCTTGACTAGATGTTCCGTGTACAACACTAAGTTTAATTTCCCATCCCCGAAAGCATCCCAGAGTTGTTAAATGCACCAAGGTACTTGGTAATTTATCTTACTTGAAATGTTCACAGCTCAGTAAGCATGCATTCATTATCATAGAAATCACTTCAATGTTTAACAAACATATCTGGCATATTCTCAGCATTCATGTTTTCCATTTTCACCTAACCTGTCAAGAAACAAGCTACATGTATACAAATAAACCATTCGTGCAGAGATGAGTTTTCACTGTGTCTAAGAAAAGACATTTCGTTTTCAGATTTTCTTAGGAGAAAGGTTTCTCATTCCTCAATAGGTCTGTGTTTTGACTTTAAGTAGCTATTCCTTCAGCATGGTGGGGCCGCCTTCCATTGAAGACCCTGCTCAAGAAGTTTTCCCTCAGTTTATAACCCATCTACTTCTCACTGTCTCGGGAGGTATGTACGCAATTTGTGTGACACTCCCCATCCCGAGTTGATAGTCTGTGGTTGCTCTTCCTCATGAATTACTGGGTCCCATGAGTGTGGTCCCTTCCATTAGACTGCAGGGATTTACCACAGTTTCTTCTGTTTCTTGTTGCTTTTCCCACACTCTCTTGTGCTTCTCACGGTGTTGTGCCCTCTGTTAACACTCCATAAATGCATGTCAGTGTTGGGCACCAGGGTCTCATGTTTCTTTGAAAATATCCTGCAAAGACCCACCAGATAGCCACAGAGAAGGTATCTTATGGACTATAAAAAAACAGAGGCTGCCTCCGTCTTTCAGGTTGCCCATAAATGAGTTGAAGAGGTAAGATTTTATTGATGAAATAATAACAAACTATAGAAGTTAGCATGAGAGACTCTTGGTGTTCTCCAATGTGCATTTTTCATGAGCCTCCCCCATGATACAAGATATAAACTGGCAACCAGTCAAATTGTGCAGGCATACATGTAGAGCTTATCCTACACAATGCTGCCTCACAGAGTGTTTAAAAATTCATAAATCAGCTGCTAAGAAATTTGTAAAAATAGGACCTATCACAAATTTATTTCTAGCTTCTCTTAAAAAATGAAGTATGTTTCTCTTTTTGGAAAATGAAGACAATGCTGGATCCATATTTCCGTTTCAAAGATCCCAATGGATCGAGTGTGAATGGTCCAATTTTCCATAGTACTCATCATTTCCTACATTTTCTCTAGCACTTACCCTGAGGTCACCTACCATTTATCACCTTTCTACTTAAAAAACAAAAACAAAACAAAAAAAAAACTTAAAAAAATTTATTTTTCAGAAAACAGGAAAGAAAATAGACTGAGAGGTCTATTTTGTTTTGTTATTTAAAGATGGGGGACAGTTCTTGTGGAAAGAAAGACTATGACCATGTGTTTAACATGAAAAAGTGTGTCTGAGTGAAAGAATAGACTTTAATATTCCATTATGAAAAAGAATATGATAAGAACTATGATCAGTGAACCCATCAGGAATACAACCAGCTGCAAGTAACAGAAATGCAAAAAACATTGGCTTAAATAAGTAAGAAGTTTAGCAGCTCCATGAAGCTATCAGAGCTGCAGACACCTTTCATCTTTCTGCTATACTGTCCGTTAAATAGTTTTTATTTTTTTAAGGGTTTACTTATTTATTTGAGAAAGAGGGAGAGAAAGCACATGGGGGGAGGGGCGGAGAGAGAGAGAGTCTTTTTTTTTTTTTAAGATTTTATTTATTTATTTGACAGAGAGATCACAAGTAGGCAGAGAGGCAGGCAGTGGGGGGGATTGCGGGGGGGAAGCAGGCTCCCCTCTGAGCAGAAAGCCTGATGTGGGGCTCGATCTCAGGGCCCTGAGATCATGACCTGAGCCGAAGGCAGAGGCTTAACCCATTGAGCCACCCAGGTGCCCCTGTTATATAGTTTTTATGTTCTAGGTTGGAAAGCATTTTTCATATTTCAGGCATAAAGGAAAAAGGACAAAAGGTAAGCCTCCAACAGACTTCTACCTGTGTTCCATTGGCCAGAACTGTCATGTGTCTACTCCTAGTTGCAAGGAAACTGGGAAATCAAAGGAGAAGGAGCTCTGAACATGTGAATGAGCCCTTCAATGTCACTGCCATAACTGGTAATGGAAAGCTATGTTTAGAGTAGGACAAGAATGGAAATGTCAATAGAGCGTATTCATGAATGTTAATCTAATCACTCAGTACCTGGTCCTTTAAGCATGTGAGGTTGCCATCCTTGGTCTGTGACCTATTATATTTTGGCAAATGCAAATGTGAATCATTTTATGTGGGAGCCTGGCATGTGCAAGGAATCTTTTATCTGAGTGTTGAATATCAGTGTAATCCTAAGCATCTACCTTAAAACTGGGCTTCATTTCCCTCTGTCAAGGCCCATACAGTAATGACGGTGAATTAATAAAAGTTTATTTATTTTTAAGAAATGGCCCCCCAAAGAAAGTAAACCAGCTTTATAAGTAACATAAGTCCTGTATGTAGAGTCACTAAAGTTCTAAAGGAACACTTAAATTTTTCTACCACATTTTATTGCACTGTGTGGGGAATACTATTATGTTATAATAATGTTTGCGATTTTGAGGATTTGCTAATGCTTTAGAATATATCTCTTGTGAATCCCAGTGGTCTACTATGTATAGTAAACTACTGTGTGGTAGGCATCTAAGTTACACCCTTAGGGAATTAAGGGGTGTGAAGGAATTAAAATGGACACGACTGTTCAGGAAGACTTGTATCATTTGCTGCTAGAGTTGAAAGACACACTAGCAGACTAAGTTAAAGTGATAGATTGTTTGCCCAAGATTACAGCAACATTTCAATTACCTAGAATTCAGACATCTTGCAACCTCTCTTATCTAGAATATTTCAGGAAAACACCAAAAGAAGCACAAAAGGCTACAAGAATAGCCCAAAGAGATTTCACAAAGTCCATGTACTGAAATGTAAATGTTTTATTCCTAAGAAAGCCTTACTCAGATATTAGTTACTCTTGCTTTACTTTAAAGTTCACTAAGATTAGTTATGTGGCCTCTTAATCCCATGTTGAGTAGGAGCAGCTGATTTAAGGAGAAACCAAAGAAGTAGGCCCACTGATAGAAGCAAGAAGTTATACCAACAGAATGACCGCAAGGAGGGATACAAGAAACCAGAATTCCAAAGATCAGAATTCCAAAGGCATTGCCATCCAGAGCCATGTCATGAAGAGGCCTCAATAAAACTTAGTCCAGTTTTTAAATTAGTACAATGACGGTGATGTTTAACACTCTGGCTTATCAAGAAAAGTTTAACTTGTGTTGAGAATCACTGTTTAGGAAGTCAGAGAAATATGCTTTATGTTTAAAAAAGATTTTCGTTTAAATGATTAAAATAAATATGTTTTTATCCTTAAAAGGAATAAGTTTGTTACCTGGAAAATTCTTACTGTGGAGGACTAATAATCTGGAGACAGTGACTGTGTTGTATTGATACATACGAAGTTATGTGTATATGTTCAATTTGTAAAAACATAAGAAAATAATCAATGTTCAGGAGATAACCATCCTTTTAAAATTACAATCCACTTTGAGCCAAGCTGTAAATATTGCCACACTTGAACGCAGAATGAAATAAACACGCTCAAGGATATTTATTGACCCACACTAACTCCTTAAGTCAATTTGATTCCAATACAAATTACCCCCAAAGTGCTCCCAGCCCCTTCCCTTTCACATACAACACAGGCAGGAATGGACATCACAAGACAGAAAACAGAACAACCGAAGTATAACACTCACTAACCACAAGCATATGGAATGCTCCAGCATGTTTTAATGACTGTGGTCCCACTGAACCACAGTACTGAAATGTATCACTTCCAGTAAATGGAAACTAAATATTCTCCATTAAAGGAGGATTGAGTAACAGTCTCAAAATCTGGCCCTTCTAAATTACTCTTCGGTTCAATATCCCTGCTGCCTAAAAGAGTATGCATTATATACTGTTTGATACCCCAGCAGGAAATAATATAGAGCTATTTGCAGTTGGTTTTTCTCCTATCACTTTGAAAGTCAGAAATTATGCTTTCTGCTCCAGCTCCAAGGAGAGGATAGCTTGGTCTTCCTCAAATGCCTTCTCTCAGGAATTCCTGGTCAGCACAAGCAGCACCATCTGCCCCAGGAGACAGACAGCAAGGGAAAGAACACAGCTCTAGAGGCCATGTGAGAAAGAAGAAAGGAGCATCTTGTCTGCCTCTATGAATCCAGGCCGAGGCCCAGTACCAGCAAGAAAACCAAGGTTTTTGAAGAGCATCTGAAGATTGAAAGGTTAAATATAGATAAGTAAAGAAGGTTTCTGAGGTTGAAAACTAAAGCATCATTTTTTGCTACCAACCCTGACTCTCAAACTAGGAATCACCAGCATCATTCTTACCACCCTCCATACCATTTTTTCAATAATTTGCATGAATGAAACCCTATGCTAAGCATTTTACATAAGTACATGCTTATTTAATCCTGTGAGGTAGCTATCACTTTCCCATTTGTACTGCTAATGAAACAGAAGAGCAGATAGACTTGTTTAAGTGACAGAAAGTGGTAGAAATGAGATTTATTTACTTATTTATTTATTTTTAAATATTTTATTTATTTATTTGACAGAAAGACAGAGCCATCGAGAGAGGGAATACAAGCAGGGGGAGTTGGAGAGGGAGAAGCAGGCTTCCCACTGAGCAGGGAGCCCGATACGGGTCTTGATCCCAGGACCCTGGGATCATGACTTGAGCCGAAGGCAGATGCTTAACAACTGAGCCACCCAGGCGCCCCCAGAAATGAGATTTAAACCCAGGCATCTGACTCCAAAGCTC
This sequence comes from Enhydra lutris kenyoni, assembly GCF_002288905.1. Lineage (NCBI taxonomy): Eukaryota > Metazoa > Chordata > Mammalia > Carnivora > Mustelidae > Enhydra > Enhydra lutris. Next base: position 782,044 of record NW_019154103.1, on the reverse strand, counting down.
ATTTCTTAAACCACTGGTCAATGTTCTTAGGCTCACCAAAGTAACTACATCACCCTACAACCTCTCCCATAGAGTCAGACTCAGGGAAATTCCCTCAGTCCTGTTTGGAGGAAGCGTCCCAGCCCAAGAATTGTTATCAGTTTAGAAATGGAGGGATTCTAACCCTCTGGAGCTCAGATTTTTGTCCTTGTTGCTCTCTGGAACCCTGCTGCAACCAACTAAAATTTCTAGCTCCTGTTATCCCCAAAGTGTCCTTTCACTGCCGTGCCCCAGTTGTGGGACTACAACCTGTCCATGCAGTTGTACTTGAGAGAAAGGAAGAATGATTCAACTAGGCAAGTAGCTTGCCTTGATATATCTGTCCTTAAACATGAATAAGATAAATTGCCTAATCCTAGAGCTGCCAGGTATTAAAAAAGCCTGAGTTAATTCTACACATCACTTTATGATTTCCTAGTAGCCTCCTCTCAATCATCCCAAATATATCTACTATGATCCTTTTCATTTTCCCATAAAGTTGATTGGTTTCCCTCTGCTGAAATCTTTCAGCATCACTCTCCTTTGGGTCCTTGAGAGAGAGAGAGAGCACAAGCAAAGGGAGTGATAGGCAGAGGGAGAGGGAGAACCAGGCTCCCTGCTGAGCAGAGAGCCAGATGTGGGGCTTGATCCCAAGACCCTGGGATCATGACCTAAGCCAAAGACAGACACTTAACCAACTAAGCTATCCAGGTTCCACTACATTTTCTTTTTGATTAAAACTGTGGGACTCAGCTTTCTTCTCCTTCTATGTCTCTCCTTAATGACATCATCTGCTGGTTTCTTTTGCCTTGTTGGTAGTTTCTTCCGACAAATAAGCTTTTAAGTGACTGGTACACTTGGGTAGCCAACAGAGCCCAATTCCCATATCTTTTCTCCCTTTTTTCCCCACCCACCACCCACCATATTTTCTTACTATCGTTGTCCTTTCCCTGAAACCATAGCTACCAGCTTCTGATGGCCTTTGTTAGAGATGCCTACTCTCCGAAGAACTCACTCCTACTTGTGGGAACCAAACAGAGTTAGCTAACTTTCCTGCCTCCTCCAAACTTATCACTAACACCTTCAGAGTCTGTCCTTCCCCACCCACACACTGCGAAGTTGGATCAGCTGGAGTCTGGAACAGAAAAATGGTTGGCATGGAGAACTGGGAACTAAGGGAACATCAGGGTCAGCTCCAGGGTAAATAGCTGTCCAGGCAGGGCTGGGCCTGAGAGCAAGGGCCAGAAGCCCCAGAGGGCTGAACTGAGAGCAAATATACATAGGCCCAGAGTGAGGTGAGAGGTGGGAACCAGGGGAGGGGATGAGTCACACAGAGCAGCCTGATGCCCAGGTCCAATCCAAAGGAGGAGCTGGGTCAAAACAAGTCATGACAAGAGAAGCACGAGTTTAAGGTGAATCCAAGGACAGGAATCGGAGGCAGGAACAGGGCACAGCTGAAGACAAGCAGAAGGAATCAAGCATAAAGCAACAAGAGGATGGGGGAAAGGGGCTTGTTATGATATCCAAGGGCTGAGATTAAATTCCACCATTTAGACAATATCCCAACCATGTTGGTGTCTGTTCATTCCAGAAGCATATATAGATCCATGCACTGTAAAGCCACCAAAAGGGGTTTCTGATGGTTTATGACTCCTTGATCTGAAGCATTGTTTTCCAACAGATGCCAAGGACAACTGAGCCCAACTTCTGTTCCACAGACGATTCCTTCGCCAATTAGTTAGGTGGCAGACCCAGACTCAAGTCCCAGTTTTGCTAGTTAAAATGAAATCAACCTATATTTGACTGTTTTTGACCTAAAAAATGGTATTGTCATATGGCTCAACCTAATATCTCGTGAGGTTGGACAGGTTACATTAATTCTCCGAGCCTTTTCTTTTCTGTCAAATAGACACAGTAACACCTACTCTGCTGAAATGATTAGATGAAGTCATGGACTTTAAGGTCCTTGATACAATGTCTCACACCAAGTAAATCCTTGATATAGAACTGCTATTATTATCATCCCTAGTTTTCAGAAATAATAAACACTTTGGAATTAAATTTGATAGTAAAACACTCAGAACGCTCCCTGAGCAGGTAGCCATAGACAGACATGAGACGTTCTTCATACCCTGTAGTACAAGTACAAGGCCCATCATGAGCTTCTTTTTTTTTTTTTTTAAGGTTTTATTTATTTGACAGACAGAGATTACAAGTAGGTGGAGAGGCAGGCAGAGAGAGGGGAAGGGAAGCAGGCTCCCTGCTGAGCAGAGATTTTTTTTTTCTCCATGCGGGGCTCGATCCCAGGACCCTGGGATCATGACCTGAGCCGAAGGCAGAGGTTTTAATCCACTGAGGCACCCAGGTGCCCCAATGAGCTTCTTTAGCTACATCTAACTAATGTGGCAGTGGAGCATTTGCTGAAAACCGTCCCAGACTCTGGAGTCAGTAAGACAGCGCTTGAATTAATCCTGGCTCCACCACTGAATGACCACCACTGAATGACCTTGAGCAAATCACTCAACCTCTCCGAGCCTCAGCCTATTTATCAGCAATCTGAGGATAACAATACTTGCACAAATATTGCCCATGACACCTTAGCATACATGGCAATCATGAATGTTCAATGGTTGGGAGTCCTTACATGCTGACTGGATCTCAGTTCTAACACACGCCTGGTCATTAATTTCAGCCCCCAGCAGGAAGCCACACTAAGTCTTGGATAGCAAGGAGCATTAATGTGAGGAACATCCTCGGATCCTTTGTCTATTTACCAATCTCTCACCCAGATTCCAGACTTGTCTTGCCTAGAGGTCCTGGATTTACTGTACTGTCTGCAGTTGGACAGATGGTTTGGTGAGATGGCCAGCTGTTGTTCCATCATAGGCAAATTCTGGAGCTTCGGCTTGGTCTTGGAACAACTCCTACTTTGCTTGTTTCATGTTGGAGAAGAATTCTTGGTAAGTAGAGACTTTCTCACTCAGAATAAAACAGCTTATTTTTTTTTTAAAAGGTTCATTAGCCTTCTGGGACGTCAAGTGGCTCTTATGAAGGAGAATATTAATTGGTCACTGCAGAAGGGTCATACAGAAGCAGAAAGAGAACATTTCCTCTTCACACAGATGAATTTCAGAACTTGAAGCAGAGAGCCAAGCAAGGGCACACTGGGTGCAGCTGAGGCCGTAATGTCTGCAGGCATTTGGCTGAGCCTGGTCCGCCTGCCACTCTTCCCAGTGAGAACCTGAGCAACACCAACAGCACTGCGGCCAGATCACATGTTGCTACCGGGAATCACGTTATGTCATCTCGTAGAAAAATCTGCACGAACATGCCAACTTTCTTTGGTAAAAATCAAAGGCCCACTCCTCTCTTTCATCTTCCTGGCTCTACACCTCCCAGGTTCCCGAGATGCTGCTCTTGGATCACTTTCCATGTTGGGATCAGCAGAGTTTATCAGTTCCAGCAGGGCGAGCAGCCCACACTGCATAAACAAACTGCAGGGATAACAGGGAAGCGGCTAAATACACACCATCATAATGTGGGCATGGTGGGCAGAAGTAACAAGGGCCATGGGACAACTTCATTTTGGTTGAAGAGAATGAGATCTTTGGATCCTATAACAAAGGAATGATTGTGTTTGAGTTACTGGTTTAAGAAAAGGTACTGGGAGAAGAAAAAGAAAAGGTATTAGGTTCCATTAATGAGTCAATCAAGTTTTTGAGAGTAGATGACCTACAGATTTGAGGTGGTCTTCCTTATGGAGTCTGTGGGAACATATGGAGGTCCAAGAGGAATTTTGAGCTGGATCCAGTTTGCCTCTAATCTAGGTGATGAGATTTAGGGGATTCTATGTGTCATTCAGCAGTACATCACACTGGGCCCAACAAACTGTACCTGAGAATCCACTGGGTCAGAAGGGAGAACCAACAGAAATTCCTATGGTACCTAATTATGAGACACCTAGAAGCCTCAACCCTTGGAAAATGGCTCCTTTCTCTACAAGTCTATGTGGAATATGTTAATCTTGGCTCAGGGAAATGGATTGAAACTGAATTAGTCTTGGGCATGTTGTGTGTCAATCTAACAGCCAGTGTCCCACCCCTCCCTGGATAATATACTAAGGCAGTAAAGTCAGATTTGTACTAATATTAGGCATCTTGCCGGAGGTAGCCTTTACCAAAGAAATGGCAAATATGACCCCCTTTTGCTCTGTGAGTTTCTGAGGTGGTTTCAGCAGAAGTTCCTGAGTGGGAAACTGAAAAGGTCAAAATTACCTCTCAAGTGATGACAACTTGAGACTTTCTTCATTCCCTCTTCCCTTTATCCTCCCTACTTGGGGGTGGTGAATTAGCCATCAGCACTTCCCAGGTGAAGTCATCAAGTTCATGAACTCAACTCCCTGGTAGAAAGAGATGAACCACAGAAGACCAAAGAGCCAGCTAGCTAACGATGACTTAGGCACACACAAAATTTCCCCATCTTTGATAATCATGCTATTATAAGAACCTCTTTTCTTCTCCACTGTGGAAAAGTGGCTGATACCTGTTCTCTTATCTACTGCTTGACGATGTTGTAAGAATTAATGAGGGGGGTCTACAATCTACTTCCAACTTCTCAGATAAAAGGACCTCTGGATAAAAGTCATTTCAAGGGTGTGGTGGAGATGGTAAATACCATCATAGAAATGAAGTATTGGAAAGTAAGCTCTAATAATGGCTATTCATATAATCATGGAGGTTTATCGAGAGTTTTCTATGTACCCTCTAAAAGCTTCACATGTACATCAAAATAACCTTATAGAGGAGGCAATATTATTATCTCCAACTGACAAATGCAAAACTGAGACACAGAAAGGTTAAGCAAGAAGTCACTTAAGGTCATATAAGCAGTAAGCGGGAACCCTGGGCCTCACATCCAGATAGTCTGACTCCAGAGCCTAGGTTCATAATCACTATTCTTTTACTGTGTTTTGCATTCGCCTTGAACTAAGGCCCTTGGTTCTACTGTACCCTATTTAAGCTATTTCTGTGAAGTAGAGAAAATTTCTTTCTGCAAGGCTGGGATTCTCTCTGGCACACTGCATCCCATGAGCTCCCACCTAACGAGTTTGGGATGAGTTAAACTTTAATCGCTTCACTGCACCCCCATATTTAGCTGGCACCTTCAGATTGCTCACTCTGGAGGAGTACTTGGAACTTCAATATAAATTCAGTTGAAGGTAGTGAAAGTAAGATATCTACCCCGGCAGCATAAGCCCCAACATTATACATGAGCAGGGCCAGCAATGGAGTTCTGCTGACTGGAGTTCTGCCAGCCATTCCTAGATGCCAATTTGTAGCCTGCTGTTGCCCAGATGAGTCCATTAGTAGGCTTGTCACTGGCAGTAAGAATTCCACAGTCCCCCAAAGCCCTTTCTTCTCTGGCAGTCAGGGCTGGAGCAAAGGATGGGAGAGTTGTGCCCAGCAGGCTGCACAGAGACCAGCCAGCACGTAGAGCCTCTGGCAATTAGCACGGTTCCTACAGTTCCTTAAACAATGTTGAGGGACCCTTGTCTTTCATTAAGCTGCCTTAAAGCCAGTCTCTCTTGATGGATCCCAGAGGGAAAATCAAGGAGGAAAGAATTTATTTCCAGACACAGTTGAACAGAAAGCAACTAAAGAAGCACCTAAAAAAATTATAATTAAATATTTCTCCAAGGAGCAAATTAAGATAAATGCCTTAAGAGTTATTCACAAAGATCCATTTAGAAAATGTCCAATTAGGATAATACACACTACATTTCAAGGACTGAAGGGAATGCTCCACTTCACCCCCTTTTTGCCATTGTTGATACACCAGGTTTCCAAGGGAATGCATTTTTTTTTTCCATGTTCGGGAGAGCATATTCTCTCAAGGGAAGCACCAGGAGCCATATTTGGTGGCACAGTATCTTGTTCCCACCCTCACTACAAGAGTCATAACAGAAGTTAACTTAGACCACTGAATGGCACCTGAATAAAAGGACAAACCCCATTGTTGACCAAATTTTGTGCCTACTGATTTGACTCTTGTCACATCAAGCCCTCATGCGTTTTCATTTCCACATAACAAATGAAATGAGCCTCCACCTTTTCTGAAAGAGAACTCAGGTTTCCCTTGTCCTGTTCATTTTTACTAGGCTTCCGCCGAGGGCTTTGTCCACCTGACTTCCAGATAAACGTCACCTAGAGCGGTTTCATTCTGAAGGATTTAAACTTATCTTGCAGTTGATCCTCAAGTTAAGTCCTCTACAAGTCTCCTAATCTTCCATGAGAGGATTGACCATATTACGGACAGGGAAAACTGAAGCACTAGAGCTTTGGGGCAACCCAGAGGGGCCCGAGCTCTGCCTTCAGCCCCAGCTCCTTCCTGCTCACAGCCTTTTGATTATATGGCACCTCCTAGCAAGACGAAGTAAGCAGGCTTCCCAAAACAGATGATATATTTCCAAATGAGGGTGGGTTGGATGAACTTTCTGACCTAAGCTTTTTGAACCTCCCACATTTGGCAGGTCAAGGCAGGATCAACCCACTTAAGAACCAATTTTTTGCTTGTCTGTCTGCAAGGCTGCTGTGTCCAAAGCACATTGGGAAATTTTAAAAAGCAACCATTAGTGTCTCTGACACATGAAATGCCTACCAGGGTCTTTTTCCTGTTTGTTATCAAGATTAATATGAAAATATGGTACAGCGAGCAAAGAGAAAGAGTATTTGAATGACTTTCAGTCCCAATGCAATGCAAATTCTTGCAGTTCAAATGCAAAAAGTGCCTCAATTCTTTTGCTTTTGGCCAGGAATAGATCATTTATTACCTCTCACTAGGAAGACTATGGCAGAGCCCTCATTATCTCATATCCATGCTTTCCAAATCAATCAGCTCCCTGCTACACTGCTGGGCTTTTTAATTTAAATGTCAGCTAAAGTTAGAATGTGTTTTATAAAAATGTCAGAGCCTCATTAACTTCAGTTTTGTGTTGGTCTTGTCTCTCACTTTTAGTTGACAATGTTAAGGAAATTATTTTTCTAAGAACACTTGCACTAAGGCTTCTCTGAATTGTCATAATACTCTCCTTAAAAATCTGAACTCTGGTGAAAAATTAAGATGCTCCAAATTACCAGTATCTGTGCAGAGTCCCGAAGTTTTAAATGCCTTCCCACCTTGATATTCACAATAAATAAAATTCACAATAAATAAAATACTCTAAATGCTGGAATTTGATCCATGCTTCTCAGTGGCCTTTTGGAATATGACTGTCCTACCCATTGCAAGATTTTCAACTTCCCTTCTCTCCACTAAATGCCAGTAACTCTTCCCAGTTATTGTGACAACAACAACAAAACCCTCCACACTTTTCCAAACAGCTCCTGAGGCAAGCTGTTGTCTCTGCCCTGTTGAGATGAGATTAAACCACAAATTTCAAAACCCTCACACTGGACAAAAAACAAACCAAAATACTCACTGGCCACAAAGTCTCTCCCCACACCTCCCTTCTCAGGAGCCTCTCCACTTATTTCAACTCCTAAAATTGCATGCTGGGGCTGCTCATTTCATTTTGGGGTTTACTGCTTTGTGATGCTGGCTGAACTATACTGTTCTCTTGCTGCTGATAGAGGTCTTTACTGGTTTAAATGTGATCTGCTAAAAGGCATGTATCTTAGGATAGAGATCGTGTGTTCTACGTCAAGCAGGGTCCTAAGCATGGCGATGTTTATATTGGATGGATGGATAACAGGACCTAAATCCTAGACCAGTGGCCAATGGCTTAGTAAGAAATACAGAATATTCTGTCTCAATGCTTCTTATTTGTCTTCATAGCTTGTTAGGGTTCTGGATCATGTCTACAGCACAGTGGCAACTGGACTCTTCTGCCCTCGTGTTAACACATGGAAAGACACAAGAGAAGGAATATTGTAAAATCTGTTGCGGGAGCAGCAAGTATATTGAAATGACCATAAATCGTGTGTGTGTCTACAAACACAAAGAATACATGCTAACATTTAACAGGTATGAAATACTTTCCTCAAATTTGACACTTTAAGGGAAAAGTCAATTTTCCTCTTGAATTAACTTTCCCTATGCCTCTACTTTTATTATTTGTTTTCAAGGTTTCCATTGCTGCTCTTTTACTAATGCACTTAACAGATGTCCTTCCAAAGGTGTCAAACCACTATTGCTCTTGTTATTTTCTAACTCCCCGATTTCTTTTTCAGTAAACAAATTATGAAAAAAGAAATTGAAAAAAAAATTTCCCCCTTATCTGTATATGCTGGGGAGAAGAAAAAACATAAAAGAATTTTATTTTTAATGGTGATTTTCTTTTTTTTTCCAAGTTTTTATTTAAATTCTAGTCAGTTAATATCTGTGGTAAAATTACTTTCATGTGTAGAATACAGTGATTCATTACTTACATACAACACCCAGTGCTTATCATAGCACTTAATACCTATCACCATTCAGCCCATCCCCCACTCACATCCCTCCATCAATCCCCAGTCAGTTCTCTGTTGCGAAGAGTCTCTTATGGTTTGCCTCCCTCTCTCTCTCTCTTTTTTTCCCCTTCCCATATGGTCATCTGTTTTGTTTCTTAAAAGATGATTTTTCTTATCAATAGCCACAAAGAAACGAACTACAGTCGATTCAAAAAGCAAACACAAATCCTTTCTATTTCTGTAGCCTCAGTAAGTGCTTTCTTCTATGAGATAAATGGAGACAATCACTAGATCAGAGGAGAGGTGAAAAATATAACAAATTTCACAATCAAGTTTAAGGGTGAGTGAACTACAGGCCACAGCTGGAGAGGACAATGTAGAAGAGAAATTGCAAACTTGAGTTTTTCTCTAGACTAATGATAAATTCACACTGATCTAGTTTGTCCCTGTTTCCCTATCTCCATAGATTGCAGTACCCCACAAGAATAAGATGTCTGACCTTTGCCAAGATGTATCAGGGCTGCCAGCAGCCTCCATCTCTTTAAAGGAAAGAAAGAAACCACCCCATTCAGAGACGGCACCAAGACAAAATCAGTGGCATGGCAATACTGGGCAAAAGTTAGGTCAGGTGACAGTTTTGTCTTTCTCTCTGTGTCCCTCCCTGCCACAGAGGCCATGCAGTTTCCCACTGTCTCATTCCATTCTGCCTTACCTCCATGGTCTGGGGTATGAAGAGGTTGAGTTTGAAACACTAGGACACTGCCCCCCAGGAAACAAAGTACCTCTGTGATCCCTTCTGCTTCCCCATTTTCAGACAACACTGCTTCCACAGCTGGGAGACAAAAAAGAAAGAAAGAAAAGAAAAAGAAAGAAAAAGAAAAGAAGAAAAGAAAAGGAAAGAAAAATCAAGCTTTAAAAGCTACCAACACTGGTCAAACCGTTGCCAATCCAGCAGGAAAATCTTAGCGCAATTTTAAAGCATTATCTCCTTTCTGCAGAGCAGGAGGAGGCAACATGGGGACATGACTTACTGGGGATTCACTAAGCAGGATTCACATGGAACCTAATTTGCTGAACTTGAACCTAAACCTAATAGCAATATCTTTCAAGAGAAAAGAGAAATAGTGTTTTAAAAACCAACAGATTTCAAACTAAAACAAATATCCTCCAAATTGAACCTGAACTAGATTGATGTTTCATTAACTTTCTCATCTTGAAGGCATTCCCTTGGCGATTTCTCCATGGCACTGGCAGCCAGTCTCTTTATTGGCTGCCAGTTCACAGATGACAATACCCCTGACGGGCTGGACAACTAATACAGTTCCAGTCTGCAAACTTGGCTTCCCTGCTGGGTAACTTAAAAACCATTTATACAGTCCAGTTTGATTTTTGAGTGTGCAGACAGATGGGTTATTTGAACCCACTGCGCCACAGACCTGTTTTTATATATTCCTATGCCTCTTATAAATCAGACCCAAAAAGGAATAATGGGTGGACTGCCTAGCCATTTCGAGCAATTATTCTGTCCTGCATGGGTGGGGGAAAAGACAGAGTAGTGTCAGCAGAGTTATCGGCAGTTACTTTTTACTAGAAGAAATGTTACATGTCCAGCGCCAGGCACATCTATCTGTCTGACTGCTTTGTCTCTGATTGTCTCTATTTTTTTTTCCTTCTATCTCCCATACACATGTACTCTTCTTAATTACTAGCAGAAAACAGTGCATTCTGCACACTTCACAACATCTGTTCAGGCCTTAATTAATCCAACTCTCACATGGTCTCCATAGCAACAGTGCTTAACAGGCTCAGTCTCCACATTCAAAAATCTTCCTCTAAGTGAATGACTCAAAGTATGGTCCTTACCAAAATAATGTTATGTTAATGCTGGTGTCAGATATAAAGAGAATTTTACATACAGGGTGTTTACATGGTGAAAAGACCAAGTTCTGATATCACATTCAGTATCACCATAGTAAAATCAACCACCTCAAACCAGGAATACATGTTAAGAGTAATTTTTCCAAGGTATTGTAAAAAAAAAAAAAAATCCCATTATTCCCTTTATGGCACAAGAAATTCCTGTGCTATGGAAGATTAATGACTACAGTTATCTTGATGGAGCATACAGTTATTGTTTGCAGGGCAGTTAGAAGAAGCAGAAGTGTTAAAAAGAAACTTACCAGGAGGTGTTCTTCCTGAGCTTCTGGCTTTACAGAGCTTAATTAAAAACCTACTGTCCTTCACTGGCACCTGCCAACTTCTTACCCAAAGTACAGCTTGCCAGCAGCACAGAGGTGGACTGAGGCTTTCCAAGGAGGCCATGAATGCTGCCAAGCGAAATGTCAAGCACATTTCTGAGAGTCTGTTTTAGCTCTGTGGCCTATACAGATGCTCTCCTTGATATTGACTCTGTATTTCTATTTGAAGCTATTACGGGCAATATTGTAAAAATAAGCACTGACAACTACCCAGAAAACCTGCTCAGATATTATACATGGTGTCGGAGGGGGGATGGTGGTGGAGTGTAAGTAAAGAAACCAGGGAAGACTGAAGCCAGGTATTTATCCCCAAATGGCATTTAAGTCCATACCCACTTCTGTCATTAAATGCTTGACTTGGGCGCTAAGAAGAAGTAAACCATTTCTCAGAGTTCTAGCCCTTTCCCTTCATGGCTTCCTTTGAAGCCATGGTTTGGCAAGCAACCCAAAACCAGCAGAGAAAAGAACTTAGACAAACTCTTAAGTAGGCAGAAATGTACTTTCATAGGCAAATCAGATCTCTTCTATGCTATAAAATGGATCGATCCTCTGAGCACCTGAACAAGGACAGGATCTTCCCAGACCTTCCCCAGTGACTGGAACTCTGTGGAACCTGGGTACATAGGCCCTGGGGACAACTTATCTCCAGGCTGCCTAGGGACAGAGCCAAGGAGAGCCAGGAGCTTGGGGTGGGTGGTGGAGAGACTCCAGTACCATGAATTAAAAAAGGGGGGGTCATTGGAGGATGTGGGGGTGGGAGCTCTTCCAGGAATAAGGACCAGTTCTCTAACGTAACTATAGTAACTACTGAGGTGAACAGAAAAAGTATAATCTTATTTTCTTACCAAATTCATTCTTTGTCCTCATGTAATTATCTGTATGAGACTCTTGGCTGCAGTATCCAAAACCTCTGACTTTTAGGCAGACAACTAGGATTCAATTAATGGCAATGTTGGCATTTCTCAGCCATGAAGCTTTTACAAAACTACTGAACCATGGTCCCCCTTCAAGTCACTTCACCCAAAACAATATTCAATCACCACCTCAAAGTGATTGCTTTGAACTCACAAGCAAGAGGTCAAGAAATGGAATGGAAATGGGATCAGGGTTCTAGCTCAAGTTCTGTCACCTCTTTGAACTTAGATTTCCAAAGACCCTTGTTCATCCTCCCATCCCTTCATTCAATAAACATCATGAAGCTCTTACTCTGAGTGTAGGCATCATAGCAGGCTTTGATCCTGGATACCTCTAACAGCAAAGGAAAATGGGCTGTGGAAAAGTGAAATCACACTTCCCCAGCTATTTTAGCTCCTCAGCATGCCCACACTTACTGTCTTTGGACCCCTATCACCAGCATGTAACAACCACTATCACGTTTAGAGTGGTTATTCTGTGGCATTTGGTTCACTGGCCTTACTAACTCACTTAGTTCACACAACAGAACTGCAAGGCATGACTATTATTATCACCCCCATTTCACAGATAAGCAAACTGAGCTCAGAATCAAGGCCGCAGAACTGTACAACTCTAAGAGATTTCACTCACATTGGATTCCACAAACACGGATCTCTATGGTATTGTACAACCAGGCATTGTACAACCCTGTGGTCCCAGCATGGGAGAGGTGGTGGTGGTGTCAATAAGGAGAACCTAAACTGACTGTTATATCCTTCTATGGCTTCTCTCACATTGGGCAGAGGGACATCCATGCTTGAGAGGCAGTCAGGAAAGAACATGGTGAACTCATGGTGTCATTCTGGAATATTCCTTTCATGAACCCCCTGTACTTGATTTAATTTTTTTTTCTTTTTCCATTCTCCACAAAGCCTTAAGTGGTAGATTAAGGTGAGGTGAGGGGCGGCACCATGAGAGCTGATTAAAAAAAAAAAAAAAAAAAAATCAAACCAGAGGGGCTTCCAAGATGGCCACTAGGAAAACCCTGAACATACCTGTTCCCATGGACATGGGTCCACAGCCACACAGGCAACGATTCCTTCTGCCAAAAACCTGCAGACTAGCTGAGCAGCTGCTTCGCGTAGCAAACTAGGAAAGCGCCACACTGATCCAGTCAGGAGAGGCTGAGAGGCGGTCTCGCCAAAATCCCCAATCCGCACGCGGCAGCAAGCAAGTGGGAAAAAACGAAGCCCGGACGGTCTCCCTGAGGAGGGAGGGGTTTGTGCCCTACAACAGGCGCCCCAACTTTGAAGACCTGCACCTGAGAGAGGAGCCCCAAGAACACCTGGCTATGAAACAGGGCTCGGTGCCCCATCAGCGAAAGGCTGCAGTTAGTTGGCGCCCGATCTTAAAGGGCTGCATGTGCACGCGCACGCGCAGGCAGGCGCCTGGAAGGCACGAGGAGGAAGACTTTCCCTCTGAGATTCGTTGGCTTATCTTCCAGGACGGGCGGGGTGGGGTGGGGCAGGGTGCGGGTCTGGTGCTGGCAGCACTTTTGTTTGCGGCGCCATTTCGTCTTTCCTCAGAGCCTGCAGTCTTCTCCTCCAGTTGGCGGGAGCAAGGCCTGGACACCCCCTCTCCTGCTCCACAGCACAGGTATCTCCGCAAGGGGCGCTCTTGCACAAATCTGGTGCCCCCCCCCCCCCCCCCCCCGGGTTTCACAGCTGCCACCCAGGGCACACCCCTTGATCACCCATCTCGGGAGGCGAGGGCACTTGCGTCCCTGGGTCCCACCAGAATGTAACATTCGGATACACTTCTTGGCAGGCTGCCACCTCCTCAAAGCACCGCACGCACCTAAGGCTGAAACCTAGCAGTCTTTCGGAGAAAGGGGCCTCTTGGCTTGCTTCTCGGGCCTAAGGGCTAGGCTACAGATGGGACCTGGAGTGAGGTGCCTATGTAGGTGTTCTCACGGAATTTAGGCCAGGGGATGCCATCTTGGCAATTTCCCTCTGCCTCCCTGCAGCTTGCAGGTACTTTCCAGAAAGGAGCTGAGACACTGGTCTCAAACCCTGATTTTCCCAACTATCACCTGGTCTAGTGGCCAACAGGACTACTTTGTTCCACAGGATTGTGGATATCTGACTACTTTAACAACTGCTGTCTGAGGGTCTGGCCTCCAGTCAGCCTGCATCTAGGTGCTGAGATCCCCCTTTGGGGTGCTGAAAGGCCTGTGCACACCCTTAACTACCTTCCAGACTGGGAGAGATGGCTGTGTCATCTAATTCATAGAAATCAACTCAGAGAGCCCAGCAAAATGAGGAAACAGAGGAATATGTTCCAAATAAAAGAACAAGATAAAACCTCAGGGGGAAAAAAAAACCTTAATGAAACAGATAAGAAAATACAGAAGAGCCATGTGAGTCCCCCCCAACCCTTCCCTCTAGTTAACTCTGCTTTGACTCATGCACATCAGTTTATCCCACAGAAGCACCCTGAGGCATTCTTCTGGACCCCTCTGTCTCAATAAACATCTTCAGGTGGTCCTATGGTCCCCTTTACTCCTGGTTTCTTGTGGCTTGGGATCTAGTAGGTAGACATCCACTTGGGCAAAACCCAATTGTTCCTATGGTAGAGGTGAGAGTAGAAGAGTGAGCCAATGACGAGGAGGCACATCCTCCATAACCTGGCTTTCCGCGGAATCCCATCAGTTAGCAAGGTGAGAGAGAGAAACTTCCATGTTTCCTCACAACTTGTATAAGAGTGTTTGAAAGAGGGGAAGGCAGATGGATGTTCTCCCTTGGACAACTTAATCCGGAGGGGAGGAACTTGTTCTGCTGTACCTCCAAGCACGTGATCTGGTGTCTTTCTCGGCTTTTATCTCATGTCTCTGGACTTTTGCTTGGGTTGCCCTCCTTGCTCACACTATCTGACCCCTCTGTGACTTGCTACCTATCCTTCAAGCCTCAGGCATCTTCTACTTTTGGACAACTCCACATATTCCTGGCCCCCAACATGCTTTTCTTATGAACTCCCATAGCAACCTGTACTTCTCCCTATCTGTTATTGAGTTTGTTTCTCCAATAACTTGCAGGCTAATTCTTTTTTGTTTTGTTCCTAGCAGATTGTTTGGCCTTTAGCAGGCAGTCCACTGGCTACTGAGTAAATGTGCTGAATGAAGGTTTCGAGATTCAAGTGAGTCGAAAGCTGACCTTAGGAAACCTCAGTCCAGCCTTATAATTAGCCACCTGCAGGCATTCAACTTCTCTCTTCACGGTTTCTGGCCGTGCAGGTATGATCCACCTGAGGACTGGCACCAAGCTTAGCAATTATTAAAAGATTATTTAATGATTTAATAATAGCTAGCATATATTGACAACTATGCCCCAGGCTCAGTTTTAAGCATGTTGCATAGATTAATCATTCACGTCTCACAGTTCAGTAAGGTAATCATCCCTCTTCCGTAGGTGAAGACACGGAGACCGAGAGAAGTGAAGTGACACACCAAAGACACACAGTAAGCGGGAGATCCAGCTCTAAACTCCATGTTCTCTGCTGCTGAGCCTCTCACTGAAAAAGGCAGAGAAAGCTGAACACTAAGAACCTCAGGTTGGTTCTGAGTTTGAAAAGTAGTCCGAAGTCACGGGTAGGAATACACACTCCTTTTTACTCCTTTATCTGTCATCGCAAGATTAAGTCACACTCACCTTTTCCACCTTACGTAACTCTACACACCATCATAGCATACACACATGACCACGACCATCTCAGCACCCAGTGTTTTTGCCCTTCTCTGAATGAACAGGGCTCCAGTTGTGAGCGGGCTGAAGAGAGGTGCAGTACCCCTGCAATGTGGCAGTCCTGATGGAGCTCAGGGTAGCCTGGGCCGGAAGGGAGGGGGCACAACAATCCTGAAGCCTGCAAAGGACAGAGCAAAAGCATTGCTGTTCTTTCCAGGACCCATCTCTAAAGGCAGGGGAATGTTTCCCTGAAGCTCTTCAGTTGGTGGGAAAAGTAGATCCTTTAGAGGAAACTTATTTATGCTGCTGGAAAAATAGGGTGGTGTTCTCCTAGGATTGGTGAATTTCTGTTGGAGCCACAGAATGAGACCCCTATTGAGATTTGAGCCCAGTGCACAGTGAGGACCAGGTGAAAAGGAAGAAGTTATCAAGAACGCTTTTCAACTTAGCTTCAGGTGAAAAGCCATTATCTTAAATAAGACAGTTACCAAGAGAAACCTATGACTGTAGGTAAGTCACAAGATGTTAAGGCTTCCCCAGGGTAGCTTCATGAAGACCCAAGGTTTGTAGGCCTTGAAAATCAACTGAGCACAAGTATTTTTAAAGAACTGTGTGAGGATTCTGAATACCTATTCATATTTTCACATATGGGTATTTCCATATCCAATGTCAGGGGGAAAGGGAGGATATTTACAGTTATGAGAGTAAGGATTTAGACTGAAATATTAGTATGCTCTTATTCAAGGGATACAGGGTTCTGGACTAAGCTTTGTTGGAGCTTTTCTCTTTAGATGCCTTTAGGAATGGAAGATGCATCTCATAATTTAGGAGTTCAGCTTGGAGGTGAAGTGATTGACTAAAATTTTAATGAGCTATATTCATTCTCAAATATTAGTCTCTTAATTTGTTATTATGATTGTGACCAAAATGGCCAGAAGCAGCAGGACTCAGGAATACCCCCAACAAAGGCTCTTTTTAAAACTACAATTTGACTTGCTCTGGGAAAATAGAAAGTGGGGATTCAACTGACCAAACAATGGAATCTGGGTGAAATTTCTTCCCTTCCTATCACAGCCCTCTCCTGGTAAGTGTTGCAGTTCTGGGTGACCTTAGTACTCCTTGATCTTCACGTTTAGTAACGGGAAATAGTGTTTGTGTGTGAAATGTCTATTTTACTAGGGTCTTACACGGTGTTCAAATTTCAAAGTAAAATAGTGAGGTGAAAGATTTTCGACACAGACCAAAACATATATAATTATTTCTGAAGAACAAACTGAAAACATTTCCTGGTTTATTTTCTTACAAGAGACCCATATTACTCTGAAGGTATGCGAGCTTTCCCTTGGGAGAAAGCACATACAATCAGCAAGCTTCACCCAGAAAATGGTTTTTGTCCTTAAAGAACTGCATGGCAGAGGTCCTCCTAGCAAGTGGTAGTTGTTCTAGCTCCCTGCGCCTGTGGAGACAGGGCCCTCTGAGAGACCAGGGCACTAATGAATCCTCACTATTTACATCAAAATGGACTGATTGGGGCTCTGCCTCTGGGCTGTGGTGAAGGATGATGTTCAACTGTGGCTTAAAAACCAACCAGCATTAGGACCAAGAAATTGAGGCTACAATGCACATGGCCCAGGTTCTAAGAGTCCAGATTGTGTCTGTAGCAGAGTGGTTGCCCAGTTGGAACAGGTGCCCAGACAAGACACATTGGTTGCATGGTGACAATACAGATCACCCCCAGGGAGCGAGCCCTGTGACTTCCCAAAGAGAAGCTAGCATGTAAAAAATGAGCCAAGAAAAGGCCCTTCCTACATCCTCCTCTGCCTTTTGGGGTCCTGATGCCACTCTCCCTAATTACCTGCTGTGGTTGAGAAAGTTTGCCCATCAAGATTATCACTCTTTCCATCCAGACTGCTTCCTCTAGATCTTAAAAAATGCATTCCAAAACCAGATGATCCAGTAGAAAATGCAATATGGAATTTTACTCTAGAGTCCTAACAACTTCGAAAATATTTCTGCTTATTCAAGTGAATTTCTCCTCCAGAACTCTGAAATTAGGTGTGATAAGTTAACGATTATACAAACAGAACTGTGTTCAATAATTTAATTGGACTCATGCCCAAAAAAATGAACTTGCAGGAAATATTAAATATTACTCTTAAAGCAATTTGGACACAGTCACATGAACATCAGGAAAAGAAAAAAAATTCTCCACACAATGCCAGGGTTTGGTTTTGTCTGGAAAAATTATGACAACACAATTAGAGGTAAACAATATTTTCTTCAGCTCCATCTCCAGTTTCCCCATCTTGTCTGGTCAGTGTCTGTAGATTTAGCTTTGCTTCTGCCACAAACGTCTGCAGCTGAGAGCCAGGTGGATTGGAGTCATGGGGGGTTGGGAACTCAGTCTGAGAGTTGTCCAAATCTGCAAAAGACAGACAACTCAGGTCAGAAGAATCAGCTTGAGGCCTGCAAAGCAGGGGAAGCTAGGACTCAGAGCTCTCTCAAAACCTAGGAAATGCAGGGCCCATACGGTCAGCCACAGACATAACCACTGAGTCCAATGAGAAGGGAACAAAATGTAATTAAATTGAAGAACTGAATCAATATATCATTAAGATGTGATTGGCTCTGTGTACAGATGTCTCCTATGGCTAAAAATAACCTTTACAAAATAATCCCAGTGAAGTGTCAAAAGGACTTATCACCATTTGTGGGCAGGTAAAACATTGCTACTGCTGAAAAAGGGGCCCACTGACTTTTAAAAACAGGTTCAAGGTCTTAGGAATAGAGTATACACTCTAGCTATGGGCAGTGAACTAAAGGCATCTGCACAGCACCTTAACTCAGAATATCTCAAAGTCAAGGATTGAACTCAAGACTCATATGATAGAGCTGGGATTGTACTGATGTGGGCAAGGGGCGGGGAGAATGGAGTTGAAGTCTTCACCATTATGCAAATCTGTTGAGACTATACAAATCACTTAGCAGGAGTAGCCAGGTTCCTAGGGAAAACTGTTCCAATATCAACTATGGCTGGCTGCTGCTGCTGCTGCTGCTGCTGCTGCTGCTGCTCCTGCTGCTGCTGCTGTGCTTCTTCTTCTTCTTCTTCTTCTTCTTCTTCTTCTTCTTCTTCTTCTTCTTCTTCTTCTTCTTCTTCTTCTTCTTCTTCTTCTTCTTTGTTACCTAGCAACAGCAGGGCATACTCTATTCTCCCTTTTTTCTGGTAAAACCCTATGATATATGGTTTAAGGGACAATGAAAGAGTTTCCTATTTGAAGAAAAGAAAGGTTCTTGCCACAAACTATTTTCTTTTCCCTCCTTCTGTTGACAACCCTTCCTGAGGCTCAGCTCTATGGCAAAATTACAAACAACTGGCTTCAGTCGGAGCAAAAATCCAAGGGGGGAAGGATGTGTACGACTAGAGCCCACCTGCTCCTTGGTCAGTCATTAATAAGAAGTCATTACAATCATTGCCACATTTTATCCAAGGACTCTATTATTTAGGTGAATACACATTACTGGTAGCATTCTAATGACAAAAAAAATACTTGTAACTTCTGCCCTCCTGATGAGGATATTTAGCTATTACAGAAGGCAGGGATCAAGGCCTGGCAGGAACGAGGAGTAAAATGTCCTCACATGGCTCCGTCTTCAGGCATGTGACGCCCTTTGCTACATCTTCTTTCATCACTTCTCCCAGTAAGAGGCAGGGCCACTGGGAGAAGGACAGCCAGAGCACAGAAAGCAAACACAAGTAACCTGGTGGAGCTTACTTGTGCCTCTGAAGCGGATCAGGGCCCCAGGGGGAGGAGAGGGCAGGAGGAGGTAAGGCTGTACCCCACAGTTCTGCCCACAGCTCCAAATGCCAGTGGGGCACAAAGAATAAAATTTATTCACCTTTGGGTGACTTGATTTTATTAACTCTGATTCCAAATCCTATACTTCAAGTGCTAGGAACTCACTAACTACTGAAAATATAACTACTTCATGAGGATGCTTCTAACTACCCCCTTGTGCCCAGAGAATGAGCATTCTCTGCCTTTCTGGGCACAAGAACCATTCTGGGTCTTTTACTGTCCTCACTCTTTTTTTTTTTTTTGTCCTCACTCTTTAAGCCTCAAAATGTTGTAACCCACATTTTACAGCTTGGGAAACTGAGGCCCAGGCTACTTCAGTTCTTTGCCCAACACCATGCAACTAAGATCTAATCTAGATTTGAACTCAGAGGCCACTGTCATTTGCTCAGCTAATCACAGTTCTCACAATTCCCATTTCTCATGGTCATGAAAAGGGCTTGACCATCTTGGCTAAATTAAGAGACCTTGAATGTTTAATACTTTATCCTCCCTAAGTACCACATTTTGAAGAGTCGCTTAGCAAAAACAAAATTAAGAAAGACATCCCAAGCTCCTAAAAACAGGCACAACAATTATTATAAAATTGCAAGCCTCCTGTATTTAACCAGGTAAGTATGAACCACCATCCCCAGCAATGATTTCTCTCTGAGGGCAAGACAGATGAACCTAAAATGCCCTCTGTGCTATTTTTTTTTAAATTTTTTTAAGATTTTTATTTTTTATTTGACAGACAGAGATCACAAGTAGGCAGAGAGGCAGGCAGAGAGAGAGAGAGAGGAGGAAGCAGGCTCCCTGCTGAGCAGAGAGCCCGATGCGGGGCTCGATCCCAGGACCCTAAGATCATGACCTGAGCCAAAGGCAGAGGCTTTAACCCACTGAGCCACCCAGGTGCCCCGCCTCTGTGCTATTTTATCACATTTGGAAACAAAGTATGCCTATCTGTGGTCACAACAGACGTTCATGCTTTCAATTGCTTTCCCCAGCCATTGAATGAATAAAGCCATTTAACCTCTAACAACAAATATTCTGTTTCAGTACTTGTGTTTAGTATTACACAACCCAAAACACACACACTCACAGCTCAAAACTTCCATAGCAGAGGCTGGAAGATTGGAGCACAGTTCATGTAAGCCATTCCAGTGCTGCCTACTAGCCAACAGAAGGTCCAGCCAGGCTACAAGAAATACCACATGGAGAATGAACAACCATCCATTGAATGAGGTGGTTGAGAGGTGACTGGTGACAAATGTGGCCATGCCAGGCACAGTGGAAACCCTTAATCCATGTACATTTCCTTCCTCTGGGGGTGTGAAACATGTAGTAGAGAACCCAAAATAATAGTGAGTCTGGATCAGGCAAGTCATCTTAATGGTTTCAAGAGAAGGCATGCTCAAAAAGAGCCAAAGAACCGAGTGTATATCAGAATTATCTCTTTTTTTTTTTTTTTAAGATTTTTTAAGATTTTATTTATTTGACACAGAAAGAGAGCACAAACAGGGGGAGCAGCAGACAGAGGGAGGAGAAACAGGCTCCCTGCTGAGCAGACAGTCCAACGTGGGTCTTGATCCTAGGACCCTGAGATCATGACCTGTGCTGAAGGCAAACAGTTAACCAACTGAGCCACCCAGGCGCCCCCAGAATTCTTTTATCTCAAGTTAAACTGTAGGTTCTAGTTCAGGAAGATACAACAAAGAATAAATGGGGGGGTGTGTGGTTTTTTTAATCTCCTGTGCATACAGAAGTACAGAGATTTAATGAAAACTTTTTCAGATAAGAATAAAAATACAGAAGAACATCTCTAGGTGAGAAACAGCTTTCTGGACCCTAAAGTGACAGACAGACTCGTGTTGCTATCCCAGATGGATGAATGGAGGTCGTTGTGGCTGTTTATCACCTGAAGGGGAACTCAATTTTCTTCTCTGTGTTCTTCCCAAGTTTCCACCTTAACTATTTAGGCAAGGCCTGACAACCTTCTTTGAAATTAGAAACTGTTCCATGATTTCTGATTTTATTATTCCATTTCAACCCTGAAAGAACTCCAGCACAGCAACTGTATACTTCTCAAGGTCAGCCACCTTTTTCCAACTTTTTACCCCAGAGAATATGATCATTATAGGGAACCCTAAACTGAAAAAAACATTTGTTAAAATAAAACCTCACTAAGAAGACAGAATTCTTGAAGAATAAAAGTCATCCAATTTTGTGATCAAAATCCCTATGAATTGCTGGACATAAATATAGAATACCTCATTTTTTTTTAAATAAGCAAAGAAATAGTAACTTAACAGAAACATAACCTTGTCAGCCATAAAGCAAATGCTATTATAATGAAACAAAACTTCAAACTACAAGGAAACTTTCAATCTAGTGTCACAATACAAATTTCCCTCTTACTTGACCTAAATGATACAATTTGATCTTTGCCATCCTTCTGGAAACTAAACAGAAGGAACATTGCTACCCTTAAAATAAAGACAAATAAGCTGAAACACATAGAAAACCCCAAGACCTGGCTAACCCAAGTGGAGAAATAAAGTCTTGGTGCAGGGCTTCCTACCTTTTTTTCATACCCTACAAACTCCATCCTTAAGAAGAAATTTTCTTAGATCCACTGTGGGGTCTAAGTCAGTCTACTAATGAAGTTTTTAAAAATTCGAAGTCTCCACGATTTGACTGGTACTATTCCTTTTCTCCTGTGAGGTGAGGTAAGAAGCACCCATGCTATCAAGGGACATGCACAGCACCGTACACGGAGAGACACAGGCCAGACTGTTGCCTGAATTTCCCTATTTTCAGCCCTCAGTTGTAACCTGTTGATTGGCATTTGCATTTATCATTTTTGCAATTTGCTCATCTGCTGTTGGAATTTTAGACTATCAAGGAAGAGAATCTGGGGTGTAGGATAGCTTACAATCATAGAAATCAGCTCCTGAAAAGGTGACACTAGCAAGAAGCAAAACTAGCCTTCCTTCCATCAGCTCATCACCATTATAATTATTCTGCACCAACTGGATAATTGGTTTAAGACCAGACTATAAACTCAAGGTGTACAGTGCAACCATGTGCCATATTAAAAATGAATGAAGGGCCCCCTAAGCTGAGAGTTGAATGTACTCTGTAAACCACAAGGTAAAATATAACCTTGGGCAAGTCATTTCTCCTCTTTGGGCTTCCGTTCATGAAGGATTTAACTGAAATCACCATTCTGACCTCTTGAACTCTTCTACTGAGAATTTATAGATCTGTGTTTTGGCTTAGTGATTCACCAAGTAATAATCTCAGGGAGCAACAAATGAATGTATTTTTTAACTGCTTTATGCTCAAGAAATGCAAATTTATTACCTTAAGTTGCATCTAAGAAATATTTTTAAGGTAATTTCCAGACATATGCCCCACCCCTCTTCCTTCATTCGTCATATCAACCTATCTGAGCCCACATAGAGTCCTCAAAGGATAGTATTGGAAAGCTACCTAATGAGAAGATAATGTCCACAGTCAAAACCTGCATGTGATCTTCCCTTCAATGAACAGCAAACTTAAGAGTAACTTGTCATGAAGAAAATGTTTGTGTCAAGTCAACAAGAGTCTATCATTTAGATGTAATGTAATTAATGTAATATTTGCCTTTTCTGGATTTTCTGAATGGAAAGGCACTTCAAATCATGATAAATTTGAAGCTTTATTTAAATCTTAAAGCACCAGTGTAACTTTCATCATAAGGATCAACTGTGGAGGTCTAGACTTTAACTCAACAGTATGGCCAGTGGCCAGGCACCAGCGGCCCAGTGCTACAAAAAGTACATTGAATCTGCTGTTGAGATCATAGACGATGACTTGCTCAGCCCTCTGTGTCTCATCCCATTCCATTCTCCCAAACAGAACTCACAAAACAGAGCTTCATATCTTCTGAGTCTTGGCTCTGTTCTTGTTTATTTTAATGAAGTGTTCTGACTTGTGCTTCTTATTAGTATAACCTTTGTGCCTGTTCCTAAAATCAAAATTCACACTTTCCTAGAATAACTCCACCTCAAAAAATTTTGGATTCATGTTCCAAGTCTGCAAAATAAGTTGTATTCCCTACTTAATGACTGATTTCATGCTTATACTGTGAAACATTTAAAAAATAGTTTCCTGATGGCATTACTGGCAATCACTATTTTTTCTCAGGATCCTTAATGCACAGCATTTTTCTTCTAATGGAAAACACTTACTGTACAGAGATTGAGGTATCTTCAGAGCAAAGGAAAATTGGTCTATGTCACTAATTTTGCCAGACTCCACTTTCCATAGTGAGCCACAAACGCGACGTGAGCCTCTGGCATGAAAACAAACCCTGAGTTGGTATCTGAAGCCAATGATCTCAATTACTGTCATGATTCCTTTACTACTCCTCATGTATCAATACTGCATCTGAACTCAAATAACAGTGCTCTGGGGGGACTGTGCATGTGTGGGGTGCAGGAAGAAATTTGCAACATACAAAACCAAACTGTTGTCTTTTAAATTGTGACTGTTACAGATGGACTTTATTTTCTTATCAGTAATTCACATACTTGGAATCATCTGTGAGTTACATAGGTGGCACTGACAAGAAACAAAGCAACTGGAGCCATTGATACAATGAATATTAACCCAAGACATGTTACAATACACCAATCCTGTTATCCGAACTTTGCCTTGCTCTCACTCTCCTTTCTCCCCAGAAGGTGGCAATGGTAAGGACTCCTGACTTTCACATTAGCAAGCCTCACAGGAGGATGGGGCAAGTGCTACTACCTCCCCCTCTTTAGGAGGCATTTCAAAGTGTTTCTCTAAATAAGATACTAATAGGTATTAATGATGAAAGAATCTAGTGGTCAGGTAAGTCGATGCAACTCTGGGTAAATCGAGTTTATTAAGAGATTTCTTAGAATGTTAACAGGCTCTGAGAGGGGAAAAGAGGAAGTGGCATCCCCCAAACCCAAGGAGACTTCTCACGGGGTGCTTGGCAGTACTGTGTTCCATGTGACTAATTTGGGAAATGGTACACTAGAGAAAGATAAATATATTATAGCCCAAGAAAAAGACAATCAATGACCAAGATACCAGAACAAATCAGGGGCAGGAAGGTGAAAATAAGTGAGGTTTTCCAAATTTGGAAACTCTTAACCCTGTATATAGTGTCCGATGGTGAACCTGGGCAATAATCGTCAATGGCTGCTAAAGTTAACAGGAGAAAGGCAGATGGGGAACCTTATAATGAATGGATCAAGGTGACAATATCTTAACCCACAGATCAATTTAATATCATAAAGAGACACATATGGTAAGCCTCATGATAGGATGCAAGAGGAAATGTACATTATGTACAGTATAGGAAATCTACTACACTATCTTTATGAGTCAGAAAAGCCTCTATCTAGTCAAATATCAAATACCTATTCCCAACTATGCAGTTTACAGGAAATACAGGGGTAGAAGAATATGTTAAGTGACACTACAGAAAAGCAATCAGCAAAATTCAGAAGGTAGGACATTAAAAAAATTTTTTTTCTGGAAAAAAATGTCTTTTCAACAAATAAACAACTTAGTCTTTTCAAAATATTGTAAGACTTTTTAAAAAAGAGGCAGAGAAACTTTAGACTAAAAGAGATTTAAGGGATATACAAACCAAATGCAGTATGTGAAATTATTTGGATCCCAATTCAAACAAACCAAGGAGAAAAAACTGAGACAGAGAAATTCAAGTACTGACACTATGATTTTGAGTAAAATTGTTAGAATTTTTTAGGTGTAATAATGATATTGTGGTGATGTTTAAAAAAGAAAACACTCCTTGTCTTTTAAAGAAAGATACTAAAGTATTTTAAGATGAAATCATAGGATATCTTGGATCTCTCATGATAACATGAGAGACAGAGAAAAGAGCACTGATGAACCAAGATTGGCTTGACTGTGTGTTGGTCACAATTAAAGCTGAGAGTTCATTAGACAACTCAACTTTTGTGTACATTTGAAATGTCCCATGATACTTTTTTTAAAAGAAGACTTTATTTATTTATTTATTTGACAGAGAGAGTGAGAGAGGGAACACAAGCAGGGGGAGTGGGAGAGGGAGAAGCAGGCTTCCTGTTGAGCATGGAGCCCAATGCAGGACTTGATCCCAGGCCCCTGGGATCATGACCTGAGCTGAAGGCAGACCCTCAACTGACTGAGCCACCCAGGAGCTCCCCATGACACATTTTTAAAAGTCCATAGCTTTACATATACATGGACTATAAAATTATAAAACGTTCTCTGTTATTCCAACAGTGTAGCTTCTGTACATCTGGTATAAATGGAACACTGTGGCAATAAATTAGAATCCTCCTCTGGTTGTGGAGTGTGTTTTGATCAATTTCAATGCAACTGTATGACAAGTTATTGGCAAGTATGTGTATTTAGGTTTACATCTATTTAGAAAGATCTACAATTTATATGAATCTATTCCATAAAATAGATGAGGTTCATTTGAGTTTATAGCTACCCATAAAAAGTGATACAGATTCAAGCATGGTCCTTTGCTTTTGCCTAGAAAATCTTACATTTCCTAAGTGAACTATAATTCAGAATAGATCTTTTATACCCTGGATGTATTTGTGGATGGCAATGAATTGACCAGTTTCTCTTGGAATTTAGATTTCTATTCTTTAGCCTTTGAGTTTACCTAAAACTAAAAAGTACATTTAAGAAATAGAAAGCAGGGGTGCCTGGGTGGCTCAGTGGGTTAAAGCCTCTGCCTTTGGCTCAGGTCATGATCCCAGGGTTCTGGGATGGAGCCCTGCATTGGCTTTCTGCTCAGCAGGGAGCCTGCTTCCTCTTCTCTCTCTCTGCCTGCCTCTC
Organism: Enhydra lutris kenyoni; assembly: GCF_002288905.1. Taxonomy (NCBI): domain Eukaryota; kingdom Metazoa; phylum Chordata; class Mammalia; order Carnivora; family Mustelidae; genus Enhydra; species Enhydra lutris. Next base: position 755,969 of record NW_019154103.1, on the reverse strand, counting down.
TGCCTACTTGTGATCTCTGTCTGTCAAATAAGTAAATAAAATCTTTTAAAAAATTTTAAAGAAAAGAAATAGAAAGCAAATGCATCTAGTATATTAATATCAAAGTACTATATATATATAAAATGTATTATATATATTTTAACAATATATGTTTATATATTGTCAAAGGAATTAGTTAATATATGATTCAAAAATTTTATCTACTTAGAGTCCTGAGAATCATCACTTTGGAATTCTTATGTGTAGAAAGTAGTTTAAAATTTCATTTAGTCTAGGGTGCCTGTGTGGCTCAGTCACTTAAGCCTCTGCCTTCAGCTCAGGTCATGATCCCAGGGTCCTGGGATGGAGTCCCATATCAGGCTTCTTGCTCAACAGGGAGTGTTCTTCTCCCTCTCCTTCTGCCTCTCCCACCTGCTCATACTCTCTCTCTCTCAAATAAATAAAATCTTTTAAAAAAATTTCATTTAGTCTAATCCTTGTCTTCTGAGCAGAATCAAACCAAGTGTGTAGTCAAGGTAGAAGTGCATTATAGGGCTCCTCTTTTTCTGCCAACAATATTATTTGACCTTGAGCCAAAAACATTCAATTGTCATACCAATCCACAATGGTAGGTATATTATGGAATAGGAGCGGGAGAGCCTAATACAAATATAGACACAAATCTAAGCTGAAAACAGAACTCTAGAATACGGGGCGGGGGGGGGGGCAGTGCACCTGGGTGACAGTTAAGCACCCAACTCTTGTTTTCAGCTCAGGTCATGATCTCAAGGTTGTGAGATTGAGCCCTGTGTCGGGCTCCATGCTCAGAACGGAGTCTGCCTCACATTCTCTCTCCCTCTTCCCCTCCCACTCATTCTCTCTCTCTAAAATAAATAAATCTTAAGGGAAAAAAAAAAACCTCATGTACACAGAAGGCTGAAGAAAACGTCCAAAAACAATACTTATCTTCATAAAACTATTGAAAAGACATTCAACTACAATGTGGAAAAACACAATTCTATAAACTATCAACTATAAGAGAACAAATTTCTTGAAATTAAGAATATGCTGGCTGATTAAGAAAAAAAAAAAATCAAGAGCACCTGGGTGGCTCAGTCAGTTGAGCCTCCAACTCTTGGTTTCAACTAGGGTCATGAACTCAGGGTAATGGCATCAGGCCCCACATTATGCTCTGTTTGAAGTCTCTCCCTGTGTCCCTCTCCCTATTCACTCTCACACTCTCTAATAAATCCTTAAAAAAAAAAAAAAATCAATGGACTAGTAGGAGGTTAAGGACAAGAAAATCTCCCAGAAAGTAGAACAAAAACATGAAAAAATGGAAATAGAAAAAGCAAAAAATCAGAGGACCCAAGAGGTCCCACTTATAACCAGAAATAGTTCTAGTAAGATAATAATGAACAGAAGCAGATTTTAAGGAAAGTTTTCCAGAATTGGAGGAAATGTCTCTAGATTGCAAGATCCTAATGAAAAACCAGTAAAAATGGCTTTAACAGAAGACCATACTAAGACATATAATACAATTCATCCAAGAAGGGATAAAGAGAGAATTCTAAAGGTTTCCAAAATTAAGAACAAAAGGTCACAAAAGATTAGAAATAAGAATGCATCAGACTTCTCAATCACAACAACCCAGAGAAGTAGAAGAATCCTTCAAAACTCTGAAAGAGAATAATTTTCCACCTAGAATTCTAAGCTTAGATATCTTACAAAACCCAAGTACAAAAGTAACAACAACAACAAAAAAAGGAATAAAAAAGACCTTTCAAACCAGTTAATTGGGAAAAATGTGCTTTCAGGACAACTTCACTTAGAAAGTTTGGAGGTCAGCTCCAGCAATTAAAGGAATAGGTCACAAAAGATAAAAAATGTGACTGGGAACATAGGATCCATCACAGGAGGGATATGAACGGTGCTCCAGGTAACACCTGCATAGCAGGCCTGGACCAACAAGGACATACTGCAACAGGAAGACAGAGGATCCTAGAAGGGAAATTTCAAGGAAATTTGAAATGAAGCTGATAGATACTGGATGTGTTGAGTATGTATGTATAAACTAATATTGGTCAGTTACGGAGAGGTATCAGAAATTTGGAGGAAGACATAGTGGAAGGAAGGAAAAAATAAGCAGATGAAAAAGCCAGATGGTTAAAGACTCAAAAAGATAGAACAGAATAGTCAAAACCAACATTATTTTAAGTAGCTTCTACACTAGGTTGATTTTTCTCCATCTTGAAAGCACTCAGCTCTCACAAATGTCCTCTTCCAATCTTAACGTGTCCATATATAACTGTAAATATGATTTCTTGGTAAACTGTTTCTCAATGTACAAAACATACTAAACCCATTTGAAAAGAATAAATGTGCCTTATGTGCATAAATAAGACTAAACACTTGAAATTCCAAAATCTGCTGTAAGGAAAAACACCTTTATAGTCAATTTACTGAAGAGGAAACCCAAAAAACAAATAAATACAAAAAGATAGTAAATCTCACTAGTAATTAGGGAAGTACAAATTGAAAGAATGTGAGTTACCATTTCATACCCATGATATTGGCAAAATTTAAAAGCCTAACAATATGAGTGTTGGGGAAGTTCTGGAAACCTGGAACTCTCATATATTGCATATATAACTTTAGAGAGAAAACAGTGATACCCAGCAAAACCAACTTTTAGGTGTTATCATGTAAATAAACTCTCATTCATTTGCACAAAGAGAATGCATAAAAGGATGTTTACTGAGAGTCATTTGCAAGAGGAAAAAATTGGAAACATCCTAACTGTTCATTAGTAGGGTAACGAACACGCTGGTGTTTATTCCTATAAGGGAATAGCATACAGCAGTTAAAATGAACTACCTGAGCTACATATATGAATATGCACATTTAGTGAAAAAAAAAAGGTTGCAAAAAGGCATACACATTATGTATTTATATAGAAAAATAAAAACAAAAAATAGAAGTTATTTATGTACACATGTATGTAGTAATAGCGTAAGAAGATACTATAGAAAGAATATGCACCAATTATAGATATTGGTTAGTTCTAAATAGGAAAAAAAGGAAAACTAAGAAGCAACATTGTATCTAACATTCTAAAAAAAAAGGTGAAGATATCTGAAGCAAAGATGGCAACAGGTTAACATTGGCTAAATGCATTTTTTCTATAAGTCTGAAATTTTTTAATAATTAAAACTTTTAATAAAAAATACATAAAATACACAGCAACCAATTATAATATGTAGTTTTTATTTGGATTCTGAGTCAAAAAAAGAAACTAGGAAAAGTACACACACACACACACACACAGAAAACAATTAGGAATTTAAATAGTGACCATATGTTGATACTATGGAAGTTTTGTTCATTTTTCCCTTGGTGTGATAATAGTTTTAAAAGGGAGCCTTATCTTTTACGGATATATACTGAAATGTTATGGATCAATAAATGTTGACCCATGATTTTTAGATACTGTTTCCAAATAATACTGGGTGTGCTGGGAGTTAAGCTGCTGGATGATACACGACTGGCCATATGTTCTTAAGTTTTTCAAGTTGGGTAACAGTCACTGTGTGGTTGTCATACTCCTGTTTAATTATGTACATGTTTGAAATTGCCCACAATACATTCAAACAGACAAAAAATGTCAAGCTCAATGTTTAAATCAAAATTAAGATATGCAAACTCCAGAATCCCTATTAAGAAATAGGAACAACTGTTTAAGAGTGCACTGAATTAAATGACATGTAGGTCTCCAGCTCAGGGACACAGCACTATTTTCACAGCTCTGAAGTCCTCTAAAAGATATAAAGACCATGGATTCCTAAGTACCCCATGCCAATTAGATGGACTTTCTGGAAACTGTCTGCTTCATGACCCTACCCACACTCAAAGAGTTATGCCTCTCATTTTGCTGAGAGAAGTGAATTCATTTTTCTGCCAGGTGAATAATGCAGGAACTCGACTTAGGAATTTTAATGCTGCATTTACTTCTTCCTGACTCCGTTGAGGAAAAGCATCTGTTAAAATTCTTGAGCATACAAGATCCAGTGTTTCTTATTAAAACAGAAGAAGGCAAGCAATTAAATACATCCAAGCTAACTAGTTCTAACTACTTTTTAATATTATTACTGGACTTCAAAAACACTGGTATCCAATTCTTTAAAGGTCTAAAAATGAGGTTTTTTTTTTTTTTTTTGGAACAACAGAATTATGCAATGTCAAACAACTTACATGCCTTTTCTGTTCTGAGAAATTGGTATTTACAGGTTTCATAAAAACATAAAATTTTTTCTTTTTAGAAATGAGAAACATTATTTTTGTAATTCTATTTGTTTAAAATAAATTTTGCCAAGAAACCAACCTCCAAAATATATTTTCCAACTGCAACTTTGAGTTCATGACACTCAAAAAAGATAATTTTAAAACATATTGAATATATATAGAAAAAATATAGAGAGAATAATATATATAGAAAATATAGTATAGAGAAATACATAGAGAGAAAAATAATATATAGAAAAAAATGTTTTGTTCAATACAGATTTTCACACCCTTCGCATTCTTTTCACATTTGTTTGTTACCAGGGTAAAGATAACTATATTACATTTTTAGAAATTAAACTTAAATATTTTTAGAAATTGTACAGTGAGAAAAGAAGGCAGTTTGCAGAACAGAGACAAAATAAAGATTTTACCAAAACAGCAATCAAAAGAAAACATATGTGTCAGAGGATTAACTGCTCTATTCATTGGAGCCATCTTCCTCCAAAGCAAATTATTTTTTAATTGTCTTAGGAATACTAATGTCATATGAAGCTACTCTACCTGTTAATATTTGTGCTTGCTAGAGCCTAAAGAAAGCTAATTTCCCTAAGTGTGCACTATATCCTCCTCCTCTGGATAGAACTCTCTCTTTTCTAAACAACTCTTTGAAAGAAGGAGCCAAAGCATTACCATACAAGTTCTCATTAGTGGAATCAGCCACCAAGAGCAAGGATCATGAAGAGTAGCCTCAGCTACTCCCTTAGTGACCAGCAGCCCTCATTCCTTACAGACAACAAGGGCCACTAAGCACATCATCCTGACAAAGCCTGTTAGCACATAGTTGGAAGATACAGACACAGAGAACTATAATAAAGGCAAGACATCATGCTCGGTGGCTGATGAATACGGCCCACAGCTGAACACCACTTCCCAGACCCACCAGAGAGTGAGCTTCCAGGCTTGGTGGCCAGGACAACTTTGGAGAGGACACAACGTCTTCACTGAACCCTGAAGTCTGACCAGGATGTCAACAGAGAGCAATGGCCTCGCATGGAGGTATTCCAGGTGGAATTTGCAACTCTTGCAAAAGGGAGAAAATGCTGGATGCTATCAAAAAGGACAGTGGTCAAGTTTGGCTGAACTCTGAGTCTATGTTGGTGAATCCAGGCAGGGGGAAGAGCTTGAAAGAGTAGCCTACAGAGGGCCTTGCCTGGAAGTGTCAGAAGTTCTTACTTGAGGAGTGAGCATGGCAGCTACAGTGATCTGGACCTTTGTATGGTTGCCCATCAGTCTCCACAGTTGGCTTTACCTGCACATACTGGGCCCCTGCAATAACACTGTATTCCCCTGGGTGTGCCTACCTGGACTGAAACCACATTTAAGTTAATCAAGTTTCCATTCCTTTGATGGACATTCATTGTTTGTCAATTAGTAGAGAGGGTGTTGGAATGAAAACTGGTTTGAGGGGCACCTGAGTGGCTCAGTCAGTTCAGCGTCTGCCTTCAGCTCACGTCATGATCTCAAGCTCCTGGGATTGAACCCCGCACTGGGCTTCCTACTCAGCAGGGAGTCTGCTTCTCTTTCTCCCTCTACCTCTACCCCTCCCCACTGCTCTTGCTCTCTCTCTCTCTCTCTCTCTCTCTCTCTCAAATAAATAAATAAAATCTTAAAAAAAAAAAGAATGAAAACTGGTTTGAGCTTCTTATCCATTTGTTCTTCATTCAGCAAGTACTCAGTGCTTAGTGGGTTCTCTGCACTGGGCTGGCCATGAGGGAAATCAAGTTGACCAAGACCTTGACTCAGCACCCAGGAAGCCTATAGTATGTATAATCGCCATGAAAACTTTAGTTTCTTAGAAGTTAAATAGGTATCTATTCTAGAAACAATTCTACTCCTAGGTATTTATACAACTGGAATGAGAACATAATTCCCAAAAAGAAACTTTGTAGAGCAATGTTCATAGCAGTTTTATTCACAGTAGCCAAAAATGAGAAATAAGCCAGGCGTCCATCAACAGAAGACTAGGGAACTGTGGTAAATTCATCAATGCAAGAGGAGTTGGTAGTAAAGGGGGACCAACTACAGATTCACGAAATGCCATGGATGTGTCTCAAAAACCTGTGAGTGAAAAAAGCTGAACACAAGTAAGGTTCATAGTGTCTAATTCCATTCCATTCTAGAATAAGCAAATTAACCTATGATGTGGAAAGTAGATGAGTAATTGCTTCTAGGGGTAAGGGTTGGTTGGAAAGGAGTAGAAGGAAGCTTTCTGGAGTGACAGAAATATTCGGTGCCTTGATATTCTTTTCACCAAATAGACTGAAGGGAGTTAACATGTGACCATTTCACTGTATTGTGAATTATAACTCAAACAAAAGTATATAAAACATACTAGAGTCTAAACATTGTAGAAAGGAACAAAAGGGTGTGTTGGACACATAGGATTACAGAAGAGAGATCCCTAACCCAGACAGAGGGCGTCTGCAAAGGCATCTAGAAGTAAGTGACCCTGGAGCTCAGGCTTGAAAGATGAGTCAGAGTTAACCATGATGCCATTTACAATGACGTGGATGGAACTAGAGGGTATTAAGCTAAGCGAAATAAGTCAATCAGAGAAAGACAACTATCATATGATCTCCCTGATATGTGGAATTTGAGAAACCAAGGCAGAAGATCATAGGGGAAGGGAGGGAAAAATTGAAACAAGACGAAACCAGAGAGGGAGACAAACCATAAGAGACTCAATCTCAGGAAACAAACTGAGGGTTGCTGGGGGGGGCAGGGGGCAAGGACAGCATGGCTGGGTTATGGACATTGGGGAGGGTATGTGCTATGGTGAGTGCTGTGAATTGTGTAAGACTGATGAGTCACAGACCTGTACCCCTGGGGCAAATAATACATTATATGTTAATAATAAAAAAAGAGAGGAAAAAAGTGTAAGTGGATAATAAACATATGAACAATACCAACAAAAAAGGAGTTAACCAGGATGGAAGGAAAGGGAAGGAAAGAAGATATTCTGAACAGAGGAAGTAGATGTACAAAAGGGTGGGGGTGGGTGCCGGGGTTACAGGTAAAACTTCCAACCGCTGGACCACAAGGTGAGAAGGGCCCAGACCTTCTGGCCTCCAGAACCAAACACAAACCTCCTGTGCTTCGTCAGGGAGGACCCCCCCTCAGCACATGGCACCTTTGAAAAGACCCAAGGAAGTGAACCCAGAACATCTCTAAGAAGACTAGACACAAACCCTTATCCACAGGTCCAAACGCTGACCTGGGGGCTAAACAAAGCTCTACCTTAAATTCACATTGGATTTGGTTTTCAAAAGACAACCCAGCCGGTTAATCGTGTTGGGATCTGTCATTTGGATTTCAACGTTCCAAAGGGAGAAAAAAATGTGTTTGTAGGGTGTGCTGCAGGCAATGAATTTATTTCAACATCCACTTACATCACGTGTTTGCTCCACTGTATTTAAAGGAACAGTAGCCCCACAAGACGCCGGGCTGGACAGGAGGAGGATACTGTGGTTAAATACGAAGATTTGGGAAGGGTCACTTTCAGATACACATGAGCTCAACTCAAGCTGTGAAAAAGTTGGGTAACTGCAAACCCAGCACTTCCCAATATTGTTGTTACGAGACCTGTCCATCACGGAACACCTAGTGGCAGCCGGTATAGTTGTGGAACATGTTCTGAGACGGGCCTTCTTAGGTAAAACCCAAACGAAGTGCAAGACTTTCGGGCCACCGGAGCCACTGCCCAGAAGCGGTCCAGCGGCTCAAGTCTTCAAATGCACTTCCTCATGATTTATAGCTTTCTTAACACCAGGTCTAGTAACAAGTGATGATTCTGTCTACGGAGTACCTCCAAAGTTCCAGCTATTTTAGTCTTTGTCTTATGTAATCGTTTTACCACCTCCAAAGCGGATACTATCAGAAGTCCGATTTTATATGCAAGGAAGCAAATGCACCAAGTCATCTGAAATACGTGCTTAAAATTTCATAGGTAATAAATGACAGAGCTGGAATATGAAATGAGGCATAATTTCCAATCGTTCTATCTTAAGCACCGTGCCAGCCAGCCATCTCCACTGTACAATATTAACCCATCCTCTGTGCCTTCATCCATTCATGTAGTCATACATTCAAATTCCTCACTTAACAATGAAGTGCTGATGAAGTCATGTCAAGATCATTACATTGGAAAATATATTTTAGTCTATGTTGGCTGAAACTTGGTTTTGGAGATGAGAGAAGGTGGATTCTTTATCTTCTCACTTTTGAGTATCAGGAGAATACCCTGTCACCTACTTTTATCCTAGGAACATATCTGGTATTGGCCATTCTGGCCAAAAATGGTATGGCCAAACAGGTTTCAACCCTAGTAGCTTTTCTGCGTCAGGTTTGATTCAGTCATTGAATCAAGCCCTTCATGAAACACATTTTCTGGAATTTTCCTGAACCATAGATTCTCAAAGCTGGCTGATGGGCTCTATATTTAAAAACAAACAAACAAACAAACAAAAAAACTACACACATACACACCAACCCTGAAAATAATCGTCTCTAAAAAAACTAAAAATCCTCACCAACAGCCATCACTAGAAGTATTAATAAAGTTGTAGAAGTTCGTTAAGTTTAAGAAAACAAATATTTTACCGTTAAGCCCCCCTTGATTTATAAAAATAAGATTTAATTGTGTCCCTCTATGGGTGGGTGGGTAGGTGTGAATTTATCTTAACTACTAGGTAAGAGATTGAATTTGACAAATGTATCTGCAACACCTACGTGTCACTATAACTGTACCTCTTATCTGACAATTATCAAATATTTTAATTTACTAGCAGCTCCATTTGCAAAAAAATCCTTCCAGACTCTCACCAGGTCAAATGACAACTTCTTGGAATGGGGTAATTTTAATGAGATTTCCCCCAATACTTCCTTTGTTCTCAGACTCACCCAGTTCAAATTTGGGCTTTGTCCCCCAAGTTCATTAAGGCATCTCAGAGCAGAGGAAGCTCATAGAAGATGAATTTAGTATCTGAACTTTCACAGTGCTTTACCCTCAGGCTACTTGATCAGCGTTAAATAACTAAAAAATATATATTTTTTTAATGTGTAAAGATAGTTCAGTGGAATACCCTAAAAGAAAGCTAACAGCCACTCCCCCAAGCCCCTTCTGTACTGCCACATTCTCCCTTCCAGGGGTATGCGATTCTAGTCTGCAGTCCCCAGAGAGACTTCAGTGCACAACTGCACTTTTTCACACTGGAGCCTGAATGCAAAATGTGGCCTCATTACTACATGCCGACTAACAGACCATCACATTTTGGCTAAAATGTTTCTTACATTTTCTCCATCTGATCTATGTGCCAATGAAGAGGAGTTTGCATATGTAAGACCCTGTGAGCGTATTTCAGAGCTCATGCTGAACAGAAGCGTCAAGCATCTAAAAATATAGGATGAGCTCTACTTGTGTATAATCTATCATGCCAATCTGGATAATTTAACAAATAATCAAAAATAGTACAGCTTTGGGAGGAATAAATTTGTCAGGAGTCAGAAGTTTAACCTACTCATGGGAAGTAATACAGCTCTGAAAACTTCAGTTTCTTAAAAGAGGGTTCACTTTTAATCAGCTGGGATATACATTAAGCTTCCATATTCTTGTTATAAGAACACCCTCAAAACACAACCATATGGAAGCAAGTAAAGACAACATAATATACATACATCCAAGAGTTTAGGCTTATATAATTTCAAGAATGTTTAATAGTTCCATATTTACTACACTAAAATAAGAAAAAAACCCAGCAGAGCTAAACAGTTAACTGCAAGGACACATCTGAAATGACAAGAATATAAGCTTAAGATCTTAACATACAGATTCCAGAAGCTTCTGGCAGAGTCAAGTATGTGAAGTCTCTGACTTGTAATATCACACCATCCCATCTTCTGCCATCTGCCTCTAGCAAATGTCAGTGTATTCCCAGGATGGAAACAAGCTTCCTTTCTGAATCATTCCTACAAAGACTTCAAAAATATGGCCTGCTGCAGTTGAGCATTATTGCCTTGAATTCAGGATAAAAAAATTAATCCATAGCCTCCTTCAGGAATTCAGAAAAATCAAGAATTCCCTCATTTAAATGACTAGTGTCTAAACTGAATGAGGCAAAGACTCCCATACTGACAGCCCAGTGAAGGGCCAAACCATCTTTGAGAAATGGGAACTAGAGAACTCACAAGCTCCAAGACGGTACTGAGGATTCCAAGGACATGTTAGAAAACAGAACATTAAAATCACCTCCCCATTTGGGGTTTTTCACGAAGAGGCCTTCAAGCATGCAATTTCTGTTTTCCGTTGCTGGTGGATTTATGAGACTTTCAGAGTGCAATGCCCTTATTGCAGTGTTAGAACATTCTGTATGATTAATTGATTGCAAATCACTGCAGAGGGTGCCAAGATCACTGGTAGGAAGCAGGTCATTAAATAAATAAAACTCGGCCAATGTTTTGCTTGTAAACATTACTTCCAAAGCCTTACAGCACAGCACCATTCCTTACAAAATGGCCTCAATGCACCAGAGGAGCAGAGTGTCCTATATTTTTGGCCGATGATGCAAATATTCTCTATTTAATCCAAACATCCAGCATGTTATGTTTGAGGAAGAAAAAGCTGTAGTGTAATGAAATTTGCACAAAGAGAGCTATGGAAAAGAGTCATCGTGAAAATAATTAAATTTTGCACAGCCTTACTGTGAAATTGTTCTGTGAAAGGCCCACAGTCCTATCCTGCATAACTGGAAACTTTGCAAGATTACATTTTTCCTTAAGTAAATCTTCAAACTAAGCATTGATGTTTCAAATTAAATTGAATTAATATGTCATCCAGAGAGAGAATGAAGACCCTGGCCCCTTAACCAAGGAAACTCAAGAGCGATTTATCATGGCAAATTAACAGCTCCGTAGATCAAAACTTGGGGCCCAGTGGTTTATGATGATGATGATGATGATGATTATTATTATTATCTGGCTCAAATCTGTGAAAAGCAACAGGACAGGACTTCTTCCCCTCAGCCAGCTGTGTCTGGGAACTGACCAGCTGAGAATATGTAGGTGCTTTCCAGTTAGTGTAGAGTAAAGCAAAGGGAAATATTTCTTAAGGTGCCACCACACTTAATTTTAAGATTGCTAGCATCAATACATGATCGTTCAGGCAGTATTTTAAGTCCGACAAGTTAGAAAAGTCCTGCCAGGGAAATTGGTTCACATTCTAGGCGTATATTTAACTAAACAAATAGTGTTTGTTTTGGCTGGGGGAAATACACTAAACTTAAATAGGATTTAGCAAAAGAAAAAGGGTTAAAGAAACCATTTCACTGATATGGAGCTGACTGCCCATGTTTAATTCACTGGTGTTTGAGCTACTATATGGTTGAAAAAGAAATACTCCAGTGAACAAATAAGTTGACTAAGTTATTGATAAAACAGTTAAATGCCAAGCTGCTTATACGCCATCTTTCTGAAATGACAAGGATAGGTTCATTTCTACTTGTTTAGAATAAATTAAAGCATTTTATGAAGAACACATTTTAACTTTTTAAGTTTTCATTTGCCATGCATGGTTACATGGGGCTACATATAACATTCTGGAAAAATTAATCACACAAAGAGATGCTCTCTAGAGTTGGACCAAGAGTACCTGTAGCAATGTGTTAAACAGGACAATACATCAGCAAACAAATTTATTTCAACATTAATTACATAGGAAGAAAAGCTGATAACTGTTAAAGTTTGCTGCCTAGAATCCAGTTAGGGATTAAAGGCAAACAATCTGACAGTTACTCTGACATTTAACATATGCCCATCTTACGGGTTTTGAAACTCAGTGGATCCAGTGAGCTAGTCCCCTCTTAGCCTACGTGCGTTAACCACCATCACACGCCACGTAACTCTGTCTTTTTTCAACCTCTTCCCATGCCTCAGTCCAGGCAAGCTGTGTAGCTCAAGCTTACAGGTGCTGTCATTTCTGCTAAAGAGTAGGGACCCTGACTCCTTCATTTATGTCATAAATATTTATCCAATGTTCATTTTATGCCAAGCAGTGTGCTTGGTGCTTCTGAGAGAGCAATGAACAAAGGAGACGCATGTAGCTTCCCCACCCCTGTGAAGCCTTTTCTGTACTGGGGCAGGCAGACATTACATACATTATTACACAGGTAATTAATTCAAATTATGGGAAGTGCTAATAAGAGGTACATCCTGGCAATTCTGAACCTTGATTTTTATCAGTCTATCCAGGACTAATAAGAACAAATTGATTCAGAGTAACCAACTCAAAAGGAGACCGAGGTCATAAACCAGAGCACAATTTTTAAATCTTAAAGTCAGGAATGGTTCAAACCAAAATACCACTGGCCATTCTCAATTTTCTTTCTAGCTGAAAAACCTACTCAGGGAACTCAAGTACAACTACAAGATTTCCTGGGGATACACTGACATAATGGAACCATTTACATAATGTAAGCAGTAAGGGTTGGAAGTTCTATAGGTATGGGAGCTCTATATGCCAAACAGAGATGTTCGGTCTTGTTGCCAGAATACTTCTTACATTTGGTTCTGGAAACACTGATGATTGATGTAAACTGTTCCTCTATGGAGAGGAACAAAGGGAAGTGAAATGCTGTGCTGTTGAGATTGCCTCTCAGAACAGCTGTGGTGACACAACCAACACCCCCCCTCAGACCAATACAGAAAGGTAGTTAGGCTTTCTATTAGAATAGATTTCCATTTTGAGTTAAGAAAAAAAAATATCCCCAATTTAGTTTTTTTCCTAAATCTAAATCCTATCAGCTTTAGTGACATTTAGGAGACACATCTTTAGCCGTATGCCACCCCTGAATCACAATCAGAATTAATTACTTCCAGAAGGTAGGAAGGAAGCAGATATTCCCCGGATCCCCGGACATGGCAGGCATTTTCCACCCCCTTAGCACTGTTAACACTTCCTTCCAGATAGTACAGATGGAGAATTAAGGCTTAGGAATCATACAGCCTTAGGAGCCTGGGTTAGTGTTTGAAGTGAGGTTCTTGAACATCAAGCCCAGCCCTCCAGGCTGGCATTGCAGGGATAGAGGACAGGCTAGCTGCTTTGGAATCACCTAAGGAGAATGTTAGATACACAGATTTATAGGCCCCAGCCATGTCCTACCAAATGAGAATCTCTGAACAGAGGAGTTCATACTTTTATTGCATTTTTCCAGAAACCCTGAGGTGTAGCCAGCCACAGTAACCACGGTTCCAGCACCAATCCCACCCATGACACCTTATGTCTCTTCAGCCTCCCAGTTAGACTGTAGCCCTCCATGACACAATCATAGGAATTTGAATCTGGAGTCAGGGCTGGGGGAGGGTCCCTCCAAGTTTTAAGCCACTGGCCTTAAAAAGTCCACCCATTCAACTCTATTTTTCTAAATTCATCTTTTCGCAGAGACTCAACAAAAAGAGAAAAGTTGCCTTATTTGAAAAACCCAGTGACAATCACTGTCATTTCACAAGATTGCCGTGTAGCATAAATGAGATGATGAATTCAAATGTGTTTTTAAATGGCATGAAGTACCATATACTATTTCATTATTAATTCAACCCAAAGGCAATTGGGATAAAATTTCCTAACCAGGAGGAATATAACTTTCTCTCATTTCAAGTGAATAAAAAAACCCAAACAGCAAAAATAAAAACAAAAGAAGAACAACAACAAAAACACACTTTTACAAATAAACTGTTACTATAACACAGCCCATCTCGTTCTTTACACATTGCCTATGGCTGCTTTTGAGGTACAACAGCAGAGCTGACCATATGCGACCAACACCTGATAGCCTGGAAAGATGAAAACACTCACTGTGCAGTCCTTTAAGAAAAAGTTTGCCACTCACTGGGCCAGACGGCCATATTCTTCTTAGGCAGACATAAATTAACTGTCCTCAGCTAACCACTTCACAATTTAAGCAAACTCTACAAAATGGAACCTCCATTGCAGGATGGACATAGGGGTGAGAAAGGGTCCCAGATTCTGATCTGTGGAAGGGAAGATGCTTCCTTTCCTAGTTTTGAATCATTGTCTCATGAGTCAATGCGACCGATAGGAGCATGCCTTGTCCTTCAAGCACGTTTGGTTCATAAACGGTTGTGAACTTCCCTTCCAAACCCAACCCATAATCACTTCAAGAATAAAGCCACACAGGGGCGCCTGGGTGGCTCAGTGGGTTAAGCCACTGCCTTCGGCTCAGGCCATGATCTCAGGGTCCTGGGATCGAGCCCCGCATCGGGCTCTCTGCTCAGCAGGGAGCCTGCTTCCTCCTCTCTCTCTGCCTGCCTCTCTGCCTACTTGTGATCTCTCTCTGTCAAATAAATAAATAAAATCTTTAAAAAAAAAAAAAAAAAAAAGAATAAAGCCACACAAGGGTGCCTAGATGGCTCAGTCCGTTAAGCAACTGCCTTCAGCTCAGGTCATGATCCCAGGATCCTGGCATCGAGCCCCACATCAGGCTCTCTGCTGTGTGGGAAGCCTGCTTCTCCTTCTCCCCGCCTTGTGCTCTCTAGCTCTCACTCTGTATCTAATAAATAAATAAAATCTTAAAAAAAAAAAAAAGAATAAAGCCACACCATATAGGAAAGGCCAAATGTGTAGTCCATAGACCACATATTTACATATATATTTACGTGAATGAATACATATTTATTTTTTTTCCTGCCCCCCCCCCTTGTTTTAAGCTAAGGATGACCCAAGCCCAGGCCAACCTCTGGAATCATTCATACCAAATGGACTCTCACTTCAGCAGCTTGTTGAAACCAAATTGGAACCCAGGGTGGGAATGAACAGGCAGCCGCATGGCTGGCTGGCTGCCTCTGTATCCACCCACCCGCTGGTTTTCCTCTCCTGCTGTGTACTGGGCTCTGTGTGCTAAGGCGGGCTGGCCCTGGCCCAGCTGGCTCCCACAGTCAACCTGCCCCCAGAGAACTATGCAATCAGGAAGCTGGCAGTCAGCACCGGGGGCTCACCAGGCCCTACAAGCAAATGCCATGTTTCCCTTTCCTAGTACAAAATCTGCAAAAGGCAAAAGTCAATCATCTACATTTGTCAGTGAGAAAGATTAAAATTAAGCCTCTGAGCCCAATTCTTTATAGTCTTGCCATGACATGGATTACCAAGAGCATGTAATACCATGATTTCCTTAAAAATGTTCCCAAAGTGATAGTCAAAATTCCATAGGAAGAAGAGTTGCCCAGTAACTTCCCAATAGATGCATCTGGACAAAAAGCTGAGGTCATCATGAATGTGTTCAACCATTCAGTTTTTAGTTCACTTAAGCAACTCAAAATAAAGCCATCTAGTATCCTTCCCATTCAGAGAGAACTCAAAGTTTTCAGAGCTTTTTAGTTAGGGCCTACGTTTGGAAATATGGTCTAATGAACCTATGGACTCAATATCGTCCACCCCACTCTCTACGTGTTGACATATGCGATTGATAACATATCAATAAGCAGAGGTAGATCATTTATCACAATTTTACAAGTTCAACTCACTTGCCTAAACAGGTAAAAAAGACTCACAATGTAGTTGCCAGTCTACAACAGTCTACTACAGTTCAACTTTGGCACATTAAAAAAAAAATTTTTAAATATTGCAATGAGAAAAATAATCATTTTATCTTGTGTTAAGGGCTAAACTTTTTCCCCTGCCAAATTCATATAATCTATTTCTACCCCCCATTACCTCAAAATGTATTTGGAGACAGAGCCTTCAAAGAGGTAATTAATTGAGGTAATTAGAGACCCTGCACCAATGTGAATGGTGTCCTTATAAGAGGAGGATGTTGGGACACAGACAGGTGCGGGGTAGGGGAAGCCAATGTGAAGACACAGGGAGAAGACAATCATCTACAAACCAAGGAGAAGCCCTCAGCAAAACCAACACTGCCCACACCTTGCTCTCAGACTTTCAGCTTCTAGAACTATGAGGAAATAAATTTCTGTTGTTTGAGCCTCCTAGTCTGTGGTCCTTTATTATGGCAGCCCTAGGAAACTAACACATTCCCCCTTTCAAATACACCTTTGTCCTTGGAGTTTATGGTATCCAATGCCAGTTGGACTTTTGTGAGAAATTGCCTGAAGGTCCTTGGCAAAGCTTCTTTCCACACATATTATACAAATAAGGTGCCCATTTCTGAATTACGGAATATTCTAAAAACATTAGAAATTATCATAGTCACTTCTTTAAAATTGTTACTTAAATACTAACTATAGTGTAGCTTTTTTTTTTTTGAAATTTTCTATTTTCTTTCCATACATAAAAAACATGTCAATGAAAGTTTAATACAGCTGTCTGTATTTAAAAGAAAAATTCCCAAGATGAAATATTCTGAATACAATGCTTTGAATTTTGACAATATTTTGATGGGCACCAAATCCTAATATGTACTAAAGAGAAACACTCAACACTCTTTTGGAATCCAAATTTAATAAAATTATTCTTCTGCCAATAGCTACATGACTAACACATAAAATTTGGCTCTTGATTTAAATTTTATCATATGCATGGCAAAATCATAACACTTTAACTACACTGAAGAGGAACTTTTTAGGCAATCTTCAAATACTGAGGTACAGATAAAAATATAACTGAAAAGAGAGACCAAGATTTCAGAGTAATTTCCATGCCATAAAGTGTTTTGTCTGGTGTTTAAGGAATAAGTCACATATAGACTAATGGATGCACTGTATAATTAGTTCTAGAATTCCAAAGCTAAGAGGGGGAAAAAAGTCACAAAAATATTTGTTTTGCCTTTAAGAATAGTAATAAAACTGAGCATTTCATGGGTCCAGTCACATAGAAATTGTCCTACAAGGACTATA
Organism: Enhydra lutris kenyoni; assembly: GCF_002288905.1. Lineage (NCBI taxonomy): Eukaryota > Metazoa > Chordata > Mammalia > Carnivora > Mustelidae > Enhydra > Enhydra lutris. Next base: position 738,788 of record NW_019154103.1, on the reverse strand, counting down.
CTGTTGAAAGAAACTCAAATTTTCTGTGGTCTTATAGTCTTTTTGTAGTCTGTGTCCCTCAGAGGAGTGTAGATTAAGATCTTGAAACAAACCCCTCTTCCACTAAAAATCAAACACCAACTTGGATTTAATGCTCAAATACCCAAGACGTGTATTCATGAAACAACTTCTAAAAGTGGAGAGCAGAATTCTTTAAAGTGCTACCTTAAACAATATTTACAAGTAAGATGGGGTGATTATTAGGTGACATTAGAGAAACAAACCCTATTTAAGAAAATGGGCCTTATGGGAGAAAAGTGAAGCTAAATGATATTTAGGATATCTGAAGATGCTCAGAATCCATGCAAACAATGGCCACCACAGTTCCAAATACTTAGAAATATCTTCCAAATGGTAATACCCAAAAAGGGAGGAAGGGGAAGTAAACCACAAGAAAACAACAACAACAACAGTAACAACTGGCCCTTAACTGTGAACACCCTGCTGGGCATCACAGCAACATTTATTCCACTTCTACTGCAACTGCTACGAAAAGTACAATAAAACAGTTTTCTAGAAATCAGCCACATACAGTGTCCTGGTGAAGAGCGAGGGCTCCAGAGCCGGTCCTCCCAGGCTCTGTCTGGGGCTCTACCATTGAGTAGCTGTGGGACCTTGGACAAGTCACTGAACCTCTCCATACCTCAGTTTCCCACTGAGATGCAGAGAAGAACAGAGCCGTCCCCATGGACTATTGGATTGAACGCATTTCTCCCCAGAGAACTGCAGTACAGGGCTGGAAATTCAGTGTCCTGTAATTGTTGGCAGTGACATTGGTGGTAGGGTAAAGGAAAACCCAGTTACAACCCAAGTACAGTAAAATGGCTGGGGACATTGGACTGAACAAACCAATGAAAAGTCTACCGTCTATGACATCTAAACACATTCAAGAATCTAATTCACCAAAAAAAAAAAAAAAAAAAAAAGAATCTAATTTACACACCATTTTTCCCATCAGGTATACTGTTCTAGAGAGTCACGTGTCCACTGACCCCATGCCCACAGGACCAGATTGGGAAAAAGAACAAACCATCCTTTCAAAGAGTTGTCCTCACACAGCTGACCTTGGGGCCTACAGATAAAATCTTTAGCACAGCACTCACTCACGGAGGCTAAAGGCACATTTCCCAAAACACCAGCCAACCACATCAGAAGCAAGTTTTGTTGAGTCTGAATACCGTGAACCGTGTGTTCTTAGGAGTGGCAGCTGAGTGACCACTAGCCCCAAGACGCAGCGGCAGAATGCGACAGCGAACACGGACACGGCATCGTCCTGGACTCCAGCATCTGGACCACCACTCTCTCCACCTGCACACCTAGGCCACCTTCTGCCAGGAAGGCACTCTCCCCCCACCCCACCACCAGCACACATGGGGGGCCCGGGCGAAGTCCGGCAAAGACCACCATCAGCCACTTATTTTGCGCTGTCAACATTAAAAGCTGTGAACACACCAGCACGGTTTGAACAGTCGTATCTGGCCCTGGCCACCCTCCTAAGAACGTGTATCCAATTTTCATGCCACTTCTCTATCACCTCCTAATCTCCTTCTATTCTCTCCTCCAGAAACTGCTTAGCCTGTTTCGAGTAAACAAACATCAACAGTGTTTTCTGACCAGTGGCAAAACTCCAGTGCTGAACAGCACACACTGCATTCTGATCTAATCCCTACTTAGTACACACACCAGGATGTTCCCGAGAGACTCAGGCCAGAGTTGATTTTTCTCTCTTCTGCCAATGTCCTCGGTGTCCTTGGCCTCCGCTGGACGCACAAGAGCTGCAGCCTAAGTACATTTTCTCAGCATTTCCCTTGGCTCTAATTCCTTACATGTGGCGAGACTGGTTTTGGATATAATCACTGTTTATTTCCTTAGTACACTTTCTATCTCCTGCAAGGATGCTGCCAAATGTTTAAAAGCTTTATACCTTGAAGCCCAAGTCAACAGAAGAAGATGGGAGATACACAAAAAGGGAGAGATGCTTCTTTTAAACAAAAGCTGAATGTGGTTTAACTCAAACTGAGTTTTTGAATTCCACCAAATCAGGATGCAAAAACTGCCCTGACAAAAACATAAAAAACACCGTGAATAGCAACTTAATGAATCAACACAGGAAAGCAACATTTACCTAGAAAAAGCCTACTGCAATGTGGTCTCCATGATACGAAAGCTGCAAGATAATAAATGGGTTATGTCCTCTAAATTGTGCCTATTTTAAAAAAAATCCTGATGAACCATTCCATTTTATTTTTTTAATTTAAGGGATATTTGAAATGATGCTTTGAGGAGTGATTTCATCCTCTCCCAAATGCTGACAAGAAATAAGAATGTTCCAGGAGTGACTAAGTCATGCAAAGAATTATCCACTATGAAGAATTTGCATCTTTTAGATTAGTAATAGATCAACCCTCAGGCGGGGTCAGAATTATTACTCTCTGATTCTAAGCTGCTGAGTACCTTCAAAAGTCTCTGTTGCTGAAAACTCCTCCCGCTGACAAACTAAGAATATATGCGAAGCATGGCAACAAATCCGTGTCAAGTTCTGAAGATCTCTATACTACTGCTTGTTTTACATTTCTGAACGATTTTGCTGTCAGTGATTTATTTCACATCCATGTGGCCGGCCACTTGTTTATTCTATTGCATGCCATCTGTTTTTTGGTAGAGAGGTTTCAAGTTCTTCTCATTCCCTACTTCGTATCCCACAGAAAACAATTTATAGTAGACATAGATTTAAATCACTCAGATTCATGTGGCGTTGGTAACTCAAGCTGTCTTTCATTTATATTTGGCAAATGCTTTAATGGGATTAGCAAATTGTGTTATTATGAGATATAACACTTTTTTTTTTAAACAATGACAAATGATGTTAACAGTTTCATTTTGGGGGTGTTTAATAGCAGAAGAGATTTCACTAACATTAAAGGAAATTGCCTTTCCTTTAGAAAAGACCACAAGCCCTGTCTCTATGTTTTATTTCTGAGAGCCAGTGAGTATGCCTACTGGAGTGTGGTAGAGCGTACAGTAAGGAATGACTCTCCCTTACAAGTGAACCAACTTGGTAGTTATCATTTAACCCACAGATCTGAAAACCCTGTCTGGTCCCTACATCTTGGTGCCATCCTCACAGCCCTCTAACCACGTTCCAACTTTTCTAGAAGATGGCCTCAGACTTCACCCATGAGAAGTTTATGCCACAAACTCCAGCTCATCAGAACCAATTTATTCCCCTTCTAGGACTCACTTCGACTTGCTCTGAAGAAAAGCCAACCATTCAGAGAAACAGCTTCTTGCTGAAACCACACAGATGACATTTAAAGCGTTAATTACCATTTTTACAAGAATCCTTGCTGCTTGGGTGGAGAGGGGGTATCTGATGACAGGACCCAGCGGCTGTCCATAGTTCATGGTTGACATCCAAGGGCTGAGAAACGTCCAACTGGAGGTCTACTTGATTTTCACTAGTCCTTACCAAATCAGAATTAGCTATATTCTGGGGATAAGCGGCATCCTGATGGACACCTGATAGAGTCGATTGGTTGTAAGGGTTAAGTGACACTTGTACTAAAGCTTCATTAACGAAGAATGAATTTTCATGACACAAACTCTCGGATCGATTAAGTTCCATTACCTGTGCAAGAAAATACAGAAAAAAATACAATAATTTCTCTAGCAATTTGTGCAAGTTTTATAAAGCATTTATTTCTAATCATTTTAGCAATCAAGATTTTTAATAAGAGTCTTATATCCATCCCCTTTTAATGAGCTAGCATCAAAACTTCAATTTGGTGTGTCTAGCCTATCTTTAAAAACAAAGCAAAAGCAAGCAAACAAAAAACAAAAAACAAAAACAAAAACAGACAAAAAAAACCCCAGCAGTGGTACCTTTACTGAAGTGTTTCCACTTCAACAGAGAGCAGCATTTTCATTTTTGCTGACTAAAATGTTGAAAATATATGCATGAGGTATTTGCAATATATGCATCTGGTGTTTGCAATAAATATAATTTACCCAACTTGAAAGGAAAATCAGATGCAATGCAGACCTTTCTTAATCAAGTTTTGCCACTTTATGCACTATCAGTAAAAAGCATTCATGTGTTCAGAGTACAGCGAAGTAAACTCCTGGGGCAAATGGAACTGTCAAACATGAGGAGAAGGGGCACCAATAGAACACAATCCTCAGAAAGTTTTCAATATCCCGCCCAGCCACTCATACTCACTTAGTATACTAACATTAACTATTATTAGTTAACAGAACAGTACTGTACTTGCTAAACTCAGTACCTGTGGATGCACATTAATAGCTAATTGATCTGGTAAAAGGCCTATCTATACAAAACCCTGAAGACTAGATCACGCAAAGGGGTCCTTTAAGTCCAGGAAAGGTAGCGTGCTCCCAGCGAGCAGGGTGCCAGGACAAACTTTGCCTTCTTGGAGAACTCCCTTTCTGTGTTTCTTTCTTCAGGTAAGGGCGCCACAGAGTATACAACGAGCCCCCCATCCAACAGGACGTAGGTATTCCAAATTTCCCTGAGGTGAGTCAAGACACGTATGTACAGCCTTGGCAGGTTCCCAGTTTCTGCTCCCTACACATTAACTCTTAGGGGCTCTTCTCACAGTGGGCAAAAAGACAGGCATCAGATCAGTATCCCTGGAGTGACCATGACTAAACCCGCCCTTGAGAAGCTGCCTCATACACCGCGGCCGCAAGCAGGGAAGATCCGTACCTCTGTGCTTCCCGGAGAAAACGCCGCGGGAAGGCTACTCTGCCGCCCGTGTTTCCAACCACACAGCAGGCTCTGCTGGGCCCGCATCCTCTCCCTCTCCCTCTCCACCAGGCGCTGGCCCTCCCTCAGCCGCTCCAGGTTCTGTTGGTACTCCTGGAGCTGCTGGTCCAGCTCCCCGCGGGTCCTGAGCAACAGCTCCTCCTGTGACCGGCACTCCCTCTCGCGCTCCTGCAGCTGGCTGGCCTTGGCCTCCTGCTCCCGCTGCTGCTGGTCACACTGGCGGTGCCAGCGCCGCTGGTCCTGCTGGAACTGGGACTGCAGCTTGTGGATGTTGGCTAGCTCTTCCCGCTGCTTCTCCAGGTTGCGGTACTTCTCCTGGTCCTGGAAGGGGCTCCCTCGGAAGGACGGGCCGGGGGAGAGGCACTCCTGCTGCTGGAGAAGCAGCCTGTGGACCTGGATGTGGCTGTCCTGGATGGTCAAGGCGGCCTGTGAGAGCAGGAGAGGGGCAAACAGTCATGGCCTCCACGTGCTTGTTCTCCGGGGTTCCAATGACCTCCGAACACCAAAATCACAACCCCTTTCTTTCCTCTTAATATTCCTGTCCTTTCTAAGTTAGCTCCCCAGACTAACCTTGACATTCCGAAGAGGCTTATCCCACATTTTCTAGCAGGATGGCTTGAGAATTAATAAACCAACAAAAAAAGAAAAGAAAAAGGCACAAAAGCAACAGTCATCCCCTTTTTCGGAAATGTGTTTTGTTGCTGGTTGTTGTTAATATTTAAGCAAGCCTTTTGAGTAAGAATTCAGTACATAAATTCACAAGACTGCATTCCTGGTCTATGTCTCATTCTCTGAGGTCTCTCCACTCAATAATCCATGAGAACTTAAGATTCTATATAAGCCTGATAGTATCCTTCATTTGAGCCCCAAACCAAAAATTACTTAAGCTATATTACATACATGAAAACATAAAAATAAAAGTCAACCACTTGGAAACTTTTGGTAAATAATCTTTTTATAATGTAATGCCCAAGGACAGCCGTTAATTTCATATTGAGGAGATACGTAAGTGGTAAAGCTATCTCGTTACTGTTATTTCTTTGTATTATTGCAGGAAGGTCATACATAAAGTCCTAAGCTGAAATTCATTTGTTTAATAGATTGCTAACAGGAGGCTGGAATGATTAAGGGAACGTAGATATTCTAAAGCCCAGAGGACATTACCAACCAGATTAAAAAACCATTTGGAGTTACAGTATCTGCCTATGAAAAGTTTGGCAGCATCACAGGAAATAATTGCCAAGAAGGATTCCACAAAACCAAAAAGAAAGGAAAAAAATCTCTGTGAATGCCCTTAGAAGCTTTTAATTTTGTAAGTTCCCATTTAAAGCACAAAGAAACACAAAAGGGACAAATTGAAAATGGCCACATACTGGGTATGTATGTGTGTTTTGACTCGCAATGAAAAATTATTACTCTCCCAGGGATAAATTCACATTTTTCTTTCCTAAGAATTTTTAAAACTGTCCATGTAACAGATGCTGGGAATACGGGGATTTGACTAGTAGTTCTTTGTTAGATCAACAGTTCCCCCATACTTTTGAAGGTTAAAGAATGCAAAGAAATTTTAAATTAGTACTTGTCTTAGAATAAGATTCAAAAATGAATTTGTTGTAGCCTTTTGAAATAAAATTCACGTTTTTATAATTGAAAACTTACTTTAAAAATTCCAAAACTCACACGAATATTTAATTAAAGTCTTTTAGAAATTATTAAAAAGAGAACAATGATTATCATTGAAAATAGGTACTAATTATATTTAAATACAAAATAATTAGCACGTAAATAACCATTCAGGGCTCTGCTGACTTGGCTAGAGCAAACTGTAGACTGCACATTTATTAATTTTAATAAATTTCAAGGGCATCAATACAGCAAAACAAACAAAAATCCAGCATTTTGTATATTGAAACTATCATGGGAGAAGACTACACTCATGAAAAGTTCACAGTATGCTAAGTAAGTGCCACCAGGAAACTTTCTTCATGTCTACCCAACATGTGAGATGCGACCACTCTCCTCTCTCACATGGAGGTGACCCTGAAGACTGGATATTCATTTTCACATTTGCACTTGATACTTAGATCTAGGAAAGACACTAGCACTTGCTTTTCAAATTTAGGAAAATTCCCAATTTGCTCTCTCAACTTTTGTCTTCTCCTTTCCACCTCCCCTCCATCTCTAACTCTGCTCCCCTAATATTGGGATCAAATTTCATTTACATCTGATTTGAAAATGCATATGTAAAAACTTCAATCATGCTTAAGAGATTCAGCTTCAAAAGAGATGAATGCCCCACGAACAGACATCTTCCAGAGCCCACATCCTCAGACCCGCTCAAAAGTGGTTAAGAGAATCCACTGTAGAATTTGCTATCTCCCTTCAATCTAATGTTGTGCAAAAATTAGGTCATTTTGGTAAGCATTCCCGAACCCTGAATCCACAAAGCATGGCATTCAATACTGAAAAGAAGAGAGACGACCTGTGAATGTTTTCATCAGGCAACACAAGCTGAGATAATGTTTTCATCTCCCAAAAGTTAGTCAACTATGCTCAAACTATAGCCATTTCTCAGTTAAAATGTAAAAGAAGGAATGTTAGTTTTCTATGATAAATCAGCTCTAAGATCTACCCCAGACCAACATGCTTAATGTCAGACACCGAAGGATTCCCATTAGATCTTGCCGAGACAAGGAAGCCTGCTATTGTCACACTTACTTACAACATTTCTAGAAGACAAAGTTAAAGCCAAGAAAATCAAATTGATGTCAGCACTGAAGAATAGCCATACTACTACTTTCAAATTTTAACATTCTATCTGGAACAGTCCAAAGAATAGAACTGCTAAACACAAACATCTTCTTCTAATCTAAAGTAAGAGATGACAAACAGCATGTTCTCCAACAAGGAGACTGTTTACTTCAAAAGTGACGGTTCTCTCCAATTTTGTTCATAAATAGGAAATTTTAATTTATCAGCCCTGGTATGAGGATACGAAACTTGTCAGAGTGATTCAAATCCCTTAGGAAAGAATATATAGGAAAGCATAGAAAAATAGTAAGAAGAGACTATCACTGTCATATATTCAAATATAACCTAAAACTTTAATTATTAAGATAGGGGTACTAGAGCAATAGGCAGATGGTCAATAAAAGAAAGAAGTCTTGATGCAAAGCATAAATAAGAAAACATCAAATGCAGCATGACTTTACATTGTTTTCAGGTGAAAACTCAAAGTCAGACTTACTTTTAATCTTCTTTTAATATTCAACAGGTCAAAGGTACGAAGTAGGAATGGCTAATAAACCAGGGGCAGGGGGGAGGAGTTTAGTTCCAATAGCAACCAAAGAAATGAAAAATAAGGTAATCAGATACCTTGATCTATTTTCAAATTGAGGAGGGGAGAGGGATGTTGATGGGTTTGATTATTTGGGGTAGTAGCTATTAAAAAGCCTAAAAAAATAATTCTAGCCATTTATCCTAAGGAAACACTCAGCTGTGTTCAAAGAGCTTAGTGTGCAAGAATATCTAACAGACCTAATTAATACAGAATTGTAGCTACAAAGAACTGGATATATGCCATAGACTTGAATATTACACAGCCACCAAAAATTGTGCTACAGAGTAATAGCTGAATGAATAGAAAGGTACATGTTAAAGTAGAGTATATAGAAAATGATTCTAAAAAACTGGAGGGAGGAGCACCTGGGTGGGTCAGGAGGTTAAGCATCCAACTCTTTTTTTTTTGTTTTGTTTTGGTTGTTTTTTTTTTTAATAATTTTATTTTATTTTTATTTATTTATTTTTGTTTCTTTTTAGCGTAACAGTATTCATTGTTTTTGCACCACACCCAGTGCTCCATGCAACCCGTGCCCTCTCCAATACCCACCACCTGGTTCCCCCAACCTCCCACCCCCCGCCCCTTCAAAACCCTCAGATTGTTTTTCAGAGTCCATAGTCTCTCATGGTTCACCTCCCCTTCCAATTTCCCYCAACTCCCTTCTCCTCTCCATCTCCCCTTGTCCTCCATGCTATTTGTTATGCTCCACAAATAAGTGAAACCATATGATAATTGACTCTCTCTGCTTGACTTATTTCACTCAGCATAATCTCTTCCAGTCCCGTCCATGTTGATACAAAAGTTGGGTATCCATCCTTTCTGATGGAGGCATAATACTCCATAGTGTATATGGACCACATCTTCCTTATCCATTCGTCCATTGAAGGGCATCTTGGTTCTTTCCACAGTTTGGCGACTGTGGCCATTGCTGCTATAAGCATTGGGGTACAGATGGCCCTTCTTTTCACTACATCTGTATCTTTGGGGTAAATACCCAGTAGTGCAATTGCAGGGTCATAGGGAAGCTCTATTTTTAATTTCTTGAGGAATCTCCACACTGTTTTCCAAAGTGACAAGCATCCAACTCTTGATTTCAGATCAGGTCCTGATCTCAGGTTCATGGGATCAAGTCCCATGTCCGGATCTGCACTTGACACGGAACCTGCCTGAGAATCTCTCTCCCCCTCTCCTTTCACCCTTCCCCCCACTCAAGCTCTCTCTAAAATAAATAAACAAATAAAATCTTAGGGAAAAAAACTGGAGGGGTATATACCAACATCACAATAGTAATTCTCTCTGTAGAATCACAAGCCATTTTATTTACTTACATCCTCAAATTTTTCTACCAATTTATACTTAACATTAGCATTGCTTTCATCTTATTAAAATGCTTTTAATCCAAGGCTTGGATCTGGCCTCTCTTGTGCATGAACTAAGGGATCATCCCTGTAATCCTAAATGCAAGCACAGTTTTTATGTCTGTCTCTCTGTGAAAGACAGTGAGCCACCCGATGGCAGGCTTTGTGCCCCATCAGCCTTTGTGTACCCAGCCCTTAGCACAGTGTCCGGCACAGAGAGATTGCCGGGGGAATGAACAAACAAAAGAATGAAGGAACTCCTGAATTATTTAACTGCTCTAAAGGCCCCAGTCCACAGGAGAAAGTGAAAAAAGTTTAGGTGCGAATTTAAGTTTTCACCAGAAAATGTGAAGCCAGGCTACGCTCACCTAAGAGTTTCACCATAAACTTCAAGCCAGATCACAGTCATCCATATTTTTCAAAGATATGAACTGTTTTATGGTTTCAGAGAAGAATGGTCTAAAAAGCAGGAGTCTTGCCTCATGATTACAAAACCAGGTGAAATTCCAAGCAACTAGTAGAGCTACACTTTGGGAATTGGCATTCTTTTAAGATCATTCGCCACCTCTCAGACATTCTAATTTTTAATGTCTGGGAATCATCTAGTAAAATACATTGCATTAAGAGAAACGTTCCCAAGGTCAAAGATCAGAGGAGCACAGTTACCTGAAGGCTATAGAGGAGACGGGTTAAGTTCTGTATCGCTTGTATAATCTGAAAGATAAGATCATAAGTGTCAAATTCTTGAAAAAGCGCTCATTATCTGAAACTAAAGAGAGGATGATGATAATTTCAAGTGTGTAGAGCTCACCTCTGACTGTGAAGAAACTGGGAAACTTCTATATTCCACCTAAAATATGTAAAAAATAAGAAAATGAATAATCGCTCTACTTTTGAAAACCTGCACTTAGAGTTCCAAAATCTCTGACCTCAGGTAAATCACTTCACTCCCCCTAAACTCTTCTATAGTGACCCTCTTTCTGGCCAGAAATCAAAGCCTACAGAATTAAACAACCCCTTGATGAAAGCCCCATCTGTGCAAACTCTGGATTTGAGACGCATGGCAACTTTTCACCCAAACATCCCTTTAAAAAAACAACAAGGGATGACAGTAAGGAAGCTCTGCACTCTCTCAGTAAGGGACAATATTTACCTTATGGAAACCACACCGTCAGCTGAGCTCTCCGTGCCCAGACTGAAGTTGGCCTTCGGGCCAGGCTGCGCCCATGCATCCTGAGGCCAGATTTAGAAGTTCGAGGACATCATGCGTGAGTTCTAGCTCCCTGTCTCCATGCTGAAGATTCACAAAGCCAAAACAGCCAGCGGTTGGGAGAGGAAACCCAGACCCAGAAGGGGCCCAAGGGTCAGCACCTAGCTGGTCTGCTCGAGATCCTACTCTGAGAGCTCAGTGGAAACATCTGTGATCGCCTTAGGAAAAGCACTATCAGCAGAGGCCATGAGTGGGGCTGGAGACCACCTGCTCCTGGGGGATGGGGGTCTGTTTCATTCTTTGTCTCCCTAATGCACACATTAGAGACACATGTGGACAGTGAGGCTTTCTGGTTTCCAGGATTGAACTGAACATTTGTCTATTCATTTATTACCTTTCTTCTTTCACTAGGATGTAAGCCCCTGAGTAGTAGGGCTTCTTACATGTATTCAGTGCTGTTATCTACAAATGTAACAGTGATGTCCAGCATGTAAGGACATTCACACTCCATTCCCTAAATAAATATCATGCATCCATTATATACTCCACTCCTTGTGCTATGGGAGATCACCAAATTCCCTGCCTTCCTAGAACCTATGGTCCCCTGTACATTGCTTGCTCTTATCTGAGCAGCTTTACACTGAAGCCACAAGAAACAGTCAGCTGTGGTAATGTTCTTGGGTAACTCTGGACTTGTAAATGCAGGCAGTGGACTTCAGTGCAGGCTGGTGAAGCTTTGAGGGATAGCCAGATCCCTTCTTCCTGTCCCTCCCCCACACTCTTCCCCATACTGCCCATAAAAGATTTATTTACTGACCAGAACCTCTAAGATAGGAAGGACAAAGGATGGAAAAGGACATGAAGTTTAGAGTCATTAGGCCTGTGCCTAGAACCACCCCCCCTTCCCCATCCCCCATGATACTGGACTAAGAACCCCCATTCTCTAGTGAGTTCTACAGTTCTCTCCCCTCTTGTGGTTTGGTCCCTGCTTCACAGTCATTACCTTTGTAATAAGGAAATCATATGCTATAGAATTTTTATACTCTATACAAATTAGAAACATAGAAATGAGCTGAATTATGTTACATGTGGTTACTTATTTCCAAGAACAGTGAAGTTTGATACCAGACATGCTTAAGGTCCTATTTTTCATGGAGCTGGTCTGCCACCTTGTGGTGTGTGTGCGCATAACCGCAGCTAGTGATTGACACACCGGGTATTTTTCGGTTAAAATTCTTTCAGAAAAATGTATTTTTTAAACCTTACCTGATCAAAGAAGCTAACTATAAAATATCCATCACACTTTTTTTTAAATGTTTGATTTCAGGCGATCCTGTTCTTTTTGTCAGTTCATTTTCTCAAATGCCTTATTAAAATTCTTCCAGAGAGGTTCACCCCATGGTTCACCCACCAAATGAGGGGGACCTACACACTCATTTCACTTACCTGTTACTGAACCATGGAAGGAAAAAAGACCTTAGGGGTAGGAGCCACCACGATTTCCATTCAAGAAAAAACTATTAACTAACTAACCAGCCCTCCTCTCTCTCCCTTCCTCTAGGACAAAGGCAGTTGGAAGCAACAGACTGAAAAGTGAAGTCCACACTGAAAAGGAGGAAAAAAGTTGGAATGTTTTAAGAAGAAATAAGTCAGAAAGCTTACAGTCAGAGTAAGCAGAATAAAATATTGCATTCCTGTTTTTATTTTGGCTTATGACTTCTTAAAAAAAATATTAAGTAACAGCCATATCTCCTACGGATTTTTAAAAAACTTTGGACTTGGTGTCTCAGTCATATATCATAAATGCAAATATATATAATATATAAATTATTACATAAATATATGACATATGTCATTTTTCCACATGAGCACATACTGGTATCTGGTAATGAGTCTAACGTGATTTTAGAAAAAAACTAAAACTCTTGAGCCCCAGCCCACCCTGGGGAGGCCAACTAACCACCTCCCAATATCCTATTCTTATTCCCAATTTCTGACAACTCAGATTCATTTGAAGTGAAGAGGAAGTTCCCTGCATTTAGTTTTTCAATGAGCATCACAACCTAAGTGTAAACTATGTCCCACCCCCACTTCCCCCAAAGGCATTTGGAACCACTTTGCCCCAAGCAAAATGTGGTCAGGTTGACTAAAAAGTCTCACAAAAAAGTAGGTGACCAAGTGGGTAGAGAGAGGAAAACAATCTGAAAAGACAGGAAGGTAAAAGAAAGTGAAAGCAGCAATAGGAGTCCAAGTCCACATTATTTCCGCCACTTAGCACCACCTGGCTGCCTTAAGGACACCGCTGGCTGCCAGGACCACCTCCCGGCCAAGGGCCACTAAGTGTGGTGGGTGACAAGCTAGAGCTTAGCAGGGAGAAAGGCAGAAGGGAGACCAGAAGTAAGAGTGCGCAGACACACAAACATTCGAGTTTTAAATCCTTTTAATAACGTTGAAATAGTTTCTTTGTTTACACCTACATGATAGAGGCAGAGCAAGAACATTTTGAGGAAATTTAAGTCAGAAAGGTTAAATAAAGAGTCGGGAAGTTGAGAACAATTGAGGAAAAACACTTGCATACCACTCACTGCCACCGACAGCCCAGACCTGAGGTTACGTTACCACACAAAGTAACTGGTGCCATTTACTAACAAATCAGTTCACAATACCTTCTCCCCTGCATCAGAGACTGCCAAGTCGGTTCCCAAACCCTGGGTGCCAGGATCCACATCCCAACAGCCTCTTCCTCCTGTCCCTTCTGTGACTAGTGCTGGAGGCACACCAGTGAGACAGAAACAGAAAGGACATCATCAAACAGCGGCCAGCGCACAGGGTTCTTGTGTACACAGCTGACACGTATTTCAAAGTAAGAAACACAAAAATCACACATATTACATACTCTCATACAAGGGGCCAAAACAGTGCAAAGCACAGTGTCCCTGCCCTCAGGGAGCTTACATGCTAAGAGATACCAAACTGACAAATGGCCTCAATTATCACCCGTCTTTTACATTTTCTTTCTTGCAGAGAGGTGGCAATATGGAGAGAGGGATTCTACATCTCACTTTTGCTTACCAGGCAAAAGCCACTGGGGAGGAGGAAACTGGAAACAGGCACTGTACAGCAAAAGCAAGGGCTGGCTGACCCAGGTCTAAGCAGACAGCTGGGTTGATAGGCTCCTTGGTGGCTAGTGTCAGAGCAGCAGACCAGGAACAAGGTTTAGAAGGAGGAATCGACACTGGGAATGAGATATCTTTCTAAGTAGGGTCAGGTTGGCTAATATTTCATGAGCTCACAGTTGTACAAATAGGAACCTGTCCCTGTCTCCAAGTAACTTTTTAAAAACAATTTCCAAGTGTTTTTTTCTCATAATACTGCTTATATGCTACATTCACAACTATAAATACTGTATATTTAATGTATGAAACACAGAAATATTTCTAAATCTAGAAATATTTTTAAGAAACAGATTTCACTCCGTCCATTAAATCTCTGCTGGTGGGATTTTCTTTGCCCATGGGAATTCCATTAAAACTTACACTATGCTCACCTTAGGCTGATTTAAACTAGACTTTCCAAAGCATTTTCACACGCAGACTTACACCGGAACCATGTCCAGACAGGGCCCTGGTGAAATATTCACTGGGACACATGGTGCCATCTTGAAACTTTACTACAGATGGAGGAAATACTTTTTCTCCTTCTCTAAATGAAAGTCCTCTAGGACTCCAAAAGCCACTTCTATTACAAAGAATTTTTTAAGTAGAAACTGCTTTGAATTTTATCAGCTAAAAATTAAATTCGTTTTGCCCAGGCTGGTCAATGCTTTTCACTTATAGTGAGGGACATTTTATAGAAATTTATCTGTCACTCAAAAAATGGTTCCACTACTGGGCATTATACTTACTTCTTAAGAGAGATACCTAAGACTTTACCAAAGAGTTACCCATTATCTCGCTCTCCCTCCTCCCCACTGCATGGCAATGAGGACCATCAAATGGGCAAAGAAGTTGATGGTGAGCCAAGTGATCAGGTCCCTCTGTTCCTTATTCAGTTTCAGATCTCCAGAATTTAGGAAGGGGTAGATTATATTCACCATCTGATTAGGTATATTGAGGATGAAAACAGAAGGCCTCGCTTGGTCTATGACTTCAGATTGGCATGGGCTTGACTTAGAAGGACCCAGTCCTTAAAGTCCAACAAAGAACTGACACAGTCAGTGAAAGGCCCTCATTTGGGAATCGTCTTTTGCCTCCACCAACTTTATAAAGAGAATCCAACTCTTATAGCACCAGGCTCCAATCCAGCCCAGAAACAAAGAGGTCTTTGGGGGTACAGGACCCTAGCAACATGCCCCTGTTCCTTCCGTATGTGAATCCTGGTATCAGGGCACTATAAACAGCCTCTCAACAGTTTTCACAGATGTCACAGGTGTCCCCGTGACTGGGGAGATGTGGGTACAGACTGGGAGAAACTTCACCGCCTGGTCTCGAGGGAGGGAAGAGGCAGCCAGGTGCACTGAGCAGCTGTAGGGGCCGTGTGGAGCCTCCTCAGCTGTCCCCGGGGTGAGGCTGAGAGCAGCAAATCCCCCCCATGTATTTTTAGATGGAACTCCCTCGATGGCATAATGAGTTTCTTCTTTTAAAAGGAAATCACCCAGGGCAGTACAACTCCCCTGATGAATTTGGGCTGTGTCAAAGTGAAAAACACATGTGCACTTTCTGAAAATAGAAACGCAGGACTGGATCAAGCAAAATTTGAGAGGACAAAATAATCATTAGTGTTGATCTCAAAAAAAGTCCAAAGTTTTAAAACTGTACTGCTTCCATGGATCCTAATTAACCAAGGGATGTTGTTAAAGAAATTCAGAGATAATTTAATCCTCCCATCTCTAGCTACTAAAGACATTTTGTCTTGTGCATAATGAGGCCTGGTGGAAATAAGGTTTTTATCACCCAAATACAATGAGAAATATGCTCTTTGTGCTTTTATCTCAGAAAACTGAAGGGAATGAAATCTTCAGCTCATACATTTAACAACATCATTAGGTTCCAAGAAATCACCTAATTCTCTACATGACACTTTTCCGTATTTAAAATATTTTGAAACAGGGTCTTCACTAAATGAATTCTGACCTGAACTGAAGCGTATGGTGACAAAGATCAAGGATTTTTTGGCACTTCTGCCTTTAACCACGCCACCAAACCATGTGTCTGCGGGAATGTGCTAGAGTCTAGCTTTCTGGGTTATGTTTGCTGAGTTGATGCCTCTGAGATAAAGTCGGAGGACTTGTTCTTTCGGGAACAGCAGGGAGTCATTTTCAAAAAAACCCAAAGTTTAAAAGTTATTTCACAAGCATATTCCAAACTGTCCTCCAATAAGTCTTATCAAAACTGAGGCAGGGTGGGGTTTGGGGAAGGTAACAAAGCTTGCCTGGGTCAGAGAGCCGTATAACCCACCAACTACTCTTGAAATCCTTGTCCTTGGAACATCAGTATCATTATCATATGTAAATTAGCCTAGCAGACTGATTCCCAGGTTTTCTCTAACTTAAAAAGTACAGTAAGTCTCCTCCAAATAGGGACAGAGTCATTGCCTTCATTTCATATGACCACTGTATGTTCCAGAGGTTGTGCTCAGGCTCACCGCAGAGGCCTGAACTTTCACTTACAAGCTGGAGATGATCCTGGCTCTTCGGGGGGACTCCGAGTATCCGTCAAGGAAGATTCTCCAGAACCTTCCTCGGATGACTGACAGGCATCGCCCGCTTGTGAGGCCTTCACTGCAACTTGGAGGCTCTCAGCTAAGAAGAAAGAACACAAAATTAAAAAACCAAATACACCGTTCAATCTGGATCAAGGGTTGGCAAACTCTCTTTGGCCTGTGTCTGGTTTTCTATGGCCCAGGGGCTAAAAATGGCTTTTATATTTTAAAGAGTTGTTAAAATATACACACAGGCACCCATGCAGGCACAAAGAAGAATGTGTCCCAGAAACTGCATGTGGCCTGCAAAAAGCCTGAAATATTTACTATCTGGCTCTTTACAGGAAAAAAAGTTTGCCAACCTGTAATCTAGACCAATACTTCACATATAATTTTATAATAGAAAATTAATAAAAAGATGCACTGTATAAAAAAATCTCAATTTTAACTTTCAGTACACTAGTCTGCTGGAAAACATTCTGTAATTCAATTCATTTAAATGTGACTTTAGGGGACGCCTGGGTGGCTCAGTTGGTTAAGCCGCTGCCTTCCGCTCAGGTCATGATCCCAGGGTCCTGGGATCAAGTCCCGCATCGGGCTCCTTGCTCAGTGGGGAGCCTGCTTCTCTCTCTGCCTCTGCCTGTTGCTCTGCCTGCTTGTGTTCTCCCACTCGCTCGCTCGCTCTCTGACAGATAAATAAATAAATAAAATCTTTAAATGTGACTTTAGGTATAAAGATTTTAAAATGTGCTATTAAAAAATATGAACTATTCTTTGAAAGAAAATTTCCTCAACTGTGCCTTAAAAAACAGAGATTCCCAATCCTTACCTATACCTACTAGATCACATTCTGCAAGGGAAAAGACAAGGAATTTGCATTTTATTTATTTATTTTTTTTAAGATTTTATTTATTTGACAGACAGAGATCACAAGTAGGCAAAGAAGCAGGCAGAGAGAGAAGAAGGGAAGCAGGTTCCCTGCAGAGCAGAGAGCCCAATGTGGGGCTCGATGCAGGGCTCGATGCGGGGCTCGATGCGGGGCTCAATCCCAAGACCCTGGGATCATGACCTGAGCTGAAGGCAGATCTCAGGACCCTGGGATCATGACCTGAGCTGAAGGCAGAGGCCTTAACCCACTGAGCCACCCAGGCACCCCTGGAATTTGCATTTTAAACAAGCACCAAAGGCTACTCTTAGGATCTGGTAAGACTGGTAAACAACCCACCCAGAAAATCATGTTTTTATTTATAATTAAATGCTTTCAACAAGTATGCAAAATGGCAGAGTTTCGAGGGCTCTACAAATATTTAAAACATTGTGTCCAATGTTCGAATTTAGCAAATACTCTTTGAGTACCTACTCTATTCCTGGGGCCCCTGGGCATCTGTAACTAATTAGGGGAGTCTGCAGACTAGAGGAGGAAAACACAACATATTCGTTAACTATATACAAGGTAGCACATGATCAGTGTTAAGTTCTATCATCCAGTTATGAGAGCATCATAAAATGCTCCAGCAGTGACAAGGAGCAGGACAGTGACAGTCGCCAGTGGGATTAGGGAAAAGTTCTTAAAGGAGATGAAAGGTGAAGAGAATCTTGAAGGATGAATGGGATTCAAGACATAGAGACAGGAGAGGAGAAAGGGGAGCAGAAAAGCAGTCTAGGAGAACAACGACCTAGCGAGACCATTCAAGGTACGCTACTGAACTATTTGTTTTTTTTGGTTTTGTTTTGTTTTTAACCCCAAAGATAATGACCTCACTCTGATTAAGAATTCCTGCTACATCTCTGAGTCCTGATCATCAATGACTCAGGGTGGATCAGGCAGCACCTCAATTGCTCTGTGTTTTCCTGAGCAGCTGGGTCCCCCGCTGTTCCCCAGCACCCACATCACATGACAGGCGAGGGGAATTAAAGCAGAGGGACGCAAACCGGGCATCTATGACAGTTTTGATGGGGGGAAGGGAAGAGTGAAAGCCACTGGCTAAAATGGAGAGGGGGTGACTTACTTGACAGAGGCATTATCAAGGTCAATGAGAAGGTCACTGGTTCTCACCAACCCATTCAAAAGTACTTCCAGCTGTATTTCTAAAATATACTTTGGACCTGTCCACTTCCTTCTACATCCATTGCCAACATTCCTGGGTCTAGACCAAAGTCCCAACACCCCCCCATTAGCTTGTGTAACTGCCAACCAAACATCTCCAGGCAAACTGGTCCCCCCCATTCTGCTCTCCTGCCAGCAGCCGGCTCTCTTCTGAAGAAGACATACAATGGTGCCACTCCCATGATAAAAAGCACCCAGTAACTTCCCATCAGTTTGGGAATAAAATATCTATTTTTTTTTAACCAGAGCCTGCAGAGATCTTTCTCTGCCCACCCACATGACCTCCCCTCATACGCTTCCCTGACTGCTGTCACCCTGCCTTCCTTCTTCCCCTTTAACACACCAAGCTCATTCCACAGACAAGGGCATTGTACTCACTTTCTCCCTGCCCAGGAATGGTCCTCCCCTTGATCCCCAGTCAGCTGGCCTTCTTCTCATCCTTCAATTCTCATCTCAAAAAATCATCTCCCTGGAGAAGTCTACCCTGACTTCACTAAAGCAAAGCCTTCACCTCAGCCCAATCTTATTTTGTTACCTTTGTGAAATTATTTTATTTCCTTGTGTATTGTCTGTCTTCCTCCACTATGTTTTTATTTCCCTCTTTCTTTTTCACTTAAGTGCAATTGACACACAATGTTACATTAGTTTCAGGTATACAAGGTAGTGATGCCCCAAGGTGAACGCCTTACACTAACTCACCACCATCTGTTCCCACACAATGTTATACAGTATCATTGACTATATTCCCTATGCTGTGCCTTTTATCCCAGTGACTTACTGATTCCATAACTGGCAGCCCATACCCCACTACAAAGTATAAAAGGTATTAACTCTTTCCTTAGCACCAAGAGCAAAGCACAGGGCAGATGCTCAATGAATGACTGAAAATGAATAGATGAATGAATGATTCTGCCAGTGGACCCCACTTCAGACAACCTCTATGCCCTTCTTAAGATCCTGGTTTCCCTATCAAATAAAGATGACAGAATGCCATGATTTCTAAATTCTCCTCCAGAGCCAATGTTCTGAGATTCTGAGCCAGAGCTTGGCAAAGTTGGTCTGCAAGGACCAGATCACAAACATTTTAGACTCTGTGGGTCAGGGTTTCTGTTGCAGCTACTCATCTTCACCACTGTAGCAAGAAAGCAGCCACAGATCATAGGTAAATGAGTGTGGGGGGCTGTGTTGCAACAAAATGATAGTCACAAAAACAAGTGGTAGGATACATTTAGTCCATGGTCTGGAACCTTCCAAACCTTGTCTGCATTCCTTGCCACTCTCCCAGGTGGTGGCTGTTTTCTCTCTCAAACTCACTATCCCTACTGTCACTGCCAAACTATTATCCCGCCAACCCCCTTTTTTCCTTTAATTTTGTGCCATCAGATTACAGCACTCACTACCCCTCCTTGTTGCCATTCATCTACAGATTCCTTGAACAATGTAGCAGCTGGTGCAAGTTCTCTCCCTTCCCCGAATGCTAGTCCTGTCAAAATTCTCAGGAATTGCCGTTTTTGTGAACCTAGTCCTTTCAATACCTTAGCCTCATGTCTTCTTGATGTCCTCATTTCCCCAGTGATCTTATCCTTTACCCTACCTCAGCCACCGACTCCCATGGTTGTACTCCAAACTTGAGTATTACCCATATTTGCACTTTGCCCCCTTATACAGTCTATTCTCCACACAGGAGTCAGAGGGCTCCTTTTAGAACACCCATGACATCACTCTGCTACTCAAACCCTATAATGCTTCCTATAATGTCTCTCAGAATGAAATCCAAGCTCCATACTTAACTCAGTCGGGTCCTGTAAAGTGAGTGGTAGTTAGCTCTGTCTCATCTGCCACCTCTCCTCCCTTCACTCTACCTGCATGGTCCTCCCTCCTTGCTATTCCTCAGGCTTGCTATGCACCTGCCTCCAAGCCTTTGCATCTTCTGTTCTCTGTGTCTGGAACATTCTTTCCCCAGATGTCTACTCGGCTTTTTCACCTTCCCGTGTCTGCTTACACATCACCTTATCGAAGAGGCCTTTCCTTGTCACCTTAACTCAAAACAACCTTCCCACTCTATCCCTCTCTTTATTCCCTATCCTGTTTATCATTCATTTTTGTTTCCTAAAGATTTATTTTTTTATTTTACAGACAGAACGAGAGAGAGCATGCAGGCAGGCACGGGGCGGGGAGGGATGGAGGGAGAAGGAGAGAGAGAATCTCAAGCAGGCTCCCTGCTGAGCAGGGAGCCCAACTCGGGGCTCAATCTCAGGACCCTGAGATCACCACCTGAGCCGAAATCAAGAGTCAGATGTTTAACCGAATGAGCCACCCAGGTGCCCCCGTTTCTTTTTTTAACTAGGGTTCAGATTTTATTAGAATCTTCATTGAAGCAATTGCCCTCTATAGTTTTCCAAATAAAACTGTCTTTATTGTTTTTTATTGAAGTATAATTAATATAGTTATATTAGTTTCAGGTGTACAATACTGTAATTCAGTTCTAATTACTCAGTGCTCATCATGTTAAGTGTACTCTTAATCCCTATCACCTATTTCAACCCATCACCCCATCCAACTGCCCTCTGGCAACCACCAATTTATTCTCTGTATTTAAGAGTCTTTTTTTTTGGAGGGGAACCCTCCTACACTGTTGGTGGGAATGGAAGATGGTGCAGCCACCCTGGAAAACAGTATGGAGGTTCCTCAAAAAGTTCAAAATAGAGCTACCCTATGATCCAGCAATCGCACTACTGGGTATTTACCACAAAGATACAAATGTAGTGTCCCGAAGGGGCACGTGTACCCGAATGTTTACAGCAGCAATGTCCACAATAGCCAAATCATGGAAAGAGCCTAGATGTCCATCAACAGATGAATGGATAAAGAAGATGTGTATATAGTGTATAAAGAAGATATATATGTGTGAGTATATATATATATATATATATAAACACATGTACATATATACATATACACACACACATACAATGGAATATGATGCAGCCATCAAAAAAGCAAAATCTTGCTATTTGCAACAACATGGATGGAATTAGAGGGTATTACACTAAGTGAAATAAGTCAATCAGAGAAAGATAATTATCATATGATCTCACTGATATGAGGAATTTGAGAAACAAGATAAAGGATCATAGGGGAAGGAAGGGAAAAATGAAACAAGACAAAACCAGAGAGGGAGACAAACCATAAGAGATTCTTAATCTTAGGAAACAAATTGAGGGTTGCTGGAATGGAGGTGGGTGACAGGGATGGGGTGGCTGGGTGACGGACATTGGGGAGAATATATGCTATGGTGAGTGCTGTGAACTGTGTAAGACTGATGATTCACAGACCTGTACCCCTGGGGCAAATAATACATTATATGTTAATTTAAAAAAAAGAATCTTTTTTTGATTTTTCTTTTTTAATTTGTTTTTTCCTAAATTCCATAGATGAGTGAATTTATTTGTCTTTCTTTGTCTTATGTATTTCACTTAGCATTACAGCCTCTAGGTCCATCCATGTTGTTGTGAATGGTCAGATCTCATTCCTTTTTATGGCTGAGTAAAATTCCATTGCAGATGTACACTACTTCCTCTTCATCCATTCATCTATTGAGCGACAATTTTTTGTCTTCATAGTGCTTGACACAACCTGACACATCTATTTCCTTTCATTTGGCAATTTTTAGAATATGAATTGTAGCACAACTGGAACCCTGTCTTATTTTGCTATATCCTGAGTATTAAAACCACAGTGCATGGCACACAGAAGGTACTCAGGCATTTTCTGAACTTGTTAAGCCAAATAGTTTTGGAAGGAACTTACCCTCTTTCAGCGCTGCTGCTAGTAATGAGGCTGCCTGGGGAGGCTCTCCTGGGTCAGGTTTAATGAGGAGGTGGGGCTCTAGATGGACATCCTCCAATCCATTCAATTCTCCAAGTTCAGCATAGATATGCAGCTTCTCCTCCAAACATGTGCAAATTTGTTGGTCTTGGTTACTGAGTATTTCTATGAAATAGTTATTTACCATGGAAGGTTATCAGATAAATACAGCAACTGTATGAAAATCCAAGCTCTAAGATAAAAATGTTGCTTGTCAGCAAAGCAGTATGGTCTCACAGGTCAAGTACAAGTTGTTGGGTGGGCCAGAACCAGGTTCAAATCCTAACTGTTCCACTTAGTGACTGGTCTCCAGCAAATGACTTAACAACTCTATCTTCCATTGTCTTTTCTGTACATTTACTGTACTCAGATGTTCATTTCCTTTTCCATGACCCTAATTCCAGAAAAACTTGCACAACCATTCTTTGTTCAGGCTGTTTTCTATTAGTCTTAAACACGAAGCCCAGGAATGAAAATTGAGGTGGCACTGTTCATGATGACTGATACCCACAAGGGAAAACAATGCAGAAGCCCAAAGCTACTCAGGCTTCAGCCCATCTTGGTTAAAACCAAACCTACTGGCTTCTGTTTTTGTTTCTAAACATCCAATTTCTCTGACCATCTTTGCACGCATCATTTTCCTCTGATTCCAACATATCACATGATTCTCACGGTTTAAAGGGACTTCAACCAGCATCTAATCCAGGGGTCCTCAGTCTGCCTTAGTTTCACCAGTGTAGAATTTTACATGCTAAATCCACAACCACCTTCCATAGATTGTGAATGAATTGGTTGAGCATAAGGGCCCAGGCATCAGAATTTTTAAAAAACTCTCAAAGTAATTCTGATGTCCACCCAGAGATGAGACTCACTGAGCTGATCTAATTTCCTTAATTCACGGACTTGGAAACTAACATGTCTGTTGGTTCCCTGTCCAAAGTCACATCACCGTGACCCAACAGGGCCGGGACCTAAAATGACACCACTGAACAAGGAATTCAATGCACAGCTACACCATACAGCCCACAGTTCTTGTTGCATACATATTATGTGCACCTTTTTTTTTTTTTTTTGAAAATTTGTTATCTATTTTAAATCACTAAGGAGGAAGGGGGATAGCCATTTTATTTGAACACTCCTAGCGCCAATACTTCTTGTTCTGAAGAGTGGTGGGTAGGCCTCAGGTACACAGAGTTAGATTAACCATTTAATCACAATCTCCCACTCCTGACACCTGGGTTTTCCCAGCATCCAAGGAGAACGCCACAGACAGGGATCAGACATGTCTGCACGGTACCTTGACATTGCTGAATTTTGGCCACTCTTGCTTCAGCTTTCCGCCTCTCTTCATCAGATTCACTTGTCCTTCCCCCTTCTTCTTCTGGGCAACTTTAAGAGACAATAGTCAAGACAGACAACTGAAACCAAATCCAAGTATCTTTAGGTACATTAGTAATACATGGGGATCTGGCAGTAACACTACTCAGAGAAGGAAAAATTCAGAAAAGGTTATGCCCTCTAGCCAAGATAACTGGTTTTCCTAAGTATATAAAGAAGCTTGCACAATATGACACAGCTCTCAAAGTGAGAAGTACAGGGTGACTCAAAAATTCCAACAAACAGATGTACACAAACATACACTCGTATGAACATGTACCCACACCCTACACCCCATACTACCAACACTAGCATTAGGTCCAACTAAAATATTCATATTTTACTTTCTACTATGTTTGGGTACTTCTCAATGGGACAGAGGAGAGGGAGTTGGAGGGGACAGAGGGTAGAGTGACAGGTTGGGTGTGGAGCAGTGGAGGTGGGAGAATTTTATAAAACATCATTCAAGATCAATCAAATCAAATTACCACAAAGAAAGATCACCCTCACCCCATCTTGTTCATAAAAACTTACCAAAACACAAGTAATGAGGCGTAAATTGACTTAGAACACATAGATCCACCAATCAAAAAATGTTTATTGAATGATTCTTCAGAACTCGCCACAAAGAGAAACAAAAGACACAGCCCCTGCCCTCGAGGAGCTTCCAATCTAATAAACACATAGACACAAAAAAAGCTAATAGCTACAAGGTGGTTTGTGACAAGCACTGAGTCAATGCTCTGGAGAGCAGATGATAAAGAATTTCAGGTAAGGAAGAGACCACTGGAACCGAAGAGGTCTTCACAAAGGAGGGAAGCCATGAGCTGCACCAAAGACGAGCAGGAGTCACATGGGTGGGGGGATGTAGGGCTTTACATGCAGGGAGGTGCGGAGAACGAGGCTGCAGATGAGGGGCTATCAGAGGTGGGGGGAGGGGGTGGGGAGCAGACCCTCCTGGCTGAGGCAAGGTGTTCATGCAGAGGAAACATGGTTAGAATACTTTCCCAACCGAACAAGTCCATTCCCTAGAGTGTGGACAGAAGAAAAGTTTACCTTTCTACTGCCTGTTGGATTCGTCTCATCCAGTTATTTCGTTCCTCCTTGGAGTTGGTGTGAATTTCGTACATCTCAGGACCAGCGGAGGAGGCACTGATTAGAAACATGCCTCTTTCCTCATTCGCAACTTCTCTAGCAATAAGCTTCTGAAGGGAAATAACCGATGGCTTCTGGTCCTGCACAGAAGAGAAAGGTGCTGGTAAAACAGCATCCTACCAAAAGCAAAGGTTCTCACCAAATGCATCAGCTAAGGAAAGCGAGAGTAGCAGGCAAATCATTTCACTTCAACCTTTCGAAAGTGCTGCGCAAGTTGGTAAGCTCGCCAATGGAAAGGGCATGGTGAAGAGAGGATGGAGAAAAAGGATACAGGAGAATGTTTGTCCTTAAGAACGAGTGGCTTAAAAGGACAACTTTTGAAAAAAGAACAAACAGAGCACTGAGAATCTCAAAATGCCATCATCCAGGGTTCAGCGGTTTTTCTAGAAGGGCACAGCATAGAAAATAGCATCTCAAATATCACAAGAAGACTGAGAGGGGTGGGAGACCTAAGAGTCCACAGGATTTAGCAGTATTTCCAGTGGACTGTGAGAATGACAGAGAGGTGGGGGCATGACCTCAGAGTCCCTGAGCACAAGCAGTGTGTTCTGCTACCGTAGGGCAGAGCACAGCAACTGAACTTCTGTGGCTCTGCCTGCAGGTGCCTCTTCTTCCCACCCACCACGTAAGCCTTCGGTGGGGGGGGAATGGGTCGGGTTCATCTTCGTACTCCTAGGACACTGCCTTGCATAGAGTAGGCTTTCAATAATGTCTGTAGAAATGGATTTAGCATAATTCCATCAGAGCAGAATAGGAAGGAAAGCTAACATTCGGTGTACAAGCCAGGCTCCATAGCTCAGGGGTTAGAGCACTGGTCTTGTGTACAAGCCGTAACAAAATCTCCTCTTCTATGTGCATTTATTGTGCTTTTTCGAGATCCCATGCTAAGCACTGGGGGATTCCATGATGGGTAAGAGAAGAAGCCGTAGTTGAAATAATAATTGAAAGAATGCCTACATGAGATAAACAGTCTGGGGGGCTAAGTATTAAGAATTTTCTTTGGTTCATGGCTTCTAACCCTGTTGAGAGTCAGTTGCAGTATGTGGTTTGGCTTCTCCTTCACAGACGGAGTGATGCCTTGACCCAGAACTTGCCACCACATCCCGCGTGGCTGACTCCTTAGTGCACATCTAAAGTTGTGTGCAAGGGTGTACCCAGAAGACCTCTCCAGCCCATTCTTCTCCGAGCAGCAAAAAACAAAACCAAAGAATGACACCAACTTTTTGAATACTGCCCTCTCTAACTAGGGGGAGCTCCTGAGCACTAGTAATATCCTTCATTCAGTCACGGATCTACTACTACCCAAGACCTTACTTGCTTTCCTCCTTCCAATACACAGAGTTAGGCTCCTCAGCTCAAAGTAAATGAAATGGCCTCTGTATATAAAGTCAGAGTGGGTTTAAATTGCTTACGACATTAGCAAGGATGAAATAAACTGAACCAGTTGGTTAAGGCTGCAGAAGGAAACGAGGTAGTAAGGTCAGATATTTTTTAAATGAAAAACAGGTAAGCAGGTAGAAAGTAGCATTAATTAAATCACTATCAGGGTATGTGCTATGGTGAGAAAAAAATAATAAAATGAATAAAATAAAATAAATAAGAATAATAAAAATAAAATTAAATGAAAAATTAAATCACCATCAGATGAGGAGACAGCAGGGTCATGCCCATCATTATTCACATTAATCACACTAGAACACTAGAGATGATCAAGAATTCAAATTAAACCTCTAGGCATGGAAGTAATGGGTCTACCTTAAAAACAGATGTTAAAAATTGGTCATGCCAAGGCCTAACCCAGCCTGCAGAGCTTGTGGCCAAGCTTCTGCCACAGTATCTTCAAAACAGATTTTTTTTTTTTTTTAAACAGTCACCAACATTTAAGAACTGGAGGATTCCCCCTTTTTAAAAAAAAAAAAAAAAACCAGAGATGTGTGGGTTCTTGGAAAAAGCAGACTAGCAATGCTGGGCTCAGGTACCCATGTGAACACACAGGCTGTCTCTGACTAATCCCTGCTCTCTGGGAGACAGGCCATGTTCTCACCAGGTTACTGAAGTATCTAGCACTCGCTATGGGATCCTCGATCCCAAGTCCACTCCCAGGTCTCTCCTGTTTCCTGCCAAGCCCTCAAGGCAGACTGTGCCCCAGAGGAAGAGGAAAGGGAGCTGTTACCTTCAACTCTGTTGTCACCCGTCTCCATTTGGGATTCCACAGAGTGGCTGCTTCTGTCAGTAATATCATTCGAAATCCCACTGGGACAACAAGACCTTCAGACTGTTTCCTGTTTTGAACTTGAACTTGTACATCTCCATGTTCCCTTGTCTTTTTTTACTGTTCATTTTGAAATTACCTTCTTTAATATTTAAGAGGTCCTTCTAGACTCAGTAATCCAGGATTTAATGAATTTCTTAGATTTGGGTCCTACTCCCATTTCCAGGAGAGTCCTCTTTAAAAGCAAAATTATCTTATAGGGACTCCATTTTTTCTGCTGTTTTCAGCTGCTCATGTTCTGGCCATGTCCAAATTCATCATGTCTTTTGTAACATGTAGCAAGGTAAACATTTCCTAAAGTTCTTCTAACAGCACCGAGAGCAGAGAAACTTACCTGTGGGTATTAGCATGAAGATAACTTTCTCCAATGCCAAGGTGCAAACCAGGAAATCCAGACATCTGTATGACCCTGGCTAATACAGCAATTCCCTCAAGCAATTCCCTCAATACAGTGTAAATAAGATATTTACAACTGGAGGGCTGTGCTAACCTAAATGTCTATGATGCCACTCAAAAGCATATGCTTGAACAGTATAGTGCCCTTGAGTCCTTAAGGATAATGCTTTCTATTTTGCTCCCTGACATGGACAGGGGCTTGGCTGGCTTTTGTTAAAGCTGCTACGTATCAGGTTAGCAACTCCATGAAACAGTATCAGCATCATCTTACTGTTGTCCAGAGACAAACCCCTTCTACCGAGAGGAGGAAAGCTGTGGTTGCCTTCATCCTGGCATTTGGCAGACTGCCTTCCTAATGTCCAGCTTAATGGCAAATGTGGTCTAAGGCAGGCACAGATAACTCTGAAAGAGGTCACATAAGTGGGACAGATCCGTATTTCAAGCAGTAACTATAAAGTGAGCATCACACCTTCACCACGATGCATGCACTATGTTGAACTAGAAGATAAGACAGTTGTCTCTACGCTGTGTCTAATCTTTGACCCATCAGCAGGTCATCTGGGCCTGTCATAACACCCAAGAAGGCACAGTTTGCTTCTCTTTCAGCTCTCTGGTTTTGACCAAACTTGGGTTTCTTTAAAAGTGTGGTATGAATTTGTTTTCTCTCCTGTCATGGTCCTCACCTCCCACAGGACAAACAAAATGGTCCCACCTTCCTACTTAGATCCCAGAGAAACACACACACAGGCTGCTTGACAGATCAGTGGGTTGTCATGAAATATGCAATATAGACAGCTCGAATGGCTCAGAGCCATGGGGACTTGTCTAAGGCCTCTAGCTATCCTCTGGAGTAGCCCCGTGAAGCAATATCTGAGCTTTATGCAACCTGGCATCGGCGTCCTGATGAAAGCAACATGCTTAACAGGGTGAAGAAGCCTGCTGGGCCAACCTGACAAACACAGATGAGCACGGGGGACACTCTACCGACCTCTTCCTCCCCCAAATCCAACCCTGGGCAGGCATGCTTCTTTGTTTTCTCTGAATGGCAAAACAGAAACTTCATTAAGCTTTGACTGTGCTAAAACCAGCTGGAATTGATGACATGAGCTAGCGGTTCCCAACTGTCCTATCTATCACTGTCCTATCTATCAATGGATGATAAATAAGAACCATTTTAGAGAGCCGCCATTATAATGCCAACACTGGTACTACATCTTGGATTCTTTCCTTTAACAGGGCCTAATGCTCCACAAGGCTGACAAAGTTAATTGATGACATCTTCCTTCTTTAAGTGAGTCATTCTGGACTGCAAGATGCTGTGTAAAAGATGTTATAAAATACTCGTTTTACTTCTAGCCTAACTCTGTGCCAGCCATGAGATTCATGTACCACACTATAAAGATAAATTTTACATGAGTAATCTTAGTAATTAGTAGCCATTATAGTAGAAATAAGAATCTTCTTTAAACCTTAGATACCACGATGATGTTCTCTTGTTTGGCAGAAGGAACATCATGATAGTTATGAATGGGGCTAGCAGTGGGTACACCAGGGATGGACCAATGGAAGTGGGACAAGATTCTTGAAGAGACCTGCTATTCCCAGCATTAACATCTGAGTGGCTGGGAAGGCATGGTCAGGAAAGGGGTGGGAGAGATCTGGAAGATATACCACGATGGCCAGACAACAGGGAGTCACTTGAGGGGCTGAGGAGAGTGCTTGCCCACCAACCAGTCCCAAGGTACTTCAGTATTTTTTACATTAACAATTAACAATTGAATTGGCAATCAGCAACTGAATGAGCTGATCACCACTCCTGGCTATAAATCAACACATTTCATGCTTGTTAAACCAAATGAGAGGGAACACGGCAATCACCAATACTACTGGAAATACAAGGGGTAGGCTCTTGCCAATGGCTACTTAATTTCACAAGGACTTTAAGGCATTTTTCAAAGATACGTGGTACCCAACCCTTTAAAATGTGCATCACATGACCATATACTTACAACAGCTGCAAAGATGTATTTCTGGTCTTTTTCTTGTAAAAAGAGCAGCACATCAGTTAGAAGTAGAGCCAGGATATCTTCAAAGAAAAGATATTGCCAGTATTAATGAAGCAAACCACAGTTCAAATGCCCTTATCAAATATTCGGATTTCATGGTGGAAATGTAAATCAATTTATTAAAAATAAGAAGACTAAAATTTAGCCTAATTGTGGAACTGTTATAAAAATGCCCTTATTTATGACAGCCAGAGAGAAACTCTGCAGACAAATCAGATTAGCCGTGTAAGCATGCATGTAACTATAGGTATCGCTAAATCTCCAGCAACATTTAATACTGGAGCTTTCAAAATGGAAAAGAACTATCCAATAAACAAAGGTTCTAATAGAACAGAGCAAATGCTTACCTTTAGAAAAAGAACCTTAATCCTAACTATTAGAGGGCAGCTTCTGCCTTAACTTATGTGTGCAAATCTGTTGATTCATTCCATCTAGACCTGAGCAGAGTTTGAGATCCTGTATGCACCCAAACAAATTGTACACAGGAACCCACCTTCACTAGCTGACTAAACATCTAACACAGAATTAGCAAACTGCTGATGCGAAGAACTGAACCAAGAGCAAAGGACTTGCAGCGCTGGGGTCTACGGACTGGTTAATAATTTAGCTTGGTTAATGTTCTAACTGTGGCTCATGTTTGAGTGGCAACATTGCTGATCCACAAATCCCATTTCAATCATTAGCTGCAAACACTGTGAAAACTTCGCAGTCCTCCAAAGGGTTACATCTGAGTTCCCTTGGAGTAACTAGTTCCCTTGGAGTAACTAACAATCTCTTCCTCTCACTTATCTGAGGATGTTACTAAGATACATTAAAAACAAGGCGAGCAGATGGGAGATTCTTAACCCTAATGCCACAGCAGACCCACGTGGGGACCTTTAAGCATCCCTAGGCTTGGGCTTCATCCCCAGACCAATAAAATCAGAATCTCTGGGAGAAGACTTGAAGATCGGCAATTTTTTTTTTTTTTTTAAACTCCCAAGGCGATTCTGTAGTGTGTGATCCGAGCTGAGAAAGCCTGGGCCAGGCAGGAGGCTCTCTATAGAATCAGTCCTTAGAACTGAATAAATGGTTTTAGACTCTAACTAGATTAACACAGTCAGGTTAATGCCAGTTAACACCAAGCAGTAGCACTGAGGAAGAGTTTGTACCACTGTGAGCAGGTATATTTCTGCATCTTGTGACTCCGTATGGAATATGACCTTCAGAGCTCAGTCCTCCCCTCACTGGTGTGACAGCCCCCTGCTGGCTTGCCACACAGACCCTAGGTGTATAGACCTACCGCCTCATTTTCAACACATTACACTTGCCAGAGTAACATTTCTGGGCCAATAATTACCAGAATTCTCAGCTCCTTTCATTCCAATACCTCAAAGTGCAAATTCATAAAACGTACAGGAAGGGCTTTGCTTGGGGCAGTGAACTCCCACCCAAGATACATAGCATTTGCTTACTAAAGTTCATGACTTGGTCCTTTCCCACTTCTCCAGGGTTTGTGTGGTGCCTGCCATCTCTGAACCACTCTCCTTTTGAAAATCTGTCCTGCTAAATGAGTGACATATGTCAGAGGAGGAGAAAGGATACCTTTGAATCGACCCGTCGCAGTTTTCCAGTAAACGAGGCCATCATGTAACAGAGTCCTTTCTTTACTTATCAGTGCTTGCTTCCTAAACACATTGCCGTTTTTGAGCTTTGTGTAGGTTTTGTTTTCGATCTTATTTAGGATCTCCAGCCATTTTTGGTTTTTCTCATACTCGCTGACTTTTAAATCCACTGACGCAATCATGTCTTTAATTAAGCCCAGAGCTTTGCACAAGTCTTTATGTTCTTCACTTCTTTCTGCATGGGAAAAAGAACACTATAGAATAATCCAAAGTGCAGAGAAAGATTTTTTTTTCAGTTTTAAATGCAATTAAAATCATACAAAAAAATCACACCACAAAAATGCTGGATTAGGTTCAAATACCTTATTATCACTCTTCACCCTTCCTCCCCAAAAGGAACTGTTACAAGATTTAATTATAAAAGATTTATTTGTCAGATATGGTTCAGCAAAATACTATCAGTAAGATATCTGAGGTTTTTTTTTTTAAAGATTTTATTTATGTATTCAACAGAGAGAGATCACAAGTAGGCAGAGAAAGAGGAGAAAGCAGGCTCCCTGCCAAGCAGAGAGCCTGATGTGGGACTCGATCCCAGGACCCTGAGATCATGAACTGAACCGAAGGCAGAGGCTTAACCCACTGAGCCACCCAGGCGCCCAGATGTCTAAGTTCTAAGGATTGGCCTGACCTGCCCCAAGAGCAATGAGTATGTTATATACTAACCTAGGCTTTCTTTCCACCTTCCAAGACACAGGTAATCAAGTAATCCCTTCAATGAATTTCTTAGGACTTGGCCAACCTGGAGGCCCAAATGAGAATCCTCTCATGAAAGGGAGCTGCAGGGGGACTTGAACAGGCCCCAGACTCATTTGCCTTCCTGAATCCCTCCCTCCCTAGAAAAAAATATTCAAGATGATATTTCAACATCTTTTCAGACTAAAAAAATGGGACAAAGGTACTATGCCTTGTGGGTCAGCCATACTCATGGCAACAGTAGATAATCATTGATTCCAGTTATTACTCTTTAAAACATGGGCCATCTGCTCATATCTCCCAATCGTCTCAAGAAAAAGCCCTGGAAGAGTTTCTGGAACAGCCTCCTAGAACTCCAGGTGAAATGGAATTTAACTATTGTCTTATTGGATGATAAGGAGCACCTAGTTCATGTTTACTGAGGCAAACCGAAGGGAAAGTTTCAAGAGGTCAGAAGGTGCCAGAAGGAGAGGAGAACAGAAAAACTGGGAGAGAAAACAAAAGCCTACAGCAGCAGAAATCAACACACAGAAACAGCAGTCAAGTGAGATGAGAACAAGTCCTCAAACAGTCTGACCATTTCCAGGTTCTCAATGTCCTCCACGCATGAAGGTTATTCCAGAAAACCAAGGAACAAATCCTGATAGGGATCTTTCACAAAGAAGATACCCTCTTTCTCACTGTCTGTGAAAGTGTCCTCTTTACTATACTTACCAACTCACAAAAGGTTCTCCTTTCCAAAGAGCGTATTCGTAAATAAGAAAGGGGAGTAAAGAAAATCAAAGTTGAGTTACAAAGTAACTTGGGGTGAGACCAAGAAAAGGCTCAGTCTTTGACCTTCAGGGTCAAATTATTGTCTTGTAATGGCAGGCTATCCTAAGTGACACAGCACCGACCTTACCTGGGAGTCTTGCTAGGTACACTGGATTTGCACCTCAGACCTCACTGAAGCAGAATCTGCATGTAAGCAAGTTCTGCAGGAGAAGACGATCCCTAAAGAAGTCTGAGAAGCATTGTTGTAAGCAAGTCACCTAAACCAACGTTCCCAGGAGACAGAGAGAGCGAGAACCGACCAGCAGTTAAGGTCTGACCCAAGGAAGCAATGTCCATTCATTCACTCAGCCACCATGAAAGCTATACCCAGAAAGCCCCAAGTCATGCTTATCGTTTCTGACAGGAAGTAGTTCATGACTGTTCTTCAGTACTAGGAATTTGGTGTGGGATGATTCTTAGAGTAGCAGTAGCTGACCTAACACAATCTGGCAGATTTTAGTCTTTGGGGTATTGTACTTAACTCTACTTTATTTTTTAAATTTTATTTATTTATTTGAGAGAGAGAGAGAATGAGAGGGGGAAGGTCCCAAGGAGACAACCCTCCTGCTGAGCAGGAAGCCCGACCCCGGACTGGATCCCAGGACTCCAGGATCATGACCCTAGCTGAAGGCAGTTGCTCAACCAACTGAGCCATCCAGGTGCCCTTAACTCCACTCTTAAGACAATATGAAGATTGTACAAACTGAAAGCCTTGGAGGCACCTGGGTGGTGCAGTTGGTTAAGCATCCGAGTCTTGATCTCAGGGCTGTGAGTTCAGGCTCTGTTTTGGACTTTGCATTGCATGTGGAGCCTACTTTAAAAAAAAAAAAAAAATCTTAATTTTGTTTTCATTATTTCTCTGTGAACAACACTTATGAGGCTTTTCTCTTCATATTGTGCTTCTATTTTATGTTGACTTACAGGGAGCGCTAAAAATGGGATACAAGGAGCAGAGGCTACCATTTGTGCCTGAACTTAGTTCTTAATGTGACTGAAAAAAGGAAACACTAATTCATGCATTTCTACGCGCCTAGATCGCTTCCCAAAAAGAGGATGTTAGAGGTTGACTTTTTTAGAGGGGGCATTTAAGATCTCATTACCCCTTTCATTACCTCCAAGTCAACTGGTCATGACAAAGGCAATAAAAACAGCTCCCACTTAGTGAGTCCTTTGTTGACACCAGGCTCTGTCCTGGGCATTTTATGCAACAATCTCATTTAATCCCCACAACATCCCTGAAGATTATTAGTCTCACTTAGTAAGGGAGAAACCCGAGGCTCCTTTAACGAACTTGCCCAACAAATGCACAATAAAACCAAGCATATGCAATGGCAATCCCAGTTCACATGATTCCAAACCCAAGCCCTTGCTAACCTAACATGCCACCATCCAACAGACACTTTACTCAAGATCAGTAAGCTAGCTGGAAGAACATTTTTATTTCTTTGTTCATTGCACTGGGATGGTTTTATTTCTGGATAGCCTCTTCTGTTGTTACCAGTCACCGCATTAGGCATTCAAGATCTAGTTGTGAACCAGACACAGGCCTTCTTGATCCTTCAAGGAGCTTACAGTCCAGCCATGTGATTGTTAGCTTCCTAAAAGATGCCTAGATTTACCCCAGGTCTTTGATGAATGACAGAGTTAAAAAGAGCTCCCTAATAAATCATTTTCAACCTAATAATTCACTGCTTGGAAGATGTAACATCTGGTGATAGGATCCAGGGGCGTGTATCATCACACTACTGAGTTGGTAATGGAAGATGAGGAGGCAGAGGTATTAAGAAGATCTGGACATGGGGAAACTGAAGAGGGGATAGGCAGAGTCAAAGAAAGAAGAACACTGTTTGGCTTAGGCTGCTTGAAGCAATTCAGACTATACCCAAAGCTACATTATAAAAGAGAGCTTCTCAAAAAGGATCCAAATCCAAAGGCTCTAAAAAGTTTTCCCCTAATCAACAGTCTTCATGAGTCCCAGGCCACAAGCATTTGTATCTGTTGATGACACCTCGGCTATGTGTAAAATTAAGGCAAGTGGCCAAGAGGAAAAATGTTTACCCTAGAAGTTACGACTCACCCTTCGTGTACTGCAAAATCCTTTCCACGAGGACTGGGTACTTTGTGATGCGCTGAGTGACTAGCAGAATGCATTCTGGGATTCCTCGGCGTCGAGCCAGAAGATTACTATTTCGAAGCTTAAAAATAGACATAAACTTTTCATATATAGAAACAGTATTTTCTTTCGAGGTCTGAGTTTAATCATACAAAGAATCGGCCACTGTATTGTTCTATTCCGATACAAGATTAATAGGCATTATCATTAATTAAAACTTGATTCATGGTCATTAAATCACACGCTTTGCCATTAATCTCTCAGCAACATAACTCTCCAAGATTAAGAAGTTTCAAGTTACACTGATATATTTGCAGTTAATTCCAAAAGTAAGCAAGTTTCACCAAGTGTTAAGATTTATGAAGAGCAAAAGTTTTGGAAAATAGTCACAAACCAAAGTTACACTTTGATTGTGAGTTTGCGATTAACTGTTGGTTTTTCTAACCACTCTTCCTTTACATTTGTTATTACTCATCACAGAACTTACAGTTCCCTCTAATCAGGTCAACTTTCTTCCTAAAAATTTCATAGTATTCTTTAAGTTTTCAAGTTCTCAATACTCATGTATGTGCTGTGGGGGAGGGGAAGAATCTGTTAACATTCTCAAAATAAAAGGAAAAAAATGTACAATTCACGGAACTCTAAAGGACAGATATCTTCAACAAATAAACTGGACACCAAAAAACAAATAAAGGGATGGGGAACATCCAAAATTAAAAGAGATTTAAAAGATATATCTCTGATACACAATACATAAACTTTAGTTGGTTTCTGGCTTAAGTAATCCAATTTCATTTCATTTTCTAGGGAAATCTAAATACTGAGGATATTAAAGAATAATTCTTTATATATATTTTTTAAGATTTTATTTATTTATTTGACAGAGATCACAAGTAGGTAGAGAGGCAGGCAGAGAGAGAGGGGAAGCAGACTCCCTGCTAAGCTGAAGAATAATTCTTGGGGCACCTGGGTCACTCAGTGGGTTAAGCCTCTGCCTTCGGCTCAGGTCATGATCTCAGGGTCCTGGGATCAAGCCCCACATCAGGCTCTCTGCTCAGTGGGGAGCCTGCTTCCCCCTCTCTCTTTGCCTGCCTCTCTGACTACTTGTGATCTCTCTCTCTCTGTCAAATAAATAAAATCTTTAAAAAAAAAAAAAAGAATTCTTAATTGTGATAATGTCCTTGTAACTTTTAAAAGATGCATTGTTTAGAGATACGTATTATATACATGCCAAATTATATAATGTTCAGGATTTGCTTCAAATGAATCCAGTGGGCATGGGATTGATTCTCTATTTTTATAAGGTTCTTCTGATTTATTGCATCTCAGGACATGAAATAACAACCCAGGATATTACAAAGGTGCTCAGAAGGTTGGATGACACTTTACAAATATAAGATACAAAAAGGAAATGATTTGGGAGAAATATTTTGCTAAGACAGAAAAAGAGACTTTCTGTCTTTGCCACGAGCCTATCCCTTTCTTCTCCTTCCCTGAAAATCAGCACCTAGATGTGAAACTTGTTTAATGCCATGTAACAAGAAAGCATGAACTATTCCCCATGCTGGTTTACCACTTTGCTATAGTTTAAAAATACTTGCCTTAATAAAATTCTGAAACTTTTTATTTTGTTGGAGTTCTTTAAAGAGGCTGACAGCTTCTTTGTGATGGCTACAGAATTCTCCATATATTTTCTTCATTTGATTTGCATTTTCTTCTGAAAACTGAGAATGACATTTCAATGATGATTTATAAATTTAATTAGT
This sequence comes from Enhydra lutris kenyoni, assembly GCF_002288905.1. Lineage (NCBI taxonomy): Eukaryota > Metazoa > Chordata > Mammalia > Carnivora > Mustelidae > Enhydra > Enhydra lutris. The sequence goes on along the minus strand of NW_019154103.1, from coordinate 702,066 downwards.
TCTAAACATTGAAAAGAACATGCAGTTTTCATATATTTCAATATATTCTTGGCAAATAAAGAATAAACATAAAATTTCTGAACACTATCCCTTCTTTTTCCCAGACACCTTTTAAATTAGACTAAGAAGTTGCCAAGAGGTAAGGGAAAGATGGTATTGAACGAATTATACTGTACTGAACTAATTCAATGATCAGATACCAAATGCAAAACATTTGTTACTTTTTATACTTTTTTAATTGTTTATGTGACTTTGTCATTTCAACTTATTATTTTATTACTTTTTTAGACTAAAGGAAAGCTATGTTGAAAATTTGGGGTGCTCAAGAAGGTTTGACCTCTCATGGGTTGACATTTACATTTGGTGAACTGACCAGGTCTGTGGACTCAGGCCTCAATTTGGAATTTGATCTTTGTCAATATATCACAAATGGATGAAGAGGCAGGTAAAAGGGCAAGATGAATACTCAGATTGCCACTTTATTAACTGATGGACCAAAGTAGAGATATGGGCTGGATATGTCAATAAGTTTGACTTGTGGAAACATCTCTGTCGAAAAATCTAGATGGGAACCAAATCAGATTCATAGGGTGATATAGAGGTAACAAACTGAATTACTTGAATGCCAATATTTTACCCTCTGTCACATACAATATTATCGCAACAGAAACCAGAAAATATCCACCCAGCCCCTGGCAAGTACTTCAACTTTATATCACCCTCTCTGATCCTCTGATCTTTTCATCTTTGCTTACAATTTTATCTATGCTCTAGGCCAATATGTCTCAAGAGATGATTCTTAAATTACCTATGATTGCTAAAAAACAAAATAAAAACAAACAAACAAAAACTCAGATACTAATCTAACAAAGTACACACAGGCCTTCTATGCTGACAACTATACAATGCTGGTGAAAAAAAAAAAAAAAACTAAAAACGTAAATCAACCATGGTCATAGATGGGAAGACACAACATAGTAAAGATGTCAATTTCCCAAATTGTTCTACAGGTTTAATGCAGTCCTCATCAGAATCCCAGCAAGTTTTTTCTTAAAAATACATACAGACAAGATTACTATACAATTTAGATAGAAAGATAAAAGAATAACTAAAAACAATTTTGAAAAAAAAAATAAAGTAGAAGGACTCAGTCTACCCAAGTTCAAGATGTATTATATAGCTACAATAATTAAGACTGTGTGAAAGGATAGACACACAGATTAGCAGAGCAGAGTCAGAGCCCAAAATGCCCAATGGACTTATTTCCAACAAATGGCATTGGTGCAATTAGACATCCATAGACCAAAAACAAAAAGTGAATCTTGACATGTGGTTCATGTCTTAAACAAAAATAAACTCAAAATGGATCACCAACTTAAGTGTAAAACACAAAACTATAAAACTTTTACAAAACTACATAGAAGAAAATCTTTTGAGATCTCAGCTAAACAAAAAGTTCTAAGACTTGAGACCAAAACCATGATCTTTAAAAGGAAAAAGTGAAAGAATGAACTTCATCAAACTTAGAGACTGAGAGAACAAGTTACAGACTTAAGAAAATGTTTGCAAATCACATAGCTGACAAAGGACTAGGATCTAGAATACATAAAGAAATTTGAATTTTCAACAGTAGGAAAAACAATCCAATTAGAAAATGAGCAAAAGTCATGAGCCAACCTTTTACCAGAGAGGATATACAGATGGCAAATAAGCACATGAAAGATGGTGAACATCATCAGCTACGCAGGAATTATTATTCAAACCACAATGAGTTATCCATCCATGTCTTTCAGAATAGCTAAAATAAAAAATAGTGACAACACCAAATGCTGGTGAGGATGAAGAGAAACTGAATTACTTGTACACTGTTGATGTACTTTGTGATTTGATGGTAATATAAAATAGCACAACCACTCCGGAAAACAGTTGGCAATTTCTCATAAAATTAAGCATGCAACTACCATACAACCCAGAAATTATAACACCCAGACATTTATCCCAGAGAAATGAAAATTTAAGTGTGCACAAAAACCTGTACATAAATGTTTAAAATCAGCTTTACTGCTTTTTTTAAAAAAGTTTTTTCTTAATTAAGTAAACTCTACACCCAATGTGGGGCTCAGACACAACCTTAAGATCAAGAGCCTCACACTCTACCAACCAAGCCAGCCAGGCACCACAAAACAGCTTTGCTTCTAATAGCCAAGAAAAAGGAACAACAAGACGTCCTTCTACAAGTGAACTACAACAAACTGCAGTACTTCCATACCCCGGACTACTACTCAACAATAAAAAGGAATGAACTGTTACACACACCAACACCTGGATGATACTTGAGAGAATTATGCTGAGTGAAAGAAGCCAATCCAAGGTAAAGTACACATTATGTATATAACCTACATGTAAAACATACATGTCATTTATCTAACATTGCTGAAATGACAAAATTATAGAAATAGAAATAGATTAGTTGTTACCAGCAGTTAAGGAGGTGGGGACAGGAGGGAAATAGGTGTGGTTATAGAGTAGCCAGATAAAGAATCTGTGATGATGGGACTGATGATGGGAAATTTCTGTATCTTTTTTTTTTTTTTAAGATTTTATTCATTCATTTGAGAGAGAGAGAGAGAGACAGAAAGGACATAATCAGTGGGGGGAGAGGCATAGAGAGAGGGAAAAGCAGACTCCCCACTGAGCTGGGAGCCTGACATGGGGCTTGATCCCAAGACCTGGAGATCATGACCTGAGCTGAAGGCAGTCGCTTAACCATTTGAGCCACCCAGGCGCCCCAAGGTTCTGTATCTTGACTGCATCACTGTCGGTATCCTGGTTATGATTCTGTATGAGAGTTTTGCGAGAAGATGGCATTGGGGAAAAATAATTTCAGAAATTAAAAATTTTAAAATGCCAAATCCCAGGCTCCACCCCAATCCTATGAAAACAAAACCACTGGGCCATTGGAACACAGCGGTCTTCATGTCTACAAGCTTCAAGAGATTCTTAGGCACCTGAAGTTAGCAAACTACCGCTTTATTCCAACCATGTTCCTCATATTCACAATTTCTTTCCCACACCAATTATTTCCATGGACTAAATCAGCATTATATTCCAGGCTAGCCTGCTGAGTAAGGCTAAAGAGTGAGGAATTTCCCCGAAGTCTTCTCTCCTACATCCCTTCCACAGCTAGTTCTTCCTTTTTTCCCACAGAGCATCATACCCACATCCATCATCTCAGGATTCTGCTCATTTGTTCCTTGGGAGACAACTTTTTATCATAGTGGAAGGAGACCGCTCCCCATACCCCAAATGCATGACCAACAACAGAAACACAAAAGCAGGCTTAAATCCTTTTCTCTGCATAACCAAAAACCTTTCCCCAAAGGAGAAATGCGTGCTTCATCCTAAAGCAGTACACCAAGCTCAGCCTGTCCAATAGCCAACGTCCCAAACCTTGTTCTCAATTTAAGTCCTCCTTTATGACCAGCGATGAAACAAAAACAGAACTGGTAGAGATGTAAAATATGTTAACTACGAAAGTCACTAATGAACAAAAGTGTTAGCATTAAAACATAGTACTTCTATCAAGAAAAGTAAATAATTTCTAATGATAAAAACATCTTGCACTTCATGTTTGGATGCACTCAGATTCAAGTTCAGACGCATTCTGACATTTTTAGTCAAAATGTCTTGCAAAGGAGTTTACAGTCTCCTAACTTGGCACTATATGTTTCCCATCAATTATGAGGACAGAACAGGTTTATGACTGTATAGATTATCTGCAAAGCAGATTACTCTTTGACTAAAAACTTGTTACTAGGGCACCTGGGTGGCTCAGTCGATGAAGCAACTGCCTTTGGCTGAGGTCATGATCCCAGGGTCCTGGGATCCAGCCCCACATCAGGCTGCCTCCTCAGTGGGGAGTCTGCTTCTCCTTCTCTCTCTGGCCCTGCTTGTGCTGTCTCTCTCACTCTTTCTCTCTCTCAAATAAATAAAATCTTCAAAAAAAAAAACTTGTTACTAATGTGGATTTTTACATTGTTAGACATTAGAAATAGTTATTGAACAACTAAGTGGGGGGGGTTGTTTTGTGCATTAAAAATATCTGTTTAAGCATATTTACATCAATGAACTTAACTCCTCTATTTTTGGTAAATGAGCCAAGAGCTGAACTCTATTATTTTGTGCTACCCAGTGAAAGGGATTCAAAATCAGTCTTTTGGACAGGATGACATTTTGGTATTTATCGAGAGAAAGTTGAACTAACCTAACTAGGAATGCATCTCAATGCCTTTCCATAAATGCTACCAGGGACTGCAAAACATGGCATTCAAGCGAATTCCTGATGTTTTGTTCCTAAGTGACCCATTCATTCAATAAATATTTATGGTACCAAGCTCTGTTCTAGGTAAAATATGTTAGTAATGAAATCAACAAGAATCCCTGCTTTACTGGGACTTACAAACTAGCAATGATAAAAAGCTTCCTCAGATGTCATCAAAGGTCTCAAGAAATCATATGCCTAACTCACTGTTCAGAGAGCAGATTTCGATTCAAACCTTAGTTATGCTATTTAGGAGATACGTAAACTTGAGAAAATCATTACCTTCTCCGTACCCTGGTTTCTGTTTTCATACAATGGGGAAAATAATATCTACCTTATACAGATAGTTGTGAAGGGAAAGGAGGTAATATACATGCAAGTACCCTGGAAAATGCTTGCCCCAGAGGGTCACTGAATACATATTATTTAACTTCTCTATTAGCATCTTTATCAAAGAAAACCCCTTGCAAAGAGGCCAGTATGAATAGTCAAAGTTTTGTTTTCCCTCATCTACAGCACAATCCATTCTCATGATGCTTCAAATATCCCAAGTACCTAAAAAGTGCCTCCTTTAAGTGACATTTGCTGTGTTGTCCCCCAGGCAGGAATGGTAAGGCTTTAATGACAGCAGATCTTTTTCCCTCTTCCTAAGATTAGCCAACATTTGTCTTGGAGATACAGGCAAGATGACCACAGGCCCACGGGGTACCCTGTTATCACAAAGCCACCATATCAAGAAGCCTACGCAGAATTTTACTAAGAGATTTAGATATATGGCTGTGACTCCTGGTGGAGAGAGGGCTAGGGATCATCCCACTAGATCCTGAGACTCACAGAAGTCAGTCACTGGCTGTCAGAGCTCTCAGCCACCAGGCACACATGGGGGTATCAAACAGAAGAAAACCACCTGGTCTCACCCAGAAGTAATGGTAACACCATTCCAGTTCTTCTTAGGCTTTTAACCTTGTAGAGATCTGCAAACCTCGTTTTTGAGCTCAGGGTCTTCAAACCTCTCTTACCTGCTGTACTAGAATATCTCCAATTCGGTTGATGATGAAATTCCTGTCATCACCAGCACAGGACTCCTGCCTTCGCTCCTTCATGCTATAAAAGAAATGCCTATGGATTTCCAGTAACTCATCTAAGCAGGGGAAGATTTTATCCACGGTGCTGTGATCAAGCTGCAGCTCTTCCTTCATTCCTTTCCTGAAGATCTCAGACATGATGAGCAGGGTCTGGATATGATGCATCTCTGTTTGCATCAGTTCTGAAACACATGCGCACAAAAAAGCTTTAACAACCAAATACTCCAGTGACCTACAGTATACGCTAAACACTGAATGCTGTACGGGGGGTAAAAAAAAGGAATGTTTATGAACAATGGTATTTCTTCACCATAGAAGTCAGATTGATTCCACTTTCTCTGGGAGAAAACAAAGTGTGATGATCAAGGGACATTGTGGATAAAGTGAAAAGACAGCCCACGGAATGGGAGAAAGTAAGATCCTTCTTCAAGGCCTCCAGGCTTGCTGTTCCAGCAGCCTGGGATATTTTCTTCCCAAATCCACTAGCTCCTTCTTAAAGTCGTCCAGGTCTCTTCGAATATTACTTGTCTCTTAGGTCTCCCCTGTATGCCTGAACATTCCATAGCTCTTGTCCCCCTGCTTGATATGGCCCACTACTCTATTTTTTTTTCAGCACTTATCACTACCTACACCCTATTATGTATTTTACCCATATCCTGTACTACACTGTAGGGTGTGAACTCCCCAAAGCGAGTTCATGAGAACAGAAAATCTGTACATTTTGCTTACTGTTATTTCCCTGGTCTCCAGAATTAAGGCCTGGCATGCAATAGGTACTAATATTTGTTGTACAGTAGACACTATTTTTCTTTATTTCTCAGAACCAAGATCTTCTTATCTGTACTTCTAGATGAATAAACTATGCCCAAAGGTTGTACCTAACTTGCTTCAAACCTCAAAGCAAGTAATGAGGCTTCTTTGAAAGAAGAAAAGGTGAGGGAAGGCAGTGGGCCAGCCTAGGGAGAGAGATCAGACTCCTTATGTGGGTAGAGTCAAATGACAGAAACTAGGGGAAAGGAATTTCAGGTCTTAGCACAGATTACTAGATTGAAAATGCAATGTCTATGGAAAGAGAGTTTCTAGTAAATGGAGGTATTCAAGAAAAATGTGTATGATCAGCTTGGTGAGTTATGGCAACAATGATTTAAATACTACAAGGACCATGGAATCAGATGTTTTTCAATGACCTTGCTTGGTTTTCAAATAATAATTTTTAATAAAGTGTGGCTGCCAATGATACTAATTACTAAGCTTCTATGGAAAAAGTAATGATGGCATTTCCAGTAAAAGGACTGAAAAAAATTTTTAATGCAAGAAAAATATCTCATAAGGGACTTGCATAAAACAAGTATAGAAACAAGTGTTACAATTCAACAGTAAAAAGACAAAATGAACCAAAAAAAAAAAAAAAATAAGAAAGAAAGAAAATAAAACAAAACCCCAGTTCAATATGGGCAAAGGATCTGAACAGATGTTTCTCCAAAGAGATACATGAATGATCAAGGAACACATGGAAAGATACTTACCATCATTAGCCCCCAGGAAAATGCAAATCAAAACCAAAATGAGATACCACTTCACACACACGAGGTTAAGTGGAATAAAAAGGAGGGACAATAAGGAAGTGTTGGCGTGTGGAGGAAGGATGTGGAGGAAGCAAGATCCTCAGTACCCCACTGGTGGGCGGGGAAAATGGTTCAGCTGCTTTGGTAAACAGTCTGACAGTTCTTCCCATGGGTTAAACAGAACGTTACTGTGTGACCCCAAAAGTGGCAAAAGGACCAGCCACTGATAAAACGACCATTAAATGATAATTAAATAAAAGATAGGATAGGGGCGCCTGGGTGGCTCAGTCGTTAAGCATCTGCCTTCAGCTCGGGTCATGATCCCGGGGTCCTGGGATCAAGCCCCATATCTGGCTCCCTGCTCCCTGCTCCCTTTCTCTCTGTAGCTCCCCCTGCTTGTGTTCCCTCTCTCGCTGTGTCTCTCTCTGTCAAATAAATAAAAATCTTAAAAAAAAAAAAAAAAAGGATATCTACAGTAAAATAATAGATAGCAATAAAAAAGAATGAAGTATTAATATACACCGCAGATGAACCTTGAAAACAAAAGCACGGGAAGCCAGCCACATACTGGACAACTCCAATTATGCAAAGTACCCAGACGAGGAAAATCTGCAGGGACAAGTGGATGAATGGCTGCCCGGGCTAATGGGAGAGAACACAGGGAGTGAACATTAAGGGCCGTGGGTTTCTTTCTGGAGGAATGCAGATGCTCTGGAATTAGTGGCTGATGGTTGCACAACTTCATGAACATACTAAAAACTACTGAATGATATACTGTGATGGAGTGAATTTTATGGTATACGAATTCTATCTCAATTATAAAAATGTATCATGAGAGGAAACAATTCATGATTTGTAGGAGCACCGTAAGTACAATTCTGGATTAGTATTTCCAGACTCGGCTACTGGTAAGACTCTAAAATATGAGCCATGGAGGGGAACAAATCTCAATGTAGCTTTATTATGTTATCATAAACAAAAATCTCTTTAACCCACTAGCTTCTAGTTATTACTTCCTACCAAGTTTTTCATACCTACTCTGTATTAAAGACACCTATTCATATCAATTGATTTAATCCTTTCATCTAATTATCCATATGACCCAAAATATAGGAATGATTTTTCTCATCCTTTAAAGAAAGACAGTGAAGGGGCACCTGGGTGGCTCAGTAGGTTAAGGGTCTGCCTTCAGTTCAGGTCATGGTCTCAGGGTCCTGAAACAGAGCTCTAAGGGGGGCTCCCTGCTTAGTGGGGAGTCTGCTTCTGCCTCTCCCTCTGCCACTCCTCCTGCTTGTGCTCTGTCAAATAAATAAAATCTTAGAAAGAAAGAAACAATGAAGAATGAAGGATTTCCTCTGGAACACAAGCTGCTCTGACCCCAAACACCATGCTGTGAATGTGATAATTCATCCCAAGTGGGTCAGATTATTTTTAATATATGAAATCAAGAAGTGACGACAAATTACAGTATAATAGAAACTACATGAGAAATAAAAGGGACAGCATCTTCCCAGCTCTACAGCCCTGAACAGATTTCCAACCAGGCTCAATCATCCCACCTGACCTGCACAACTACCAACTTGACACACGTAAGAAGGAATCCTTGTCACCACGGACTCTATGGCCCATACTTGCAGCCAAAGAACTGATAAAAACTAAGAGCGAGTCCCATCTTTCAAGTAGGCTAACTTCTTGGAAGCACTCTGAGGATCCACTTTGCATTTTAAAATTGTTTAAACTTCATTTTTTTTCTCTAACGAGTTGATAATTCAACTTCCCCTAATTCAGACTGCTTCCACTCCCAAAAGGAGGAAATAGTAAAATCTCAGAGCTGAAACGCACACTTAAGTCTGCAGAACCCAGGCCCACGTTGTTCTGACCCAGGTGCTGCCCATCTCACCGCAGTCTATGGGAAGGATACCCACTGCTGTGCGTGGGCAAGCTGCAGAGCTGTGTACCCAGCAGCCCTGGGTGCATTAAAATATGTGAAAACTTTCTGGGGTTCTTGGAACAGAAGGCAGGAAGTATTGGCCATGGGTAGGTAAACTTGAAAAGGATCTGAGAAATAAAATTTGCTTTGTATCACGTACATACAATACCTCAATTAGGTGTGAATATAATTATCCCCCTTTTAACTAAGATCCAGGTGAATTAAACCATTTGTCTGAAATCAAGTAACTAGAAAGGAATAGAACGGAGATTTGAACGCACGTCTTATGATGGCAAATCCCATGCCCTTTCCCCTATACACCCTGCTTGGGCCCAAGAGCATATTTTAAATGCTTACCGAAAATGACATCCTGTCTTTTAATGACATCTTTCTCCTGCTTACTGCAAAATGAGGGGTCCACCACCAGACTCCAAGACTCTGCTTCCAACTCCTGGGCGTCACTGCTGAGGTCACTCCACAGAGAAGAATCCACAACATCTGGTGTAGGTGCAAAACATAAAAGCCAGAAGTGAAGTGACACGAAACAAAGACCTTTCCAAGGACCCACATCTATGGATTCATCACACGAAATAAACCTGCTTTGAACACAGAAACAGCTAAGCCAAAATACTGTTGATATGGGGCAGAAACATCTAGAAACCAAACTGCGGAAAGGGTCCAAATCAAAGGAGCTTGCAAGGAACCAAAGAATCATTAAAACAGTGATGGTGTGCATGCCACCCCCCCAACCAAAATAAATAAATAAATAATTTAAAGATTCTTTTGTTTGCTTTGGCATGCTCTATTTTAGTTCTTTTATTTTTGGTAAACTTCAGAGTCCATAACGGGCTTACAGAATCTTAAACACACCCTATCTTTTGTCCCAGGTTACTCTGCACTGTTTACTCAAATCTGAATTTTGTACTTGTCCACGTGATTTGCTCTTGACTTGGCTCACTGTCCTTAATGTAAACAAGAAAGCAGGGTACATGGGTTCAAGTCACAGATGAGTACAGATTTTTCTGACAGAATCTGATATCACACACCCATACTCTTTCCAGGAAAACTAAATCCTATTTGTCCAAACAGCACTCCTGAGAGACAGTTTTTTTTTTTTTAACTATTAAATCTGTTTAGTAAAGACAATTTCGCTCATACAAAACAACAACAGTTTACAACAATCTGAGTGCTAGGCACACCATCAGAGACAAGGAGGCACTGTGGGCACTCGGAGCCCCTCCCCCACACCCAGAGAAGATCCTGGCTGTCCCTCTGGCAACCCATCCCAAGGGAGAGGAGGACTGTAGTATTAGTGCCACCCCCCGCCCTGTAAAGACCATGGCACAGAGGACTTCTCCCCGTGTTGTGCATAGCGGGGGAGGGGGAGGGGGAGGGCCCTCCCCGCCCCCGCCCCCCTCACTGGCCTGGACATGCTAAGCTGAGTTGTCTGGGGTGGAGGTGAACAGGCTAATGGGGAAGGGGCAGAGTCGGGACATCTTTGGTGTGAAGACTCCCCCACCCACCCACTAGGCCACAGTGCAGTCAGCAAGAGATGATAATGGACTGGAAGACTCAAGTTTAACAGAAAAGCACTAGATTCCTGGGGCAGAGTCCACCCCCTTCTCTTCCCACTATTTTCCCTCCCTCAGGTCCTCCTTCACTTACTGATACAGCGTGGCTACAACACACAGTTCACCAGATTAAATCCCATCTTACAAAATACGCTTTAAAAAATGCTTTTATTCCCCACAAAGTAGGAGGCAACAGATGGGGGATAAGTATCTCAGAAATCTAGGCAAGCCCAGTCTTAATTCAAAGAAGTACGTATTTTTAACATATGATCCTTACCCCAATTCATCACTAGTTCTAAAACCTTGTAAACAGTAACAAGCACACAATGTATCTCATTCTCTTATCTTCACGCCACATGTCTATTTAATATATTGTATATCCTTGGGCACTACCTGGGAGTATTCACTGGGGCTAAATTTTCATTTATCAAAAGAACCTATACCAAAAAGATACCACGAAACAGAATTCCTTAAAACACACACACACACACACACACACACACACACACACACATACACACATACACACACACACACACACACACACACACACACTATGTCTGATCCTTCGGAAATATTCCTTCTGGCAACTCCTCACAGAAACAAACGTGTCTTCTCCTCACCTTCCATTAGGAAGGACTCCGTGGAGGGAGAAGAGCCCATGGACTGTAGCAGCTCATCAGAATGAGACCTGCTTCTCCAGGTGTTCCCGTCACTCTCAGACTCCAGGGAGGGCCCCGACCTTCTGAAGCTGGAGGGAAGGAGGAACACGAGTCAGTTCCAGCAGTGGCTCTGAGATGTGGAGGTCCAGGGCAGTTTGCCATCTTACCTTTCCAAGGTAGTGCCTGGAACACTTCTAGACAATGGATGGGCCTGTGCTGAAGCTTCTTTCCTCCTGGTGGGCAATCCGATAGGCATGGAAGAAGAAGGGTGCAAGGAGAGACCAGGTTGCGGGATGTCACGAAAGGAAGAGTCTAGAAATCAAAATGGGTGCTTTATGCGGTTTTCACAGAGAGCAGTAATTACAAGGAGTCCCTTAAAAGCCTAGAAGCAAAACACTCAAATGGCTGCTGTTAATGTGTCGCATATCCAGCCATGACACCAGTGTCCTTTCGAAATCCTGACACCTGGTTCAAATGTCCCTTCCATTTCACACCCTCCTGATACCCATGAAGCCGGCCTGCTTCAGCACAGTCACTTGGAGACTGTGGGTAGCTGGGCTTACACAAACAGGAAGATGGAATGGGGAAACACTGGGAGAGCTCTCCCATAAACCACTGCTTGTACTCCTTCCAGCCAGCTTTAACGAGATGCAAGGTGTTATTAGCACTATTAGTAGAATGCATATTGTATGTACCAACAATCACACACACACACACACACACACACAGAGCAGGTCAGTGGATTGGAATGATGCTGGGGAGTGTGCTCCTTATGGGGTGAGAACTTGAGGCAAATGAAACGTGCAAGCCAGGCTGAGCTCTTCTCGCTTGCACACTGAAAACTACAGAGTGCTACAATACCTTTCCGGTTTCGTCCAAATTCCTTCTCAACAATGTCTTCTCCATCGTTACAGGCATATGTGCTTTTACATTCGATGCGTACTATACATGACCCTCAGGAAATGTTTGAGTCCTACTGTAGGGATATAGCACACACCTTCTCAAGCAGAAGAGGATCAATACTTGCATGGAACCCCAGGATATTACAGAGGGTTTTATACATGTATGATTTGGCTTGATTTTCATGACTCTCAGAGAAGGAATTTTATCGATTATAAGGCCCTTTTATTTTCATGCTGAACCTCATGAAACTGACAAGTGCCTCACAACTACAATCAAAGGGACTTCTGTCCAAGCAGGGGTGTAAAGGAAGTCACAGTCGTGACTCTCTGCACTAGCTTACCCTGTATAACATCACACCCAACTGCTGATCACCACAAATCTGCATAGTGTATTGTCCCCTGATTCAAGGAGTTTTGGAAACAATGGTCACACTGTGAGAGCATTCAAATGAAAAGTGACCACAAACATAAAGATGCCTGCCGTGAGGCAAGCAATGCCATATTGGAGGCAGAACAAACTGCGAAGTCTCTCACAGCAAATGGAAAGATTTTCAAACTTAGGAGATGATGGCCCCTGGTTCCTACATGCAATGTCAACTGCTGTTGGAGGTTTCCAATTAGCGCCAAGAGGAATCGTCTCATATGAAGCAATCTATAATTCAAGGAAAAACGGAAGCACCAAGTTTAACCACATGAGAGAAAAATGCCGGCATGCCTTCCAATTTCACTGTCATCATAAAAGGGCTGAAGAGATCAGGGCCTCAAGCCCAACTAATAAGCAGGGCCGGGTCACTATGATAATGGACACCAAGGACTGTAGACTCCAAACTTCAGGGTTTTCTCCCTAACTCTGATTCTGAAGAAGCATGTGATAGGTATTTGTGTAGGTGAGTATGTGTTAGCGCTAGGAAAACAGAGTTATGTACACTTAATGTCATGTTGTCTTTTCCTCCAAAGGTTGTTATTGAATTAATAGTGCATATTATACTAGATTGTGTCTTAGAATTGAGGCAATATCCTAACACGTTCCCGCCTTTAGCCCTAAAATAAAATATCATATAGTATATCTAGCACAAAGGCTATTAGGCTGGCCTAGAAGTTTATACCATCCTTTACCTCCGTGAGTAACTAAATATTACACTAATCACGTTTTGAAAGAAGAAATATTTGGACAAAGGAGAAAAACAGGAGGAGCAGGTATTTCACATTGGAAAAAAGTATGGTATGTATGAAACTGGCATTTCCACATCACTTACTTCCAAGGATGGTCTGCGGTTTGTTCTTGTTGTATTTCTCTTGGAATTTCTGGTAAAGAACATTAGAAACAGGTAAAATGAGATTAAATTCCACCTGACTACAAAAATGTCCACCCAGTTACACAGGATTATTATCTATATCATTTTTGTTATCTCATGTCAAACGAAGAAGAATTTAAAGCAAAAGATGTTAAACGCATCGAAGAGGAAGATGTTATGATAATGAACAAGATGTAGTGAAAAGAAGGGCCATCTGTACCCCAATGTTCACAGAAGCAATGGTCACAATCACCAAACTGTGGAAAGAGCCAAGATGCCCTTCAACAGACGGATGGATAAAGAAGATCTGGTCCATATATACAATGGAGTATTATGCATCCATCAGAAAGGATGAATACCCAACTTTTGCATCAACATGGATGGGACTAGAGGAGATTATGCTGAGTGAAATAAGTCAAGCAGACAGAGTCAATTATCATATGGTTTCACTTACTTGTAAAGCATAAGGAATAACATGGAGGACATGGGGAGATGGAGAAGGGAAGTGAGTTGGGGGAAATCGGAGGGGGAGACAAACCATGAGACTGTGGACTCTGAGAAACAAACTGAGGGTTTTGGAGGGGTAGGGGATGGGGGGTTGTGTGAGCCTGGTGGTGGGTATTAAGGAAGGCATGTATTGCATGGAGCACTGGGTGTGGTGCATAAACAATGAATCTTGGAACACTGAAAAAAAAATAACATAAAAAAATGTTATGATAATGAGATGTGCAAGTTGTAAGGAAGGTGTTCTTCCAGAACACGCATCAGGAACATCCCAGCTCTGTGAAAAGTGTATCGGAACCAGAAACCTCCTTCTAATGGATCCAGATCGCTGAGAGAGGAGTTCCTATCAGCACTGCCTTTCTCCTACCAGTCACAACACCCCGGGGTATTGAAAAATCACCCATAACTATGTGAGCCCACACATGGTCTGTTTCAATTGGCACAGAGGCTGGAGACCCCCAAGGCTCCCTTTGAAGCGTCACCACGCTCACTCATACATTTCGGACATGACGTTAGAGTGGGAAAGAAAGGAAGAGATGCGACAGATGTGTCCATTTCCTCAAGCCCACTCCCAAACTCGGAAACCTTTCCTTTATTCCAGGGACCTCCCAGTGTGGCTTCAAGACAGCAGGACCACTGGGGAACTTGTCAGAAATACAAAGTCTTGGACCTCACCCAGATCCTACTGGATCAGAAAATAGGAGAATGGGGACCAGAAACCTGGTTTTCGCAGGTCCTCCAGGTGATGCTGCCATCTGCTGATGTTTGAGAATTACTGCTCAAGGCTTCACATACAAACCCTTGAGGTCCACACTGGTAAACCCAGGTTCTCAACAGAAAGACTAACCCACTTACACCTTATAACACAAATAGGGCCACACTGAGCTTTCCTTAGTTCCAAAGGTGGATAGTTTAGGAAACAACTATGCACTCTGAACCTGTGTGTGTGTGTGTGTGTGTGTGTGTGTGTGTGTGTGTGTGTTTTAATCACTATAATGATCACTTTAGAAACAAATACAAACAGTAATAAAAGAATAAAAACCTAAACAGGTAACAGGAAGCAACAAAGCTTGTAAGTGTAAGTAAAACAAATGACAGATTACCTTGGTACACGGAGGGGCAGCATCTTTACAACCCTTGTGTACGTTTGCATTACAGTCTGAAAGACAAAAATGAGTAAGACAGCATGGTGCTTTAGTGGTCATCATAAAAGTAGCACACAAAAATATTTTGAAAACAGAAGGAAAAATATCTTAAGTCACATGTAGCCAGCCCCACCCTTGAGTACAACAAGCACATGGTTAATGTTTTCATTTCCTTGGAGATATTTTTCCCCTTCTGCACAGAGTCTTAACAATTATGAAACCTACGATTATTCACAATAGACACTTCTGCATCCGCCTGAGAACTCATGTACTACTATATGCCCTACGTGGCCAGGGACTTCTGATATCCGGCTGGTGGCAGCTGCCCACTCCTGCACCAGACAGAACGCCTTGCAAGATGGAAAGAAAGAGAACAAACTCACAACAATGCTGAAAAAAGTCCTATCAGGCTCCAGGAGGAATTCCTGCTAACTACAGGTAGCCACATTGAAAGAGACAAGTTTGCTGCTTGCTGTCTTCCTTTGCACCACATGCGGCCTCAATTTCACCAAAAGTTTGCCTGCTCCTTTCTGCCCCCCTGGTTCAGAGAAGCAGGCTGTCTTCACTGAAAGCCACCCCTGTGTGTGGGGACTGCTTTCTGCCAGGCTGTTGTCTTCCTGCCCTCCATACCCTCCAGCCTCTACCCTCCCTGCCATGACTCTCTTGTCCCACCCACCCCCAACGCATACTCTGTAGAGTGGAGCCTGTGGCTTATCACAATCTTCATTACTAAGAATCCTTTCTCATAGGTAGAAGGTCCCATTTAGTTCCATCCCAGCCACACTGGAAAAGTGCTTATAAGTCACTGAGAAGTGAACCCAACTTCCTTCCACTGTAGGTGGAATACCTTAATGGCCAACAAGCAGAGGTCAGGACTATCCACGTGCTGGCCCTGCTGGCAAATGTGGAAAGCAGACTGCTCTCTCCTCATTGCAGAACAAGCAAATGAAAGGAAAAGGGGAAAAAGTGGACACTACAAGATACCACAAAGTTAGACAGGAAACTCACAGAAAAAGTAAGCCACTGATGATTATTAACTCTTGAAACAGAGAAGAAAACCTTGGATATTTGAAATGTGTTTTCCCTCAGAGACATAAAATAGGACCAAAAGGCCATGAAGGGAGTAAAGGACCTTACATCAAGCCAGCACAATGTAGGGAGATGGAGCTCTGGGGGACAATAAAGCAGAACTTGGACCCAATGGAGAAGAATCAATTTAACCAAAATATCAAAGCAGCACTGGGAAATTAAACTTGAAAGGTTCCCTCCTGAATGTAGAGAAAAAGGAGGGTATAATTATAAATTAGAAGATGTCCTACAAAAAAAGGTAACAGAGATCACACTTCTCCAAGGAAGAAATCAGAAAAATGACATCAGAAGCAATAGTCAAAGCTACAACCGACAAAAACTTTTAGCGAAGTGAAAAAGAACTACAAAAGGCAACTCAAAAGGTCTCCCTGTTTTCTAGGAATTAAATGACACCAGTCTGTAGACACATTCTGACAATATCTGTGTGACTGAAAAATTTAAAGTTCTCAAGCATCTAGGCAGACCAGGTTACCAACAAAGTAGTAAGGTCAGACAGGCCCCAAAACTTTCCTACTGTAATAGTCAATGCCCAAAATTCACAGATCAATGTTGACAGGCTCTTTGGGGGAAAGACTTTGGCTTAGGAATTTATTTAGCCAGATGAATCTCTTTTTTGTGTGTGAAAGAAGGAAGCAAAAATATACCTCCTTAGATACACAAGGTTTCAGAAAACATCACTCCAATAATGCTTTTGAAAAAAAGATTTACCTGAAATCCTACTCAAGACTCTTAAGAGCAGAATCAAAATTAAAAGTACAAGAATCAATCAGCTTTATTTTAAAAAAGAAAAAATGAGAAGCAGCAAAACCAGCTAAACAAAGAATCATATCTAAAAAAAAATTATAGGCCAAGACAGAGAAATGAGTACAAATATCAAATCATTCTTGAAAAAGAACACTATTCTTCAAAGATTAAGCACACAACATAAAAATAGTAATTTAGTAGTTTAGTATACCAATAGAGTCTAGGGAAAAAAGGGTAAATATAAGAGGAATTAAAGAACATTCAAGTATAAGCCTTAAAATTTACCACAAGTAGATAGTACAAGAGCTTATCTTGCCAAATCCGTGAGAACATAAAAACCAACACCTGTTATAAATAGCTAAATCAGACATCAAGAAAAAGAGCAAAGAACTATAAAAGATAGTCGACAGCTGTAAAATTAAATGTAAATAAGAAAAAAAAAAAAGCCTTGTTATAGAATCGTATCTCTCAGTTACAGATTAACTACAGCTAAATTAAAGACACACACCCCAAACTGAAAACACAGAAAATAAAAAAATAAAATAAAATAAAAACACAGAAATAGGGAAAATACAAAAGAAAAGGAAAGCAAGAGGAACATTAATTTTAGAGAAGGTAAAAATCAATGTCAACAGCAATAAAAGGCATTAAAAGGGTAATTTTAACTAAATCTGGGGTGCCTGGGTAGCTCAGTGGTTTAAAGCCTCTGTCTTCGGCTCAGGTCATGATCCCAGGGTCCTGGGATCGAGCCCCACATTGGGCTCTCTGCTCAGCAGGGAGCTGCTTCCTCCTCTCTCTCTCTCTGCCTGCCTCTCTGCCTACCTGTGATCTCTGTCTGTCAAATAAATAAATAAAATCTTTGGAAAACTAAATCTGCAATGAAGCTGTGATTCGTCAACTTCTGTGCACCAAGTATTGTAACATCTAAATATAAGCAGGGAAACCTATTTATAAACAAAAATAATTTTATAGAAATATAGTATGTGTAAAAAAAACCCTAGAAACTCAGATTTTAAAAAAGAATACAAACACCGGAATTTTGAATACCCACATTACATTTTGTTTAATATATCACATTTTTAAGATTAGAAATAGTAACCTTCACAATTAAAAACAAAAATACACACATAAAATAGGATTTACCAGTAACAGCTGAGTTTATAAATGTCAAAATCTCTTGCCCCATGTAAAAAAAACTTAATAACCAAAGTTTAAATCCCCAACACTCCTCTTCTTAAAGACTATAAATCTTCAACTTTTTAAAAACTGTGTTAAAGAGGAAACATATCATATTCTCATACTGATGCTAGAATGTAAGACAATAGCCTAAAATGTGGACAGTGTTGGGGTACCTGGGTACCTCAGCTGGTAAAGTGTTTGACTATTGGTTTCCACTCAGGTCACGATCTCAGGGTCCTGGGATCGGAGCCCCAAGTCAGGCTCCTTGGTCAGCGGGGAGCCTGCTTGATACTCTCTTCCTCTCTCCCTTCCCCTCTCCTAGTTCGCAATCTCTCTCTCCCTCTTTCAAATAAATAAATAAAAGTCATTAAAAAAAAACAAAATGTGGACAGTGTTATATGCAAAGAAATGCCACTTACCACATCATTTGTTGGGAAAAAATTGGGAAAAACTTAAACATACCCTAAGTAAGGAGAAATTAAACACATTTCATATCAAATAAAACATTAGCTTAAATAGCTAACTTTTAAAATAATTACCCTGGATTCAATTAAAGTATGGATAGCCATCTTCTCTACTTAGTAAGATTTGGGATAACTTTGAATTTTTCCCTAAGCCTTGTATCTTTTATGAGTTTGAATGCATTTAAAAAATAATTTTTTTAAATAAATACATCCTCCATATTTTCAGCCATTTCCATTTTCCACTCAAACTTTTATGGCCATCCATTTGACCAACTTTTCTGTGAACCAACATGCTCTGAGCTACACTAGAGTCAACCTTTCAGTGAGCCCACCTCCCTCCCCATGACCCCCGTCCCAGTTTTCTGTCTGTCATTAACTACACAGGAATGCCCAAGGGCTGGGCTTTGTGCTAGTGGCTGCTGGGGATACAGAAGGATCACAGTATCATTTTAGTCCCTGAAGTCTATTTTAGTAGTTAAAAAACAAGAGGCTGTCCGTAATCCAGTACGGAATGGAACAGGATAAATAGATCATACACGTGGTACACAGAAGTTCTGGACACAGTGGTCAGGGGAGACCTCCCAAGATGAGGTAAGAAATCAAGACAGATGCACAAGAGTTGGGAGAAATGAAGAGGAGGGAGATCATCAGAAGCGAAGGGTCAGAGGCAGGAGAACACACATGGTGGGAGGTAAGGACAACACGCCTGGCAAGGCTTCTGGTCATAAACCAAGGCTGAAGAGGGAACTAACTGTGGAATTATTCAGCACAAATGGAGCCAAATGCATCTATCTGCAAAGTGTGGGCTTAGTTCAGGAAACAAGAAGGGAGAGAAGTCCTTAAGCGGATGTGAGTAGATAAAAGAGTAATGTGGTACAAGTACTTGTTCAGAATAAAGGTAGTGAAGGAGTGAATGGTATTGGGTGTGGGGACAACAGGGAAAGGGACTCAGCATGCCCAAGGAGTGAGCCTGTACCATTCACACAGAAGGAAGCCTTTTGGTATGTGGGTTGTGAGATTGGTTTTTGTCCCATTGGTCTGGGAGACCAGAAGTCTCTGGGCAATGATGGCCACAGACAGGGTTGCTCTGAGTCCCTGGTGTGAGCCAAGTACAGGGTTGGTCAGGAGAGGGCTGACTGAGAACATGTTATCTGAACAGACCTGAAGGAGGTGAGGGAGCAACCAGTCCCTGAGGCTGATCTGAGGGAGAAGCACAGCAGGCAGAAGGAAGAGCCAGGAAAGGCCTTCTGGTGGTAGTATGCCCGCCACTCTGAGGAACAGCAAAGATGCCAGAGTGACTACAGCAGAGGGAGAATGGGGGAGAGGACAACGGGAGAGAGGACGGGGACTTGCACCCATTGTCAGGGCTTTTGCCTTCCTTGGGGGTTGACAGGAAGCCACTGGAGGATCTGGAACACAGGGATCTGTGCCTTTACAAGCTCACTCTGGTCGATATTTTGAGAACAGATGTTTTCAGAAGTGTGCAATTTGTGCTAAAAGTACAAGGAAACCAGTTAGAAAGCTACTGAAATGGTGACGTTAGACCGGGGTGATACCAACAACAGGGTGAAAGGAGGCTGGCTCTCATACATATTGGGAAGACTGAGCCAAGAGGATTGCTGAAGGCCCAGATGTGGGATGTGAGAAAGAGGGATACAGAAAGACCCCAAGATTTTTGCCATGAGCATCTGACTGGCACACTAGAGCTGCCATTAATGGAGAGATCAGCCCAAACGCGGGCACAGGAGCGGGAAAGCAGAGCTCCACTTCCGACATGCAACTTCTGAGAAGCTGTTTAGACGACCCAGTGGAGGCATTAAGTAGGCAGTGAGATATACAGGTCTGGGGTTCTGGGGGCTGTCACTTGTGGACAAAAAGCACTGACTCTAACCATCGGGAGTCACTGCTCAGTAGATTGTTAAATCACACATGCAACGCTACCCTGAACAACGGCCCTCTCTCCAGGAGCCCAGATGGCACAGTAGCTGGAGCATCTTACTCTTAGTTTTGGCTCAGGTCATAATTTCAGGGTCATTAGATCAATCCCTGCATCGAGGTCCATGCTCAGCAGAGAGTCTGCTTAAGACTCGCTCTCCCGGGGCGCCTGGGTGGCTCAGTGGGTTAAAGCCTCTGCCTTCGGCTCAGGTCATGATCCCAGGGCCCTGGGATTGAACCCTGCATCGGGCTCTCTGCTCAGCAGGGAGCCTGCTTCCCCCTCCCTCTCTCTGCCTGCCTCTCTGCCTACTTGTGATCTCTGTCAAATAAATAAATAAAATCTTTTTAAAAAAAGATCTCCTTCTCTCCCTACCTCTACTAAAATAAATCAGTAAATCTTTAAAAGGGCAAAAAAACAATAGCCCTCTTCTCCTATCACTTATTTTCTGGGGACACAAAATGCAAAGACAGCACACACTGGGTCCAAAAACTTACTGGAACACTGGAATGACTCTTTCCCCGGGAGCGTTTTGTCACAAACCGAACACTGTAGAACCCCAGAGAATGTTCCAGGGACAAACTGATGTCGGCTCAGCTTCTCTTTGTCTTTGGCATCCTTGCTTTTTGTCTTCAAATTCAACAGCAACCGCCAGGTGGAGAGAAATGAGAAAAGACATATGCTGAGAGCCATGTACTTACAGAAGCCATACAAAGTCTCTACATTTTCTGTCTGCACGTAAGGGCGGCACGCAGAGGAGTACGGTAATGCCAGAACAAACCGTGGCCAGCCTACCACTGTCCTGTACTTCCAACGACTTAGACAGTATTCCGTAAGAAGTGGAGAGGTCTTCAAGAACATGTGTATGAAATCTCAGACAGGTGATTTTAAAGGGCAAGTGAAAACTATACTAACTGCCAAAAAATGGAACCAGCTACTTTTTAAACACAATGGGCAGAGAACTTTAATTACCTTAGATTTATTCCGAGGGCTTGTCATCCTATTCATGAGGAAGCTGAATGTTCGGCTCACTTTGTATTTTTCAGACTCTGACTTAGCAGGTATAATGTATTTATCCCATTCTTCTTCCTGAATTCTACAAAAAAGAATCTGTTACCATGGCTTATCAGGACTTAGAGAAGGAGTAAAAAATGACATATATATACACACATAGGTGTATATATACACTTTTTGCTTAGGTTTTAATGGTTATTCTAAACATAAAGATACAATCTACTAAAAATATACCTTATAGATGGATCAACAGATGTATGATAAAGCAACTATTTCACAATGTTATCAATTATAAATCTAAGTGGTAGAAATGGGTATTCAGCATATAATTCCCTCAACTTTCTGTATACTTTAAATTTTTCATAATACAATACAAGAGAAATAAAGGAAACCTTAGACTTACAATTTCACCCTGCAAACACTCATCTCCCTATTTACTATGCCAACAGAAATTTCCTAGGGCACAGAGAAGGCAAATAACCAGTAATAGGAAACTGCATTTTATTTATTTTTGGAACATAGAGATAATATTCAGAAGATACACATTTCTTTTGATAATACAGCTTGAGAAGCAGACTGCCTGCCCCTTGGTTCAGTCTCTCCCACTCAACCAGGCTATTTACAATCTGAGACTCCCTAGGCTGTAAAAGAGAGAAGGCTGTTGATAACTTCCCCACCATAAAAGGCAACCTAAAGATCATGGTATCCAATCTTTGAACACACTGAAACATTTATTTTCCCCTAAGCCATATGATCACGCCTTAGGGAAAAAAAAAGTCCCATCTATTAAAAGTTCTATTTCCTCTGAAACTTTCTGATAGCCTTATATTTCTAACATTATTATAGACAGAGAAAGAAAGAGAGAGAGAGGGAGAATATATTAAAGATCAACCAAGTATGTAAAACCAGGTAACACTTCTGTGAAACATTCTGTAACCAAAGTCTCTCCCACCTCCCAAACTTCTCATTCATCCGCATTAGTGGATAACACATTCATCTCTGGGATATATTTCTCGAAAACTATCATATTACTGATATGCGCCAAAATATATGATCACATTTTGTGACAATGAGTCCAGTGACAAATCTTAGGACTTCAGTATATTTCATCTGATTAATGACAGGCTTAGACTTACAATTATTTCTAAGGCCCCTTCCCACACTTATGTACTTATCTAATACATTATTAAATGAAACTTCTGGTTATTTATACTAAATATAGATTAAAATATAATTATTTGCGTTTGATCATTGAGAGTTCAAACCTATGAATGCATCTAGAAAAGATAATAAATAGCTTCAGAAGTGCCTCTTGGTCATGCAAAGCTAAAGGCACAGGCAGGACAGTGAATGTCCTACTAACTCTAATTCTGCACAGTAAGTGAAAGTGGGTTTGCTACTTAGAGAAAACAGCTCAAAAACTTAGAAAGGAAAGAGGGCGGATGGAACTGAAGGTACCCTATGACGACTCCAAGTGACAAAAAGAACTTAAGACTTTCTTATCTCCCTCCTACTTCCACAACCACCTCCTTAGATAACTAACTGGCTAATATATCTATAAATTTCCCTACCTCTTGTTTTTTGAGCATCCTAATTTGCACAGCTCATGACATATTATTCAACAGGCTCACTTTGGGAATGGAGGTGAAAAACAAATTTGAGGTCTTAGAAAGAATGATGTCCAGAACACCTTTTGTGACCTCACCAAGTGCCTTCTAATGTCTATGATAAGAACAATCTGGTGAGGAGACCTCAGTCTCAGAATTAAAGAATACTAAGGTCAATGTGGACTGTGAGGTCAAAAAGTCCTCCCCGCTACCTACCTCCCAGCAAAAACACAACACTACTGTCTTAAAGATCTTTTTTTTTTTTTTTTTAAGATTTATTTATTTGAGAGAGTGTGCTAGTGAGCATGAGTGGGGAGAAGGGCAAGGGACGACAACCTCAAGCAGACTCCCCACTAAGCACAGGAACCAATCGGGGAACTTGATCTCATGACCCTGAGGATCATGACCTGAGCCAAAATCAAGAATCGAAGCCTTAACCTACTAAGCCACTCAGGCGCCCCTCTACTCTCCTAAATCAAAGAAAATCTGTTTATCCAACTCTTTTCCCAATTCCCCATATTACAGAAGACCATCAAAAACAACATTTCAGTTTTGATCTAAAACCTTTAAGTGGACTACAATTTTCATATATCCTGTATATTACTACAAAATGACATAAAATCATACCACTTACTCTTTACTTAAATGTTGAGAAGACCTGAGACATGACCAAGTAAACAAAAAAATACTGAAACACTCAATATTAAGAACTAACAATAGCCACCCCACATGGTAGAAATGTGAACATCAGGGACATGATCCATTGTCACATTATGAAAATGAATAACACAGTATAACCTCTGGGCAAATGCTGAAGGCTGGTTAATTCCATGTTTCAAATCTAACAATGCTATATTCACCTATGTAACAATCAGTTACATTAGGGAAGAACTAAGAAGGGAAAAATCCCCAACTAATTTCACAACAGATTTTTTTTTTTAAAGATGTTATTTATTTATTTGACAGAGAGAGATCACAAGTAGACGGAGAGGCAGGCAGAGAGAGAGAGGGAAGCAGGCTTCCTGCCGAGCAGAGAGCCCGATGTGGGACTCGATCCCAGGACCCCGAGATCACGACCTGAGCCTAAGGCAGCGGCTTAACCCACTGAGCCACCCAGGCGCCCCCTTTCACAACAGATTTTAAAAAGCTTTTCACTTTATAAGAATCTGGAAAAAAATTTAAACTCTCTTCCAATCCCAGAACAAGATGCCTAAATTCTATGATCAATTTGATGACCAATGAAATCATCCTCAAAGTTTTATAAAACACATTTCTCAGAGATTCTCATGGCATTACCTCTTCAATGAAGATATTTTAAGTACCTTCAGACTAGAGGTCTTTCTCATCTTAACCTTTAAACCTATAATATCTATAACTTATTTTTTGAAGAAATGAACAGCTAAGTATTAAAAGGAATCCCAAATATCCAAACAGAAAATAGACACAATGGGACTTTTCTGGACATTCAGATGCTCACATTAAAAAATATATATATACCAAGTAATAAATTTAACACATTTAAGACAGAGGATATTAATAAAATAACAGTCATGCCATATAATCATTAAGAAGTTGGTACACTCTGTAAAAAAAAAAATTTTTTTTATTTAAAAAAAGAAGTTGGTACACCCTGAAACTAATATTACAATGTATGTTAACTAACTGGAATTTAATTAAAAACTTTAAAAAAAAGAATTATATACTTACATTGAAAGTACTAAAGTGTATTTGTCAGCTGCTATATAAACTAACATTTTTAGAGAATTAAATACTACTATATTTTGTATTTAAAAAACTTGACAGAGATGAAGTATCTTTTCCTACAGAAAAGATCCTACAAAGTCTGGAGTGGGCCCCTTTTCACCTGTCTGCATACTTTCCTAGTAACCCAGTGATGAATATAAATATGAGAATTTCAAAGAAGGCAAGTTCTTCAAGTACAATATGACTGAAGCAAAGCATTAATTAGCATTAGGATCTCTGGATCCTACTAGAGCATCCGATAAGGTATTGGGCAGAGACTAAGTGAAATGAAAGATGTACTCTACTAGATACACCAGGGGATGTGACTGAGAAAGTCAGATGCTTTGAGGATGTAGACCAACACAGACTAAGGAAGAGAAAAAACCAAGTAACAAAATAATAAGAAAAGGATACTCCCTACACATACCATCCAAGTTAAAATATTTTATAGATTAATATTTAACCAATTAGAACACTGGCTTTTTCAGTCTTAAGTCCCTGTCTTAATGGAGAATAAATATTTTTTTTAAAGATTTTTTTATTTGTTTATTTGACAGAGAGAGATCACAAGTAGACAGAGAGGCAGGCAGAGAGAGAGAGAGGGAAGCAGGCTCCCTGCTGAGCAGAGAGCCCGATGTGGGACTCGATCCCAGGACCCTGAGATCATGACCTGAGCTGAAGGCAGCGGCTTAACCCACTGAACCACCCAGGTGCCCCTAGAATAAATATTTTTGATTAAAAAAATCTAAAAAAAAATTTTATATCAGTCCATTACTTCTCCGATAGTTAAAACGATGACAGGGAGAAGACTGTTAACCAAAGTGATAACAAGGATGATGATCAAATTCCACAACTGAGTAAACTGCCGGCATGAGTACTCAGTGTACCTAATGTAAATGTAAAAACACCCAATGGGTCAGTTTTTGCTGCTTTTGCTATCATCACTGTCTCCATCACGGCCATGTCTTCTTCATCATCATCCTATCAGTAAAGGGTAACCTTAGTCTTCCTATTTGTATCATCTGAACATTTCTTTTTTTTTTTTTTTAAGATTTTATTTATTTATTTGACAGAGAGTGAGATCATAAGTAGGCAGAGAGGCAGGCAGAGAGAGAGAGGGAGAAGCAGGCTCCCCGCTGAGCAGAGAGCCCGATGTGGGGCTCGATCCCAGGACCCTGGGATCATGACCTGAGCCAAAGGCAGAGGCTTTAACCCACTGAGCCACCCAGGCGCCCCTCATCTGAACATTTCTATTCTGGTCTCAAAAAAATAGGAATGAACATATGGAGGCTTTTTCTTAGTGATACTTTTTTTTTTTTTTTTAAGAATTAAAGATTTATTTATTTATTTTTAGAGAAAGAGAGTCGGGGGTGGGGGAGCTGGAGAGAGAGAGGGAGAGAATCTTAAGCAGACTCCCTGCTGAGCACAGAAATTGATCCAGGGTTTGATCTCATGACACTGAGATCATGACCTGAGCCAAAATCAAAAGTCAGAGGCTTAACCAACTGAGCCACCTAGGTATCCCTTTTTCTCCCTAAAATTTAAAAAAAAAAAAAAGTCATATATATATATTAAAAAGTCCCAAATATTAGTATAACTAGGGCCCAAATTAAAGCCATTTTCCTTTTTCACACTGTCTCCTCAAGCCAAACATTTATGCCATTTCTGACACTGGATTTGCACATAACCCCAGGACTATTTCTCAGTGTGACTTATGAGCAGTTACTCAAGACCAGTAGAACTCAATAATCCTGCCTGCTCGCTGCTCAGCTTCCCAAGCCTGACTCCAGCAACAGTTTTGACTTTCTGGGGAAAAGAGAAGCTGAGGTTTAAAGCTTTCTCTTTTAAAAGAGAAGCTGAGGTTTAAACCTATCAACCAGAAAACTGTTAATGCTTAAAATACTTTCTTGGGGCGCCTGGGTGGCTCAGTGGGTTAAGCCTCTGCCTTCGACTCGGGTCATGATCCGAGGGTCCTGGGATCGAGCCCCGCATCAGGCTCTCTGCCTGGCAGGGAGCCTGCTTCCCCCCTTCCCCTCTGTCTTCCTCTCTGCCTACGGTGATCTCTCTCTGTCAAATAAATAAATAAAATCTTTTAAAAATTTTTAAAATAAAAATAAATAAATAAAATACTTTCTCTATCACTTACTCTTTCCTTCAAAGTTAACCAACCACTCCAAGCCGTATTCCAAAAGGACACACAGCAGAGGTGGCTTTCTTCGTCTGACCAGCCTGGGGCCTGTTTCCATAGCAAGTCTTCTTGTCACGGTAGACAGACCTAGCAAGAACCCAATACCTTTCTAAAGCAGGTGATCCTCACACGGCTGCTCCCATTGGTCCAGGCTATTGGAGGTGTGTCTTTGAAAATAGCCCCAAAGAGAACACCGTGTCCGCAGTCCTGAGACATGCAGCTCTGGGGACTCAAAGTAGCAGGTTTGGAGCAAAGTATTCTGGCAGCCTCATTACACAGAAATCTCTCATAAACTATGGAACGGATCTCAGAATTCATGTGCAAACATTTCCAAAGACAGCAAGCAGACCCTCAGGAAATCTGGAACAGTTAAAATACCTTTTTTCTCTTGGTGGCTCCGGTAGGCTGTAAGCTCTTTGCTCTACAAGACACAGAACAATAAAATGAAAACTGAGGCAGACAAGCTAGCAGTCATGTGCTAGTCTAAAATGTACACACTCAACCATATTTTATCATTATTCACACCATCAGTTAGAGGGTATCGAGGAAATCAGTCATCTTACGTAAGTAGGGCATTGCTCTGGGTAGCTTTATCACTGTCCCTAGTTTGGAGAGAATGAGGGGTGGGCATCACATGGCGACATTCAATGACTTTATGAATATGGCATTAGCAGATGGAGCAGTTTCAGCATGGAAGAAAATTAGTTCTGTCTTTTTGGATGTTTCTCATCAGAGCTTCATCCCTTACTTGTAATACTAATTCCCTAACATACCGAATCAATACATATGTTGGCTGCCTTTTAGGGAAGCTCAAAAGAAAAGTCTTGAAGGCCAGCATAAGGAAGAGTCCATTTTAATATGGCTGTAATGCCTTCATAAAATCCTAGCAGCGGCCAGTTCAGAGAGGTGCTTTGTGGTAGGAAAGGGAGGATCACTTCCCCCCCTGGACCTGGGAGCAAGGGAAATGGGAGACAGAAGGGAGGAAGCTGAGCACCATCTTGTTTCCAGAACTGAAGCGCTCCTTACAGTGACTGAGCAGAGACACCGATGTAGACAGTGAGAGAGACTGAAGGGGGGAGAGGACACTGTGGAGCACACCATCTACAGAGCGAGGACAATTCCTTTACCACTACAGTCCAGAAGAGTGAAGAGGCAAAACCAGTTCACAAAGGAAAGTGCATCAGACATATAAGAAAAACCAATTAACACATATCCCCTGAAATGTGTAAATATCAATGTTCAATCTAACACTACCTTGTATGTAACAAAAAATCTGCTTTGAAGAATCTGAAGGATTTTATTGCCACTATTAAACAGTCCTCAAATTAATTCATAAGCAGAAATCACTATGCTTATTGTGAACATTCTGAGATACCAAGAGATTAAGCCACATGTTCAAGACAATCAAGCTAATAAACCAACGGAAACAGCCTCAGGCAACTGCACAAAGTCTAATAGGGTTCCACCTAACAGTGCACAATGATTTTCAGAAGTACATTCACTTCACTCCTCAAATTCTTAAAAGTAAAACACTTCTGTCCTTCTTGGTGAGGTTATAATGATGGAGAATATTCTTGTCTATCTAAACACACAATGTACCAGAGGGAATTACAGGATAGGATTTTGTTTTGCATATACAAGCATTAAATAATGTTGCCACATCATTGTACCCTTGGCCTCCCCCCAAAACCATGAGAAATAATAATAAGTAACCTCTTAGAAGTGACAAAGATGAGAAAACAACACAAATAAGAATAAAGAAGGCCAAAGCACTATTCTATCTTGTATATCTGTATTACAGCTCATATATAGGAGCTTCCAACTGGGCTGAAAGGAGACTTGGATTCTGTTCAAATAGAGAAAATTTTTAGGACTATTCCAAACACATCAAGAAAGAATTTAAGGTCATGTAAATGTCAATTTACCTTTGATTAATCTAAATGAACTAAAAAATGAAACATCACATCTTTGAACTAGCCAGGCTTTCACTCTTGTGCTTTGATCACACACACACAGAGTTAAAATTATTCCCTCTTCTCTAAAAGCTAATTTATTCCTCATATACCTATGGTTTACCCATTGAATCTTTGTACATTTATTTTGTAGCTTCAACCTTCAATGCCCTATTTGTGATTCTTGCCTTCTGGAGATGAAATTTCATTGAAATAGCCCTATTTTTAAATACATGGTCTCAATGTAAGATTTTATTAACAGAAAAGTCAAAAGAATTGATTTTTTTAAAAATTCTAACTCAATTTTTAATTCTAACTCAAATGCAAAGATTTAAGGATTGTATGTAAGGCAGACACCCTTCCTTATTCATTAAAGAATTTATAAATCAGGGTTCTTTTCCCTTATAAACCATCGATTTCCTCTCAGTCATCTGGTCAACAACTTCAAACTTCTGAACTGACTTTAAAAACTAGTCACGCTACAGATATAATGTCAAGGCTGCCATTTTGCCTACTACAAAAACTTGGAAGCATTTTCTAAATGGTTAAGGTATGAAATTGGTTCCCCATCTAGGACCATCCGTGAAAAGATGTCAAGGTGCCACTAAAGGAATCCCAACCTAAATCAAGGTTAAGGAGACCTGGAGATCCCAGAAAGACTCATGAAATCACACACACACACACACACACACACACACACACACACACAAACACACACACACATGTATGGTATTTTTTCTTCTTATATATATATATCTATAGGAGACAGATATATCTATCCTATATATATATCTATATATATACAATATATATCTTGTTTTATATATATATATCTTCTTTTATATATATATCTCTATAGGAAATAGATTTTCTTATATATATATATCTATAGGCAATAGATATATCTATATATCACCTATAGATATAGATTTAGATATATCTATCGCCTATAGATATACATATAAGAAGAAAAAACAGGGTAAGTTTAATCCATCTTCTTCCTGTCCTCTCAATGTCATTGTATCTTTTCTTTCTCTTAGTCCTCTTCTCCATCTCCACATTTTGAAATTTAAAACTGATGTTTATTACCAGTCTTGCTTACTCCTCTTCCAGTAAGGATTCCCAGAAAGAAAAAGGAAAAAAAAAAAACAAAAAAACAAAAAAACAAAACCTGGCACTGGTTTTGCACTCTATGTGTCTTGTCTAGTATATTCATTCAACAAGTAATTTTTGAACATCTCCCATATGTAAGTCATTGTTTTAGAATGGCAGTTCCAACCATAAAGATTCTGTTTTCAGTATTGTTTCAAATGGCATAAAAATGTCAACAACAATGTAATGAAGAATAAGTAAAAAGGAAGAGAAAGAAACTTGTGAAATAAATTCCATTTTAAATATTCTACATTAGGAAACTATGAATACTTGGGCAAATCTGGGTTTCTGGGTTTTTTAAGACTTAAGGATAATAGACAAATGAAGCATTAATATATTAATAAACATTTTATAATACTTTATATTACATATGGATATGAATAGTACCAAATATACTTTTAAATATAATTACTGCAAAATATATTATGTACAGAAATACCTTTGTTTCAAAATAAAGTAAAAAATGGGAATTATGGCTGAAAGTAGCTACAAAGTGAGCTCCAAGTTGCCCATAATTACCTGTTTATTAATCTGAATTCAGTTTTGAAAATCTGTCAAGCTGTACACTTATGATGTGCACCCCTTTCTAAAGGTGTATCGATTAAACTTCTATCGTATCAAAGTTTTAGTTCTGTTTACATTGCCCCAAAGAATGCTGAGATACATTAACTCATGTTTCAACTCTCTTTTTTTTTAATTTATTGAGATTTTCTTTTTCTTTTACTGCAACTCTCTCAAGTCCCTTGCTAAATACAGAAAGGGAACAAATCTATTTTGCTATGCTTTGTCTTTAAGTTAGACTTCAGCAATTTACACATAGGGCAAAGTAATTTTTTAGGATTTCCTGAAAATCCTCTAATGCTCTCATAATAATAAACCTAGAATAAATTCTCATTTCCACTGCCCTTCCATTGCCCTTTGTTCAAAGAATAAAACAACAGAGAGGTGTGTACACATGTGCATTTTCAACAAATTGAAATCTTTAACTTGACAAATATCCAATGAGAAAAGGATTTTGCTAAGACTAGAAAAATCAATTATGAAAATGGAATTGAAAATTCTTGCCTGCTACTTTTGTGTATTTTATATATTTTGCTAACTGAAAAATCTGCCCTGGAACAGAATGTTCCCAAGGCCAAACGGTAAAGAATGCTTACCTTCACTAGAACTGCACACTGTAAAATCACGCACCAACCGAGTTTTTCCTAAAGAAATTTTGGGTGATGAGCAGGAGTAAGAACGTGAGCGGACTCCAGAAAGCAAGGATTCCTAAAAGAAATCATACCAAAGTTTTTTTTGTTTTTTTTTTTTTTAATTCTACAGAGGACTTGAAAGTGTATATTCACAAGAGATGTTACTAAAACAGCATCTCTGTAAAAAGAGTCAATGTGAATCCTTCTGATGTAATCTCATTTTTTGTTTTTTTTTTGCCTATCACAACTTCTAAAATTTTACAGTCTTTTCAATGCATTATAAACTTGAGCTTCCCACCCATATATACTTTAAAATGCAATTATGACATTCTAATTAAGTTGGTTGAAACTGAAAAATTATGTCAAACGATTTTTTTCCTCTGCATATTCAACAACGAGTCACTGTTTTTCCCCTGTTATTGGAAACTTTTTTTCTACTTAACACTGCAGTATCTGAGCAAAATTCCATATTAATTGATATCTTTTTATTTCATAATTATTAGACATTAGAGGAACTGCCACTCACAAGAGTTTTTTTTAACTTCCAGACAACTACTTAAATTTATGTTAGCTGCAGCCTCTGAGGAAGAATGCATCAAGTCTGTGCCCATCTTTCAAAAAGCTTTCCATTTAGCACTTCCTGAGATGGCATCTGGATTCACTGATTTATGTATCTTTAATTTTCTTTTAAGTGACCTACTATTTTTGCTAGTTTTCACAATTAGATATTATTTCTATTATTATATTTGCAACATATGTGACAATGTAAGATGGCAAGATAATTAAAACATGGTTATCTTACATGTTCTGGAAATTTTAAATGAATAGGCAACAGAACACCAATAAAGCCATTTATGGTACCTGACTCTCACATCCAATAGGGACCTAGTGGTTTATAAGATATCACTTAGAAATAAAATAAAGTATTGCAAAACTTATTACTAAAATTAAGCCATTAGCAACTATCCTTCACAAGCACTGGTAGCTTCTTTTCTCCCTAAGTGGAAACATTTTGTTCACCTAAGCCCACTGGTTTAGTTAACAGGCCTGGAGGAAAGCTGAAATGGAAGCCTGCCATTGTTGCAAAGAGCCCTGGGCCTTGGCTCCTGAATGCCTTATTAGGGAGGACCCACTGGTTCTAGACAGACAGCTGGAGAACTACTCTTACCACTGACTAGCCACAGAGGGCCAGAGCCAAATGTCACCCTCTGCGTTTAAGTCATATCTAGTAATTATTTCTCATAATCATGGAACTTTGAAAATCAGCCAGAACACTTTGGCAAAAAATTACACAGGGCAATTACAGAGGCAAGGCAAGATATATTTTATAGAACAGAGTCTTCCTGAAAGTGAACAGCATGAATTGATCCACGAAGACCAAATTACTTTTCCTTCCAAGTAATGAGAACTGTTTCAGAATTCCATTCAAAATGCAAATAAGTATCTACATTAACAACCATACCCATTTGTTATCATCCAGAAATATCACATGACATTCAGGTTCAAAAAATCAAGACTGCTCTCCAGGCCTCAGAGCTGAAGGGAAGGATTCGGGCACTGTAGTCAGAAGGCCTTGATCGAGTACTGAATCTACCACCAAGCAGGGCCAACCTGGACAAAACAGCTCATGTCTCCAAAACCTCATTTTCTCAAAAATTAAAAGTAATATTTACATCCCCGCTAGCTAAGAGAAAATTAGGTATTTCATACATGCATAACTCATGTTTTGTATACTGCAGAGTACACTACAAAAATAAAGCATTATCCTAACCATCGATGTAAACAGTAAGAGAAGTTTTGGGCACAGTACACATTGTTTTACAGTAGCAAACTCAATTTAAAAAGAAAACAAATGGACAATAGAAATTGAAAAGGAAGAAAACATATGTGCAAACACAAAAAGGCTTCATCTGCAAGGTTGGAAGAGTTCATTATTTAAAAAACAAAAATTAATAAAAATAAATTCAGACAGCCATGGGTGCCTGGGTGGCTCAGTTGGTTAAGAATCTTTTCTCAGGTCATGATCCCGGGGTCCTGGGATGGAGCCCAGCATCGAGCTCCCTGCTCAGTGGAGAGTCTGCTTCTCCCCCTCCTGATACCCCTCCCCCTTCTTGTGCTCTCTCTTGCTGTCTCTTTCAAATAAATAAATAAAGCCTTAAAAAAATAAATAAATTCAGATGGTCAAAAAATAAAAAATTTAAATTTAAAAATTTTTTTAAAAGAAATAAATAAAAAAAACAACCATAACAAAGCCCCAATGTGAAAATGTGTATGAGAGAAAAGTCCTCTCCTATGGAAAAAACTGACAGAGTTTATGGAGTCCCACATTAATTAGAGCAGCCAGAAATGCTCAACAAATATTACCTTCGACTGTAATATTATCTGCCTCATCATCTGAGCCAAGCAAAAATGTATGTGAGCAAACAAGTTTTCTTCCTTTGCTTAAGGGATGCTGGCAGAGATCATTATATAAAACAGTAAAATTTTCCAATATGTGAAAGATTATATGTACCGATGGTGAATTAATGAAACATAAACCAGCCATTTTCAGGACTATACAAATTCAACAGAGTGGGAGAGATTAAAAAGACAGGCTCAACCAGACAGCTCATGAGTCTTTAAAAAAAAAAAAACAAAGTTCACACCTTGAATGAATAATATAATTTGCCCTTTGGATAGAGGCGGACTGCTTTAGATAACACAGCTTCCAAGCTTACAGTTAAACTAAATTAATGCCAGGAAGAATACCTTCAACAGCAGGTTACTTGATAAAGAAAGCGACTCTGTCCTGGAGATACTGAAATCTGGTTCCATGGTGGTCTCAAAAGAGTCCAGCTCATCCCCACTAGGAATTCCAGTTCTGGAGGAGCTCTGAGACACTGGAGTGTAGCAAATGCGTGCTGGCTCAGAGCGCCCTTCCCCTTCACTGTCGGCGTCCAGGGCATCGAGGCTAGAACTAAAGTGTGGAGGAAGTCAGTAAAGAATCCGGAAGCCAACAGACTGATCGACCGACTCGCCGGTTTCTATTTCTCTCCAATCATATTCTCTCCTTGGCAGAAGGGGCAACAGATACTCAATTAAAACATTTCTAACAAAATTTCTACCTAAGAGGTGTTCTATTTTTTCTCTCTCCTCCTCCAATCTCCTCTTTTTAAATAAAAGGTTATGTTTCCCCAAACGAATATTTCTGCCATAGCTAAAGCCATGGCGAGTACACTAAGAAACAAAACCTGGTCCAAGTTAGTACTATCCTATTTGTTTTGTAAATGTAATTATTATAGGCCCTACATAGTTATCCTTCAAATATTAAAACTGCACAGGAAATAGAACCCCAGTGTTGTTTGGGAGGCCTCTGGGGGATGGCACATGAAACCACACGAGGGGGGGGGGGACTGGATAGCTTGGGCACTGAGACACGTTTGAGGACAGACTACAAGGGTCTCACTCCCGGGTT
Source organism: Enhydra lutris kenyoni (assembly GCF_002288905.1). Lineage (NCBI taxonomy): Eukaryota > Metazoa > Chordata > Mammalia > Carnivora > Mustelidae > Enhydra > Enhydra lutris. The sequence continues at coordinate 667,374 of NW_019154103.1, read as the reverse complement.
GATGGCAAGACCCGAATCAACGGGAGTCAAAGGGCTCTCAAATGTGTCCTGTTAGATTATCCTTTTTAGAGATTTTAGGTGAGCAATCCACCACAGAAACAGGTAGTGCTTCTGCTCAACAACTGCTTTTCTTTGCTAATTTAACTTTAATAACCAGGAAATTAAAAGGAAAGAATGTGACCCTCCACATTCCTGGCTCATTCTGTAACATTTACATTTTAAACCGCTCAAACACTGAGGCCAGGAGCGTCCACAGGCATGTGAATGCTGGATGCATTTTTAAGTGTATTTTTCTTTCATTGATACAGTTCTGGAGTCAAAATTTTAATAACACCACAATGAGACTGTCTTGATTATGAAATATGAAGCAGAAAGTGAAACTCTGAATTCATCCATTGTGGCTATTTTTCTTGAAAATCCATAAGCTATTAAGTGCCCACCGAATATCCATGTGATAAATTATGACATTTGTCAAAGAGACTATACTACACGTCTCTAACCCCAACACTTGGGTTACTCTCAAATCCTAAACTATCGCATGGGTCCCCTGGGGCACGAGCAAACCCAGAAGTAAAGGCCACAGCTGGCATCACTGAGGATTTCCAAAGTGGGGTCCTTCTCCTTTCAGAACTCTTTGAGGGACTTCCCCTAGGTTCTGAGCAGAGGACAAACTAGAGGTGGACTTCACCCTTTAATTCAACACACAAATGTTGAAGTCCATCAACGTATTTCTCATGAAAAACCAAAGCTTAGTGTGAAGAAACACCTTCTGGCCAATGCTGGTGCTCTGAATGTTACAGCGATGTAATTAGAGACATACTAAGTTGCTATGTAGTTTCCTGAATTCAGTGATCATCTGAGAGCAGAGTCCTTAAGAGTCGGGGGAGGGGGTGTTAAAGGTCTGCTGATGCCTTGCACCTCTGTTTTTTTCTTTCAACTTGGGATCTTGTGATGTGTCTTTCAACTTTATTAATACAAATAAACATTAGTTCAAATGGCTGGCCGCCTGACATCATATTCTAACTTAAAAGAAGTCTTTCCAATTATATACAGCATTTCTCCATCACTGTGAGTCCATGCTAGAAGTATAAGGGGTAACTTTATTTGGCATACTATACATTAAACACTTTTTAAGGGGCGCCTGGATGGCTCAGTGGGTTAAAGCCTCCGCCTTTGGCTCAGGTCATGATCCCAGGGTCTTGGGATCTAGCTCTGCATCAGGCTCTCTGCTCAGCAGGGAGCCTGTTTCCCCCTCTCTCTCTGCCTGCCTCTCTGCCTACTTGTGATCTCTCTCTCGCTATCAAATAAATAAATAAAATCTCTTAAAAAAAAAACACTTTTTAAAAACAGATCTTATTTTTAAGCAATCTCTACACCCAAGGTTGGGCTCAAACTCACAAACCTGAGATCAAGAGTCACATGCTCTACTGACTGAGCCAGCCAGGTACCCTTAAAACATTTCTTTTTCTACTAATTTAAACTGGGGTACTATTTTTCCTCATTAAGCTATTGAACTAAGATATTTGGTATCATACACTGTATTCTTCAGGATTACCTCTTGGTTCTCATTTTATAATACCATTGTTCAAAATCCCATTAGTGAAACATGAAATTAATTGTACGCTGTGACCAAATTTTTCTTTTAAAATAGTGTAGAGGGGCGCCTGGGTGGCTCAGTGGATTAAGCCTGTCTTCAGCTCAGGTCATGGTCTCAGGGTCCTGGGATTGAGCCCCCGCATTGGGCTCTCTGCTCAGCAGGGAGCCTGCTTCCCCCTTCTCTCTCTGCCTACCTCTCTGCCTACTTGTGATCTCTGTCTGTCAAATAAATAAATAAAATCTTTAAAAAAAATTTTTAAAAAAGTAGAATTCAGAATTCATCCTATGTGGTATTTCATAGAACATTATTTAAATTTTTTGTGTATTTATGTGGCAGGGTTGGTAAGACAAAAAAGGTTTTCAAAATATGTTTTAGAGTGAAACAGACTCTTCTAACACCTCATTTTCTTCTTGTTGCTGTGCAGTTTAAAATAAATGTTGCATTGCTCATATTCTCCTTGCAGCCTCTCAAAACAGCGAAGTGTCAGTGACATATGGTTATATATTGTGCATCTTTTGCTTTCACCAAAGTGTTTAAAACCTTAGAAAATTTAGGTTTTGGGTCTCCGTGTTAACCTCAGTTTTTATTGTGTGCCCCCAGATTTCTCCTTCAGGACAAGTTCTCAGCCTCTCAGCCAGCCCCTCAGCCTCTTCCCTTTTCAATGAGCTCCTTATCAATTGTGTTACATGCTCCCAGTCTGACACCCACTGAAGGTCCCACTGCCACCCCAGGGCCAAAATGGTGCTTTCTTGGTGATCACAAGTCCCTTTGTCCTCATTCCTACATTTTTCAGAGGAGACAGAACATCTTTATTAGATAATGCCCAATTATTTTCCAAAGTTATTACCTAATTTTCACTGCCATCAACCGTATATAGGTGTTTCCATTGTATACATTTGCACCAAAACATGGTAACTTTAAAATACTTGCCTACCTAGTAAGGGTAGAATGTTTTCTCATCATGGTTTTCCTCAATTATGTTTTTGTCAGTTTTCGTAAGTGTCTTACTTTCAAGTCAAGGAATGTAGGAATCTAAAAGGGGCAATATTTTGATGTAGAGATCAAAGCAGTGGGGACAATAAGATGTAATAAAATACAATTTCCCAAGTCCAGCTACAAGGTTCTTTGATCTTCTACACTTCTCCTCTACAATAGAGAACCTTACCTTCTTTTCTTCAGATGACTTTGTTCCTTTTCAAATCCACGATGACCAAAGGAAAGATTATACTTGGAAGCATATGAACTAGATGGTGATGGGAAGGACTGCTGAGCTTCAGTATTTGAGGTCACTTCCTTGTTCTCATTTAGTGGGCATTTTCCATGGCTGTTTTCAGCATCAAGGATATGCTTGCAGTTCTGAGGCCCCAGAGTAGAACCCATGGATTCAGGGCACACATCTGTCATGATTCCTTCTATATTAACATACTTAATATCCAAATCACCAACCTGGTAGTTGAAAGAAAAATGGTTGCTGAGCAAAAGCAGGGAAGACTGGCTGAACTGAGAATAAAATTTTCCCAATTGAACAACCTTCCACCTTATTTACCCTGTTTTTTTGTTCTCATTTTGTTTTATGTGAGCAGAGAATTCTTTCATGATGTTTTTGTTCACTTGGCTGCTAGCCCATCATTCACAAAAGGAAGACCAACTGAGTGTTTTATGAAGTTGTTCTTTACTACGAAACAAAAAATGGACTATGCTTTTTAAGATTTTGTGAGCCACTGAGTCAAAAAGAGGATATATTTTAAATACCTGAGCAAAAACCAAAGAATAGGCAGGTTTATTCAGAAAGTAGTTTATAGGAATCCAGATGACCGAGGTAGTGGTGGTCACATCAATCTGACTCTCAAAAAAACCAAAAAAACAATAACAGGACAAAACAAACTACAAACTAAAATAAGAATAAAACTACCTAAGATGCATGGACTTAACTAGAAGACCCAACATGCCCCAAACTTCAAATTATCTGTAAATAATAAAATTAACACCAAATCTCAACAAGCAACCTGTTATACTGTTGCCATAAGCCTATGGACAGAATCAAAGTGGTCTGCAAACTTCCGCATGGCAGAGAAAACAGGGAGCTAATGGAGGGTCTGGGACCAACCTAAAATCATCACTAGAAAGAGAAAGCGCAGCCTACACCTGTGAAAAACATTCCTTGATTTAATGAAGGGGCTTAAAAATATCAGTGATCTGAGGTGGCAGTCATCAAAGGCATCACTTCTGAGGGAGAAGACAGTAACAAGAAAAAGGATGACACTGTCCGGTGACAGGATAGGAAAGGTAGAAAGAAGCAAAAGGGGAAAATGTAGAGTCCTAAGTCTTCATCATTATAATAATTTACTATGACAAAAAGAATCAAGAAACTCCTAAACCCGTGGGTGAGTCAGCTGAGTAACAGGAGATGTATGGATACTCAAACTCTCTCCCCGCAAAGCACTTAATACTTTAAAAAGAAGATAGTAATTTTACTGAAAACAAATGTGGTAAATCAAAGATAATACCACCAGTACTGGGAAAAATTATTTTCTTGTGCCTCCTAATAAAATGCACTGAGAAGAACACAACATCACTTCTGTAATAATCCTGCTCACCAGACAGAACCTGAATCCAATCATGAGGAATTATCACATTCTAACAAAAACAAACAAAATCATGGTCTGTATGCTTCAAAACCATTATAGACAAATACTAAGGAACTCTTACAAATTTTAAGAGACTCAAGAGATAGAACAACTAAATCTTCTTTTGGTACAAAGAACTGGGATGGTTGGCTAAAATGGAGTAAGGCCTATAGATAGTTACTACTATATTAAGGGTGATTTCCTGATTTGGGTACCTATCGATGCTTAGTAACAGGATGACCAAGTTTTTTAGAAAATACACACCATGAGGGATGCCTGGATGGCTCAGTCATTAAGCATCTGCCTTCAGCTCAGGTCATGGTCCCAGCGTCCTGGGATCGAGCCTGCTTCTCCCTCTCTCACTCCCCCACTTGTGTTCCCTCTCTAGCTGTGCCTGTCTCTCTGACAAATAAATAAATAAAATCTTTAAAAAAAAAAAAAAGAAAGAAAGAAAGAAAGAAAATATACACCATGAAAGATTGAGGGATAAAATGACACCAAATTTTCAACTTGTCTGAAATGATTAACATTATACGCTTATTTTCATCATTTGCGTGTACAAAAACATACTGTTCAGAGTATATTTAAGCTAAAATGTGATAAGGTGTTAACATTTGAGGAATTTTTATTGAGAACATATACATATTCTTTGTACTGAATTATATAGACTTGAAATGATGTCCAAATTAAATGGATTTTTTTCAAAGTAGTCTGTATGGCAGAGTAATTTTCAAAGTAGTTTCTACCACTTATATCTCCTCATTAGGTAGGTCAATAGGAGAATTCATGGTAAACAGCATCACAAACAAGCTAGCAATCTTTTTAGAGTTCTGTGCCAGGTTGAGGCAGAAGAAGGAAATCAGACAAAATTCTTCTCAGATACTGATAGCAATTATTTTAAATATGCAGCATTTGGAATCCTTTTACCATCCTTGCTATTCAAATGGACACAGAAACAGTAAAAGGAATCTTATAACTATACTATACAGACAGAGTGAGCGTTGTGATTTCTATCCATACTTTTAGTTTTATTTCTGTTTTCATGGCACAAATTCAGCAATCCCCTGCTATATTTCAGTTTATCAATTAGGCTGTTTGAGCTCTCTTGAAATGCATGCTTCATGTTCTTAAAGCGATACTTATCTCAAGAGATTCCGAAACAGAAACTATATTCTAACCTCATCTTTGGTTTGGGAAGTTTTGCATGTTTAACTTAACTTAGACCACAGTTTTCCTCCGTGTAATGCTGAAGCATATACAATTTTAGCTATTTGAGGTAAGTGAAATATTTGCAGGATTCACTGAGGCTCAGAGCAAAGAGATAAGGACTCCAGAAGTAGTTCACTTAAATGCTGAGAAAATACATGGGGCACCTGGGTGGCTCAGTGGGTTAAAGCCTCTGCCTTCGGCTCGGGTCATGATCTCAGGGTCCTGGGATCAAGCCCCGCTTCGGGCTCTCTGCTCATCAGGGAGCCTGCTTCCCTTCCTCTCTCTCTGCCTGCCTCTCTGCCTACTTGTGATCTCTGTCTGTCAAATAAATACATAAAATCTTCAAAAAAAAAAAAAAAAAACCATGGAGAAAATACAGCAACCATTAGAATCAGAATATGGCTAGGGCACACCAATCCCAATTGTCCTATACTGCCAAAGAATGTCCCCAAATATTCCCTATTTGTCCTAACCTCTGTTTCATCCTATATTTCTATACATAGGGCTGATGTTCAGCTGCTTTATGCCAAAAAAACTACACTAGTTATTTACAGCTGCTGTCCACTCTGATTGGCCCCTCTGTCATTCTAAGTATCAGCACAATCTATACCTTTTATACTATGCATTTGTTGTAACACTGTTTGGAACAGAAAAGGAAAAACAAGATATTTGACTCAAGGGGTGAAATTAAGATCTTTGAGACAGACAACTCCATATCACAGAAAACATCTCTAAGTAACAGGGTACAGTATATGCATACTAACAACAACAAAAAAGGGTAAATTTCTTTACCGCTCAGTAAGCATATATATGGTGCATCTTATATGGGGTTTAGGTTTGGAAGTCTGTGGATAAGGCAAAAATTATGTTTTGTCAAAATTACCCTTGAAAATCCCTAAAATCATCCATAAAACTGTGTGTACAGAAATCTTCAGACCTAAAACTATGTTTTAATTTTTATAAATATTAAAATTTGAGAATCACTGAGCTAGGGAAATTAAGGGATAAATCCATAAATCGATGCACAGGCAAACCACAGGACTCTGTGAGATCTAACAAATGTCAGAGACTGGTGCGGGGGGGGGTGCATTCTAAAGGACTCCAACTTCCCTGTAGTATAACGATAGTCTCTTTTAATATTAAAGCTCTATAACTTTAGTATATGTTAATGGATGTGTTAGAAGGATTAAATAAGTAATTTATATGACGCATCATATGGGGCTGGCCTCAAGCTCTTGCTCATAACCGTTTGCTGCATTTGAATACAAATATTACTTAATCAGGGCATATACAAACTGGCTTTTGTTGTTGCTGTTGTTGTTTTTTGAAAAGCCCAGTTGTTACTTCCTATTCTGGCTCCATGCAAGAGCTTTCACACTCTTCTTGTTTGACATTGACCCCTCCCTACAGAGGGCAGAGGGAGAGGGGGAGACAGACTTTTGGTGGGGTAATGTGTGCCGTGCAGAAAAGGAAAACCTAAGTTAAGTGCTCATATGAGGATCACGAGGGCCACTCTTGGGCTGAAATCATCAGAGCAACACAACAATGCTAACTATATTTCTCATATACTCAGGTTTTGGAAAGAGAGTAAAATCCCTCTGGTAACATCAGTCAAGCCTTACCTGATCTGTCACCATACAATTAGCGTAAACTTCATCGCCACCATTCAGCACCTCAGAGAGCCGGCCTGCTGCAAAGAATGTTGGGGAATGCTTGGATTTTTTGAAGACATCAGAAGAGTGATCTAGAGGAAAAAATGACAAGAGGACAGAAAAAAGTAGATGGGATTTATTTTAAAGTCAAACTTTACCTTCTTCTTTTTTTTTAAGATTTTATTTATTTATTTGAGAGAGAGAGACAGAGAAAGAGAAAGAACAAGCAGGGGAAGGGGCAGAGGGAGAAGCAGACTCGCTGCTGAGCAGGGAGGGAGCCTGATGTGGGGCACATCCCAGAACCCTGGGATCATATCCTGAGCCAAAGGCAGATGCTTAACCGACTGAGCCACCCCGGTGCCCCAAAATCATTAGATTTCTGTTTTCAATTTCTAATAAGTAAAACTAAAATTCACTTCATCAATAACTTGGAAGCATTCATGATTGTCTTAGAAGCCTCAGGGCCACTGCAGTATTCAGGCTCCATACCCTTTACTAATGGACCGAAGACAGTATACAGTCTAGGAGTTCTGAATGAATATACATGCTCTTAGAGAGTTGCTTCTTTTTTAGTTATCAAAACGGTTTTGCTTGCGTTCATGTTCTTGGCTTTGTTACAAATAGACGACATAGCTCAAAGTTGAGTCCCAAAGAGTTGTGGCGCTACTGGACTTGTAGGGAACAGAAAGTTGAAGGCAACAAAATACAGTGGAGCCAGAATGCCTCATTCCAGTGATTCTGGCCCAATACCTTGACAGAGTTTCCTCATCTATAAAAGCAGATTTTCATCATGCTTTCCCTGTCATGGAGTATGAGGGTTAAATGAGCTCAAACATGCAAAGCACTAAATACATGCCTAGGATTTAGCAAGAGCTCAGTAAATATTAACTGTCACTATTACTACATTTTGTTATTAGCAGTTATTTCAAGCATGTTCAATGTGAGGCTACTGATATTGACCGAAACCATATCAGTGTCCGTGAATGACTTTAATAGGGGGGATTCAAAGTTGTACTTGTAGCAAATGTCATCCTCCCCGACTTTCCGGCAGGTGTTCTCAAGGACACAAAAGGAATAGTGTTGCCTCCGTTCTATCAGAAATGGCCCTGATCTCACCACCCATCCTGTGTCATAGCATAGAAGCCAGGTAAGTCCATGGGAGTGAATCAGAAAATGAAAAAAGATTAGTAACTGTTGGTTTGATGTACTTCTGCTGGAAGACGTTAAAAAGTTACAAAAATATATCAACTGTACGAACCAAATGGCATTAGCTTCAGATTCGGTATCTTAACCTACCTGTTAACCACAGAACACCAAAATGAGATTTCATCAAGCTTCTCAAGTAAATATACAATGGAAATGGAAACTATTTTCTTACATCCATAATGTCTTCTTTTATCAATTTATATAGCTAGCACTATGACATACAAAGTCCACAAATACTTCGCAAGTATGACCTTTATGATCAATTACTATACATTTTGATTGTAATTACACAAAGTAAAAGCACATTCCAAAGATTATAAATCAAGAATGTGATAAAGCACTTTCAATGTGTACTGAAGAAAATATGTGCTTAAATGTCATTTTATAGAATGTTTAAAAAACAGTCATGGATAACTCAGCATGGCCCTCTGAAGCATAATTAATCCAGTTTAACTGCTCTATAATGGTTTTTTTTTTTTTTAAGATTTTATTTATTTGAGAGAGAGTGAAAGCAAAAGAGAGAGAGAAAGACAATGCACATAAGTTGGGGGAAAGGAGAGAGGGAGAAGCAGGCTCCTGGCTGAGCAAGGAGCCCGATGTGGGACTTGATCCCAGGACCCTGAGATCATGATCTAAGCGGAAGGCAGATGCTTAATCGACTGAGTCACCCAGGAGCCAAACTGCTCTACGATTTTTAAGTTTACACACTGTAACACACCAGGCATTTCTGCCATTATAATTGGTAACTTTGGCCAAATTGGGGTTTAATTTGTTTTCTGTGTAATTTGATCAGCGTTTTAGAAAACATGTAATTTGTTAACAAAGATGGGTCCCTAATCCCTTATCTCCAATTCTAAAATCTAGAAAGCTCTGAAAATCAAAACTTTTCTTCATAAATTTGGCTCACAAATATATTTGGTGCAAAATCTGACCTGAACAAGAGGCCATGTCTAGTTTTTATTAACCTCAGCTGGTGTGAATATTCATACATTTTGCTGTAGAAATCTTACCACACTGGATGATGGCATTGCCAGCCATAGTACTATAAGCACTATGCCAAAAAGATCTGAAAATTCTAAATTCCAAAACAAATCTAGTCCCAATAGTTTCAAACAAGAGGCTGGATCTCTATGTTATTTCAGAGGATATTAGACCAATATTTCACAAGATTTTATCATTCCTCTGCCAAATTCACAATTTTGCCATATCTATTTACTACCTACGCTTTATTCTCTTGTGCTTGTTTTTAGATTGACCCACCCTTTTTTCTTTAAATAAAATATATTTTAAAAGAAATACTTTATCCTCACTATAAACAGAAAGCCAATATTCCCTGCCAAAACTGGAAGAGAATTATATAGACCAAACCAACGAAACTACCTTCTGACTGAATATAGTTGCCAATCAAAGCTGAGGGCCTACAAGGGCTGCTTGTTCATTGTCATGAAGGGAGATCTGGAAAGACTGGAGAGATGTTAAAGATGCAGGGGTGTGAAAAGAACTTCCTCCTTGAATCAGCAGAAAGACCAAAAAGAAAAAGAAAAGGAAATACCTGCCTTGCTGTGCGATTCAACGTCAACTAGTTTTAGGTTGGGATACCAGCTTCCAGATCAACAGCGCCCAGAAGAGTTTACTCTACACTTTGGGAAAACGGCCTAGATATTGTCGTCATCCTGTCACTTAGGGAATGACTCCACTGAGACAATGGATCTTGTTGCCAGGGGGAATATTACTGTACAGAAGCTCAAGGCAGTAGTGATGGAAAAATCTGTGTCTTCTCTCTAGATTTCTCACCCATAATCTGCCCTGGATTTTCTGGCTCACTCAGAGCAACAATTTATAAGATTGGTCCAAACAGTCCTTTTCATAGAACTCTAGAGCATCCATAGCCTTCTCTTGCCAAATGATACCAAAGGGTAATCAGATATGTAAATGAACACAGATGGACAAACCAGAAGATGACACACTTTTTTTTAAAGATTTTATTTATTTATTTCACAGACAGAGATTACAAGCAGGCAGAGAGGCAGGCAGAGAGAGAGAGAGAGAGAGAGAGAGAGAGGAGGAAGCAGGCTCCCTGCTGATCAGATAGCCCGATGATGCGATACGGGCCTCGATCCCAGGACCCTGGGATCATGACCTGAGCCGAAGGCAGAGGCTTTAACCCACTGAGCCACGCAGGTGCCCCAAATTATGCTGTTTTTAAAGCATTTATTCTTAGCAAAAAGTTAACTTTATTTTTTAAAAAAGTTAACTTTACAGATCTGTTGATAACATTTATTTTTAATATATGGTAGACCATATTTCAAAGGCAGTATAAGAGGAACCAAACCTCATCTGCATTCAAATGGCTGAAAATTTTAAATCAGTAAAGAACAATGCACTGCAGTCCATAAGAGCAAGAGCCCTGGGCTGCTTGAACTCCAAGACCTACTCTACCATCTATTTGCTGTGTGACCTTGGGCAAGTTACTCAACCTCTGTACACCTCCACTTCCTGATCCATAAAATAGGGATGAGAACATATCCCATAGGATTATCACAAGGGTTAAGTGATTTAATATTTTGAGTGGACATCATGTAACAAAAAATAAGCCCTATAACACGCTTGCTGTTATACCAGTAAACGAGGTTGTCTAGTTTTGATAGTTTACCATATTTTTGCTTCTTTTATCAAATGATTTCTACCCTGGTTGGAACTTTACATGTTTCAAACCAACCCTAGGAAAGTGGAATGCATAAAACATTCCATGTGCTACACGAGGCACTTTTAAGATGTAACTCTCTTATTGCAGACCTAGCTCATGTTAGGACGTTTTGTAAAATCCATCCCGGAAATGGTAACCAAAAAACAAAGTCAAACTGCCTGTAAGATTTACCTCCAGCGACTTGAGGATGAGATCTCACGAAATGGGAGATTATAACAGAAGCAGCAAAGAATAAAGTCAGACAATCAGAGACAGTGTTTTCCAAGAACAAAGGGAGGATTTGAGAAACTAGGATGTCCCAACACGATCAGATGGCCTCTGGCCAGGTTCTCACTACAGAGGGAGTGCCTAGAGGATAAACAGCAACTCCAGGGGATCCCCAGCTCTCCTCCTCCCCATTATGCACGTTGCTCTATAATGTGATCTACAGAACTCTACAAGGTCTCCCCAAAGCCAAAATCTGCATCGGAGCGTCTCTGCTATACTAGACGCTTCGGTCAGGTGGCAGGAGAGACAACGGAGAGTAAATGTATTTCACCCATAGAAAGAAGGAGAATTAGTAAGGGGGAGAGGGAAAAGCAGCTGCAAATGCCTCCCTTTTTTCTGACATCCACAACTTACCCCCCCCCCCAAAATGGGCAGGAAACAGTTAATAGCACAGACCAGCCTAGAGCCTGGGCAACCTGGGTTCTGCTGAAATCCAACCCTCCCTCCCAAAGCTAAGGGCCTTGCAGCTTAAGGAAAATGTGGCCTATTTGCCTGGTTATGTAAGAGACCCACATCCAGACATAAATGAACACAGCGAGGGCAGCCTTTTGCAAACCTGCTGCTGACCTGGTTTGGCTCACTCTGGGTGCCAAGCTCTTGCCTGCCAAAGTCAGGGAGGGCCTCTCAGTCCACATACCTCTTTACAATGGTGGGCAGATTGGTTTGTTTCTTTCATTTATTCATTCAATTGTGCTTTAAACCCAGCAGACTGTGAACCCAGAAGAAGGATCTATGGAGAATGACTAACCACCATGAGCTGGGTAGAGCATATTCTGGAGTTCAGTTCCCGGCGCTCCACAGAAATTGTGCCCATCATGACCTAGTGATCGGTTCTCCCTGCTAACCTTAGGTGACCTAGGGCAGCACTGGACACTGCTGATGGCTCCCTTTTCCCCTTAGCTTCCAGGACACCTGTCTCTCTCTGCCTGGCCTTTACTTCTCAGTTTCTCAATTTTAATGCAGGTTACAGTGCCCCAAGATCCATCCCCAAACATCCCTCTTCCTCTCTCCCTTCCTCTCCCTACATTCCCCAGATCAACTAACAGCCCAGCATCATATACACTGGTATGATGATGACCCCTGTAGTCCCAGAGTTTTATATCCACTCCAGACCTCTCCCCTGAATCACAACCATCTCCTTAACATCTCCACAGAGCTGTCTGGAAGCAGTGAGCGCCAAACTGAGCTCCTGATTTTCTCCTTTCTGCAACCCCTTCTCCCAGTCAAGGGCAGTCCCTGGACTGACCTCGACTGTTCTCTTTTACAACCAAATGAATCCACGTTCTGACCTTTTCTTATACATCCACCCACTGCCATGATTGGGCAAGCCACCACCATCTCCTGCTCACACGACTGCAAGACCACGGTCCCCTAACTGTTCTCATTGCTACCACTTCGCCCTTGTTAACCCATCCTCCACAACATACACGGCAATCATGTTACAAAGGAAATTAAGTCACATCTTGCCTCTTCAAAACTCTCCAATGGCTGCTCCTCTCATTTTGAGTAAAAGCCAAACTTTGCCACAACCTACATTGCTTTACTAAAATGGCTCCGGGATGCATTTTTAACATGGATAGTGTGTGTTTGAGAAAGGTGTTTCCTCACACATCCAAGCAATTCTGACATCAACTGGGTGTCTGACAGACAATTCAACTCAATTCTGACACTTTCTACCCCCCAGAGATAACATCAGATTCCATAGATTAAGGGTTCAGTCCTACAAGACTGCCCACCCCCACGTTCAGATGCCAGCCACAAGTCTAGGTCGTTACCTATATTTCTGACCAACTGACTATAAATCATTACCATTACCAATGTTACCATGACCCCCCCCTCCTTAGGTTTGATTCATTTGCTTGAGAGGTTCAGAGACTCTGAGTAACATTTTACCAATCAAATGGTTCTTTGAAGAGGCTATAACTCAGTAACAGCTAGATGGAAGCGATGCAGAGAGCAAGATACGAGGAGAGTCCATGCTCCCTCAGAGTGCAAAGCTTTCCTGATACCCGCTCCCCATCTAGAAGCTCTCTGAATCCTGTCCTCTTAGTTTCATTATATACACGTGATTGATGAACTCTTCAGTCATGGGTAATGGACTCAATCTTCAGCCCATCTCCCCTCCCCAGAAGTGAGGGTAGGTAGGACTGAGTTCTACCCCTCTAATAACATCCCTCTAATAACATGGCTAGTTCTCCTGGCAACCAGCCCCCAATTCTGAGATTCAAAAGTCATCTCATTAACATAAGAGACACCTTTATCACACTCATCCCCTAGGACCTTCCAAGGGTTTTAGGGAACCCTATACCAGAAACAGGAGAAAGACCAAATATGTATTTTTCTTTATAAATCACAACGTCATACTTACATAACCTGTCCCACATCTGCCCTCACCCAACCTCTCTGGAGCTTGCCAACTACTCTACTCCAGCTACACCGGTCTTGCCGTTCTATGCCTCAGGCCATTTGCACTTGGAGTTTTCTCTACCAGGACTGCTCTTCCTCCCATATCCTGATACTTTGCTTCCTAACTTTCTTCAGCTCTCTACTCAAATGTTATCTTATCAATGAGCCTCTCCTAGGCCATTAGGTATATAAAATAGCACCTCACCTCCAAGACCTGCTTTATTATCCCTTATGCCACAGATCATCACCTAGCATCTTATGTCTTCACTGTATATTGTGTTACCTTCCACTAAAATGTAAACTCCATCAGAACTGTGACTTTGCATACTTTGTTCACTATATCCCCAGGGCCTAGAACCATGTAAGGTACATAAAAGATTCTCTCAGTAAATACAATCTGAAGGAGTGAATACTTTCTCATCGAGAACAGAAACCTTATACAGGGTACAACTGAGTCTACCCCCTTCTTGTCTGACAAATTTCCTCAGATTCTGGAAGTTTTCTTGTGAGTGGCCCAAATGTTCTTGCTCTACTCCTGGCTGGGAAGGAAATGCTTTCTTATTTCTCTCATTCATTCATCCATTCACTCATTCTCTTTTCCAACATTTACTGTGTGACTACTGACTAGCAGCCACCATGCTACATGCTGGGCCCTGCCCAGGTTCCTCAGCCTCCATCTAGGACTCTTAAAAACATCCTTAGGCACAGTCCTCAAAGACCACTTCCCCAGGAGGTCCCCTGACAGGTCTCTAAACAGCCAGCAAGCTGTCCCCCTTTTCTGAGCCCTTCCTACCTGTTACCTCCATGTGTAGTCCAGTGTGATCTAACACACTCCAGAGATAAAATTTTACTTTGTTCCTCCTTGTAGGACAAGTAACTTCCTGGTTGGGGTCTGAGCTAAAAATAGCTTCTCCCTATGCAGAACAATGCAGGTGACACCACCCGACATGCCCCCTGGCAGAAGGAGCCCAAGAATGCCTCTTTCATCTCCTTATTTAAAAAACCATGGGATCACTCTTAGTGAAGGAATAATGGATGACCAGGCAGATTTGCAAGATTAGGAAGATGAGGAAAAAAAAAAAGATGAAAACAAAAACAAACTCATAAAAACAGAGAGAGAAAAAATTCTAGGTACTCCAAGAGTCAGTATCTAATATCTTCTCCCTATGAAGTCATCACGCAAGCCAACACCACTGTTAGAGCCGACGACCACACAGTGCCTACTCTGAGCCCAGCACTACCTGACTTCCATGTATTAGCTCATTTGATCCTCAGAACAATCTTCTGAGGCAGTACTATTTAGTATTTCCATTGTGCAAAGTAGGAAACTGTGGTGCTATTTAAATGACTTCCCCGAGGTCCCATCACTTAGTCAATGGCAGCTCTACGTAGGCGCTCCGCTAGCCGGTCCAAAGTACTTTATTTTAACAATTGGGCTTACTGAGTATCCCATCTGAACTCAAGAAAATGGCATCTGAGCAACGTCTGGTATTTTCCCATGAGGAAGCTGCATTATGTGTGACTTGTGCCTACATGTGTTTGCTCACTTCCTGGGCCCATGCTCTCTGCCTCTGGAGATCTGCGGCCGGAACACGACAGTGTGAGTCTGGCTGCGAAAACATTCATACGACAGTGAATACACAATTTCATTTTGTTTAGCCACACACCACACGAGATAACAGAGAAAGACTGGAACCATACACTGAGATGTTAGCTGCTTCCTTCCAGGGTCTGGCATGCACATGGTATTTAACGGCAACTCTTTCTGTATTTTCTCAAGTTCTAACCACCACCATTTTTACATGTAAGACAAAAGAAGAGACAGACCATGTCTTCAAAACGTGCCTCCTCTGTCAAAGAACAGCTGTGGAATCTCGGGCAAAATACCAGGTGACCAAGTAAATCAACCGAATCCGATAATACCTGCATAAACATATTAGCTGGAAATGTTTTATGCAAGAGGACACAGTATTGTTTCTGCCCATCTGCCAGCCCTACTCTCCGTAACCACAGGAGGCACTATCATGTTCGTCTTGTAGACAAGAACACAGGGGCCCAGCGAGAGTGACTAACCCACGGATGTTATTAAGTGTTAGAACCAGAACACAGTGCTGACAGAGACAGCCTTTCTCACTGCAGCACACTGTCCCCAAATTCCCAAAATCGAAGGGAAACTTTACCAAATTCTGAAACGTACAGAGAGTCCTTTCTGCCAATGGTCTTGGTGTGTTCCGGGAGAAATGAAAAAAAACTCATGCTCACAAGCGAAAAGGAATGTTTTCAGGGGTAAACTGTCATTTATCTCCTTGCTTATTCTTCCTCTAAGTTTCTCTTAGGATTTTCCTGATATTAGTCTTGGCCTGGAACATCTCTTGGCCTCACTCTTCTGAGTTGGACTGGAGGTTATAGAGAGGATCCATCCAAATTCCAAAATTATCCCCAGCCCAGGAATTTCCTGTGGGTCATGTGTAAACTGAAGTTACTCTGAAGATTTAAGTATACAGCAAGACACGTCTGTGAGAATCCAGGGAACCTGTGTCTCCCAAAATAGAGTGATTCTAACATGGATCCAAATGCCTAATTCACTCTCAGAACTTGCCTCACCTTCCTGGGATCCTGTACAAGGAAAGTGAGCCCTGGGGTGAGATCAGGCCTCTCAATGAGTTCTGTGAACAGTAACAGCTAAGGACAGAAGTGAAGGGATTCCAGAGGCTGATGTGAAGGCTATTTTTCCAGTCCTCTCCCTCAGAACTGCAGTTTAAAACCCCTTCTAAATAACAAGTTACAACTTGGTACTCTAAAATCAGATCCTAAAAGAAGCCCTATTCTGCTGTTTTGAAAGACCTAATTATCAAAATTATCCAAGAAGAAAACAAGCCTTTTCCCTCATAATACACCAGAGGCACAGGGGGAGGTGGGGAGAAGGGAGAAGAGAGCAAGAAAACATGGTCCTTGGAGAACAACAATTTTCTCCCACTTCTTTCCAAGTTCTCATTCCTAATTATAGTAGCACAAAGTAGTCTTCGAGATGACACAGGTTTATGTGTGCAAAAGGACTCTCAAATACGTAAGCAACTTTTTCCCTCCTGTTTCCCCCAAGCTATCAAGGAGATGTTCAGTCATGTGTTATATATAGACTGGCAGTGATTAGACTTAATCAGCAATTTCTTTCCTTCTTTTCTTTTTTTTAAATTTTGTTAAAGATTTTATTTATTTATTTGAGAGAGAGAGAAAGATAGAGACTGAGAGAACGTGTGGGAGGAGGGGCAGGGGGAGAAGCAGACTCCCCACTGAGCAGGGAGCCTGACATGGGGCTCCATCCCAGGACCCTGGGAGCATGACCTCAGTTGAAGGCAGACACTTAACCAACTGAACCATCGAGGTGCCCTCCTTCTTTCCTTTTTAATTTCTTTTTCATTATTATTTTTTAATCTCTATGCCCAACATGGGGCTCAAACTCACGACCCTGAGATCAAGAGTTGCTCGCTCCTCTGGCTGCGCCAGCCAGGTGCCCCAGCAATTCCTCTCCTTGATGCAGCTCTCTAAGGCCTCTATCAAGTTACTCTACAGAAGGGAACAATGAGCAAGCTGAAGGGGAAAAAACTGGCACATTCTACAAACACCAAGATAGAAGTGAAAGACCTCAAAGAAACTGTTGAGACTTTGACAAGACCATTTCTGGTGACTGTAGGAAACAACAACAACAACAAATACACACACACACACACACACACACACACACACACACACAGATGCATACATACTAACTGGTGAGGAAGATGTGCCTGGAGGTTGTCATCACAAGGAATCCTATGAATAATAATTCATATCCTGCAGAATCTTCTAGGAACACACGGGCACATAAAAATGATCGAATCCAGTTCAAAAGTCCCAAGGAGCTCCAATTCTGTAGCACCCATTTCCAGAGCTATGTGTTTTTACCCCCACCCCTTAATATCCTAAAAAACAACTCAGTTCTACTATTGACAAGAAACTATGTGAAAGGTTGCACTTTGTTTTGAGGGATAATTGACAGTAGTTTCAGGTGAGCAACAATGATTTGAGATTTGTATATACTGCAAAATGATCATTGTAAGTCTAGTTAACATCCCTCAACCTTGTGATGAGAACTTTTAAGATCTACTCTTTCACCAACTTTCAAATAACTCTCATTTATTTTTTGTGTCCTCAACAAGAACATGCGGAAGGAAGGAAGGAAGGAAGGAAGGAAGGAAGGAAGGAAGGATGTTTCGATGAAAGCCAAGCAATGCCTGATGTTCCTCCAGATCATTCTCAATTTCTCCTGGTTGGGAAACTCTCTTGCATCCTGTTCCATTCTCCTGAGCAATTCTGGGCACCTGTGGGTGGGTTAGTATGAATGAGAGCTGGATAGGATACTGGTTATGATTCTTAGAAGTTTTCACTGGCAGGGACAACACAGATCAAAGAAATGAGATGTGTAGTTTCCCTGCCGGGGGTGGGGCAGATGGGACAGTGTGATAGGCCAGAGCTCCTCTGAAGGTAGGTGGGCTTTTTGTGATTTCACATGGGGCTCTGAAGGAGACCACCTTGCAGGCTGCCCCACGGAATCATGGGGAAAACCACTGCAGGAACACTAAGTGGGAGAGTAAATTCAGGCAACAGGGCTGGCAAGGGCCAGCTTCCCAGGGCTGCTCCCAGTTGCCTGAATGGTGAGAGTGGATCCCTAAGATCCCACAGGCTTGTGAGAGGTATAATAATGGCAGACTATGGGGTGCCTGGGTGGCTCAGTCATTAAGTGTCTGCCTTCAGCTCAGGTCATGATTCCAGGGTCCTGGGATTGAGCCCTGCATCAGGCTCCCTGTTCAGTGGGAAGCCTGCTTCCCCCTCTCCCGCTCCCCCTGCTTGTGTTCCTTCTCTTGCTATGGCTCTCTCTTCAAATAAGTAAATAAAATCTTTAAAACATAATAATAATAATGGCGGAGTACTTGTGGCCTACCATGAAGCCTGCCATGGCCCCAAGGGAAGGACCCTGTAGCAGATATTTTTAGACAATTGTCTGAGCCAGCAGTCTGGGAAATAGGTTCCAAGTTTTCTATAGTATAACAAGGATGAAGCCAAGTCAGTGAAGGAGAAATCGCCAGGAGAAATTCAGATGAATACCAGGGAGAGGATCCAATTGACAGATGGGGGTCACAGGTCATAATACCCCAAAACAAAATACTCATGTCTCAGGGAAGAGCCCAGGCCTACAGATCTGCAGCAGACACCTGGAGGCCCCACAGGATACTCAAAGATACTCTTCCTATCCACCACCAACTGTCCCCTACCCTCACCAGAAAATCACATTCTGTAACCGTTAGGCCAGAAAGAGGAGGAACAAGAAGACATGGGACAAACTGGACATTTTACTTAAAGAGACTGAACAGTTACCAAAAATAATGGTTTTGATTACTGCATCAGACCAGGTTTAATGCATTAGACTAAAATACACCCTTTCCTCTCCCCACTGCCTGGAGTATAGGACTTTGTAAGAAAGATCAGATCTATTATGAACAAAATTTTTTTAAAAAGACAAAAATCAGTAAGTATGTGAGTATACTATGAGTAAACTTGGACCACAATACACTTACAATATTTACTGCTTGCCTTCTGTGATCCAGCCAGTAGAGGTGTGAAAATAGGTCATCCAGGCTCTGTCTTCAAAGAATTCAGGGTCTTAGGGTGAGACACTCAGTATTCACTGTGACGCACTAATGAGACAGCAATTATAAAAAGATGCAAAAGCCAGAGAGGCACCAAGGATAGAATGATGAACTCAGGTGCACATGTCTATTTCCCGCAGCATTATTTACAAGAGCCCAAGGATGGAAGCAGCCCAAGTGTCTACTGGCTGATGAGCGGATAAAAAGATGTGGTATATTTATACAAGGGAGTATTATTCAACCACAAAGGACTGAAATCTTGACATTTGAAACAACATGGATGGAGCTAGAGAGTAAAATCCTCAGCAAAATAAGTTGGTCAGAGCAAGACAAAGACCATATGATCTTAGTCATATGTGAAACTTAAAAGACAAAACAAATGAGCAAAGGAACAAAAAAGAGAGAGAGACAACTCAAGAAACCAACTCCCAACTATAAAGAACAAACTGATGGTTAGCACAGGGGAGGTGTGGAGAGCATGGGAGAAATAAGGGATGGGGATTAAGGAGTACACTTATCATGATAAAGAAAAAATAAATTTAAAAATTGTTTAAGAAAGAGAATGATGAACTCAGGGCATGAAGGGAAGTCTTGCAGAAAACAAAACAAAACAAAACAAAAAACACCTTCAAGCTGCATCTTACAGGATGAGCTGGAGATTTCTTGTCAAAAATGAGAGCAATAGGCACCTGAATTTGCTAAAATAAAAATAAAAGGGGGAGAGAGAAGACTTAGTGAAAATGTGTGAGGACATGTCACAGAACCACAGGAATTTAACACCCAAACCTTGAGAGTGAGGCACCTGGACAGCAACAGGACCTCAGGGAACAGAACAAGGGCTTGGGCTTTAGCAGGACCCTACCCTACAAGTACTTCTCTCTTTATATGTTTGTAGCTTTTCCTCCTACCACAGACTGCTCTCTCCCAGTGAATGGCTTCCACTCCTGCCTTCCGGCACCACCATTCATGAAGGGAGACATGTCCTCCCAAACTCCAATCTCAAGAATCCCAAGGCCAGACTCTGACTGGCCGAGGAGACTGACCTGAGAGAGACGCCCAGCCCATGGCACCCAAGAAGGCAAGGTCACATGAGAAGGTGGCAGCATCATTGGGACCCATGGCCAGAGCAGTACAGGGCACCCTCTCTAAATAATCTGAATGCTGTTCAGCAAAGGGCAGGAGGCTAGTAGGCACACAACAATAATCATCTAGGCCAATGCAGTATTTGGCACCTCTCTACATTTCCACAACCCCATAAGTCAAGAGTGTATGAGCCCGGGCTATTTTCCATCATTTTAATACATTCTATGTATGCCTAACTCTGCCCATTTGCTTGGAGGGACCACCTGCCTATTAAAACCCCACCAGTTCACCACAGGCTATTAAAATGACATCCCTTTCAAGGTGACATTCTTTGCTTCACCTTGAACTTCAACAGTAATTCTTCTGAACTTCTCCTATGGGATTCATCACTTTCTGGCTTAATATATCTGAATAAACAACTATTGGTTCTTGCCCCAGACTGAAGTGGTAGGGAAGAGGCCCTGAACACAGGATACGTGGAATAGTGCCTTCCTTCCATTATAGAGGTTAATGCAGAAATACATCTTGCCCAGGAATTTAAGCTAGCCAAGGGGGAAAAAAAAATCAGTTTCACGTATTTGGCCAAGCATTTGTTGAACTAAAGGGAGCCCTGAGGGGTATATAGCTATGTTGTTTGTCAAGGGGCTTGTAATCCACCTCCTTTCCCCTGCTTGACCAAAGTAGGTTTCCAGGCAGAGTCAGAGATGAAACTGCCCTATTCTCAAGGTAAACACTGTCTTCATTGTGAGCCAACAAAATCTTGGCAGGTTATGTCACCTTTAAGAAAACGTTTCTCTTCCTCAATAAGGATTTTTATAGTGACTTATTACCCCTGTGGTGTTCAGGCATCCTTTGGGGGAATTCTGGAACTGAACACACATATGCACATGAAACTCTACCTGTGGGTCCAGTGAAACTTCATGAAAGAAAGAAGAGAAAACACAGCAGAGAACAAGTAAGGCCATGAAATAAAAGTAATTCACCTTTGAAAATTATTATTCAACCTTCTGAAATGTCATCATACTTTAAATATGCACTGTGTCAGGGAATTATTTTTCAGACTATGTACCTGCCCTCCTAAATGAGCATCCAGAAAAGGCCAACACAGTGGTCTGATGATTCTCATCTCCATCCCCAGCAAGCTCAATCCCTCTAACTTGATCTTTCTGCGACAAAACTGTGAACCTTCCAAAACATACTGAAAGCTCTCTCATGCCAGCCTTTTCTCAATTCATCCTGCCTCTTCCTCTCCTCAGTCAATGACCCAGCGCTGCACACATCTCTCCATCTCTTCCTACCCAAGTGATGACGTGCAGCAGGACTATATACCTAGGCGTATGGATCTATCAAGACAGAGGCATCTACCACTTTCCTCCTCCAGAGTTTTCACCACCACCTCTTTTCCTAGCCAAAGACTCAGAAGAGAGGGAGAAGCTAGAATGGTGAGACAAAGTGGCACCCTTCGAGCATAAGTAGCTACCCAGTGAAGTTCATTATCCCTTCCCTCTACTAAGAGGTGGTACAACATACTGGGAAGAACAAAACCTCTCAAGTCAACACCTGGCTGTAGGACTGGCTCTTCATTTATTGGCCTTTATCTTGGACCACTCAACCTCCCTACTCTGGGGCCTCAGAGCTCCCAACTAACAAATGAAGCTGACAACCACATCCATCTAACATACACACCTTTTATGACCTAACTCATATGAAAAACACTTTATTTGGATGTCACTTATTTATTCGTTTTCCTTCCTTATTGTACCATGGTAACTGGTCCTTGATTTCCTGGCATGGTCAGAGGAATCACTTTAAAGCTCGCTGAATTTCACTTGCCTCGCTTATGAGACAGGGGAATTATCTATCTTACAGAGTTATTTTGAGAACCATATACCCTCAATGTAAAGAGCCTACCACAGCTTGGTAATCAGTGGCTATGATGGCTAATAAAGCACCACAATAATCTTACTTTGACTATGGACAAGATGTGGTACTTCCTAAGCCCTCCAAGGTTATGAAGCTTTCTGTGAGGCCCAGCCTCCTTCGTCAACTGCAGACTGGTTTTGCACCAGCACATGACGGGGAAAGGCCCTCTTCCATGCTCTATGTCATAAGAGAGGCACAGGATGCAAGCTGGAGTAGGCAAGAGGGACAGCAGTTGCCTAAGTGTATGAAAGGCACTGGGTCCTAATGATTAATATTAAAGAATGCATTTTAAAGACTGAAGACTAATTATGGCTAACTTAGGTAAGGTCCAATCCCTGCACTTTTTAATCTTTGATTTATAAACATTCATTTTCTTGGTTCAATCTCCTACTGAAACCAACAAAACAAAACTCCAGGCATTCCTGGAGTCTCTGAAGCAGAACGGTCATGGATACTAGCCCACTCCAATCATTAACCACAAGATTTCCAGTACAGCCTGTCCTGAGGAATGACAAGGGGCAACTTTCAAGAATCCCAAGATATTTCTGAGGGAGCCTGGTTTTAAACGCTTTCACCCTCTGCTTATACATATCACATTCCCTTCTAGACATGGTCACTTCCAAAGGCACAGTTTCTAAGTTAATCATTTTCTCTTCCATTCTGATGGGAGGAGGATGAGAAAACACTAGATTCACTTTTTAGTTGACGTCAGTATTGGTGGGTTTCTGCTAATCTAGATTTCCCCTTTTTACCAAACTCCCTCTATTTTCACATCTCTTTAAACAAGCCAATAGTGTGTCTGTGTATGTATGTCTATCAAAGAGCAGCAATAACAAGGACAGGATGGAGTATTAAAAGAGAATACTAACAAGGGGGATCAGGAAAGAGAAAGCATATTGTGAATAAAAGAGAATATTTCCAACAAAATATGAGAGGTTTAACTAATAAGGCAGAAAATCCAAGGGTTCAAAACCTCCTTCCTGACTTCCCGAGTGACCTGAACTTACCTTGTAAGAATGACATTGGTGCTAACTAAAAGAATGAGCAAGAAATACAAACCACCTAGGTGTTAAAGACTGGCAAAAATCAACAGATCATCCTATAAGCGAATGGAGACGACAGTTCCAGCACAAACAGGCCACTGGGCTGAAAAAATCCAGTTTCTTGATGTTTCTTCCACTATACAGAGGCAGCATGTCTGAATCCCGTGAGATGTGGGATCCATTCTTAGTGCTAACATCCCTATAAGCAGGGACAGTATCTGTCTGGTTCACCACTTTGCCCCACCCTCTAGGACAACGCTTGCCATTCTGGAAATGCCTGTTGAACACATGAATACTTCCCCATCACTTCACCTCTTCAGACTTATCACACTCCTCTGTAACATGAGGCAGGTGGCCCAGGTCACCCCTGAGGCCCACAGTTCTGGGACTCTACCTAGCCAAGAGGGCAGCACCACCAAACCCACTCTTCACAACTAGATCATCATCATCTAGCCAAAAAGGAAACAGGGGACTCAGACAATTCCTAACTCCCTCCTACCAACGTTATTTCCACTTTTCGTTTGTTTATTAGCTGCGATAGTTAATTATTTTCAAATCCCAAGTACCTGCTTTCACTTGAATTGAGTTTATGTTATGACTTCTTGCTGTAGCTCAAACTGGCTGCGCTCCCAGTTTAGATTTCAAAGGAGAACATGACTAATGCACTCCCTACAAAACCACTGGACTCCTGAGCTCCTCCAATGCTCTCCTGATCATTAACCCCACATCTCCCCAAGCTGTTAGACGAGGCAGGCCCCCAATGACATAGACATCCAGTCAGTCTACCAGGGAAAAAACATATGAAGATCATTTCCCAAAATGAAATGAGCGAGAATGAGCATGAAGACTTCAGTCTTACGGAACAGCAACCTGCCTTCCAGCTGTTCCCACTGTACCAGAATATTTGGCCCCAAGAATTAACGATGTAGTGTATCCCCCCACTTTCAGAATTTAGAAGTTTTTATAAAAACATTATTTGGAAATAATTTCAAACCTCCAGAAAAGATAGAAGAAGGGCATAAAGAACACCAAGGTATCACCTTTCCCTAGATTTACCTATTGTTAACATTTGACTCCATTTTCTGTATGTGTCTGAGCTTGCTTTTACATGCATATGCTCATGCTCTCTGTTCCATAAAGTTTTTCCTCCTGAACCATTTAATGGTAAGCTGCATTTACCATAGCACCTTCACCCAAAGAAGAAATTAAGTTTTAAAACACAAGAACAGAAGGACGCCTGGAGTGGGGGGGAGCTCAGTTAGTTAAGTGCCTGCCTTCGGCTCAGGTCATGATCTCAGGGTCCTGGAATCGAGCCCTGTGTCAGGATCCCTGCTTCTCCCTCTCCTCCTGGCTCATGCTCACTCTTTGCTATCTCTCTCTCTCTCAAAAATCAATCAATCAATCAATCAATCAAATCTTAAAAAAAGAAAAAAACCCACCACAGAAAAGTGGAATGTTGTGCAACATTTTTAAGTCCCCAGTAATAGAATTTCAAGGATGACAGCAGAGCAGCATAGGGAATTTGTTCAGGCCGAGGATTTCTATGACCCCTGGATGTGTAACCAATCTTATTCCTGGGGGTTACCTTGATTCTAGCCAAAGAGCAAACACGCAAACACACCACACACACACACACACACACACACCCCTCTATTTAATTTTAGAAGGAAAAAAAAAGGCCCTTGAGGCAAACCAGGTATGTTGACAACTTCCAGCCTCCATTTTTCTCATCAAAAAGCTGGGAGTAATTCAATAGGTCATGCTGTTCTGGTGAATAGACAATTCTGCTCCATAAGGATAAAGCTAGAGACAACCCACTTTCAGAAACATCCCTTCTGCCTTCAGTTCATGAAAATGTTCCTTCTTCCTTGAATTAAAAACAACCACATTAACTCCCTACACATGATAATGAACAGATGGGTCCCTAACTTTCTTGTTTTTGTGAACTTCAGAAGGCAAGAGGATGGGGAAGCGGAGACTGAGGACACCAGCTCGCTCCTTGATTTCTAAGGCCTGGACGGCAAGAATGAATTTGCAAGGGGGGGGATGAGTGGCATCCACACAGTGTATTATTAAACAGGCCACAAATAAATGACTTTTTCCTTTGGCAGTAAAGCCTTTTGCGTACTTGGTAATTACTAATAAACTTTTTAATATAAGACTAGATCCCCTGGAGATTCACAGGCTTTTTTGTTTAAATTACTTTCTTAAAACCCTTCCTTGGAGCAACTATAAAATCAAT
Source organism: Enhydra lutris kenyoni (assembly GCF_002288905.1). Classification (NCBI taxonomy): domain Eukaryota; kingdom Metazoa; phylum Chordata; class Mammalia; order Carnivora; family Mustelidae; genus Enhydra; species Enhydra lutris. Next base: position 641,728 of record NW_019154103.1, on the reverse strand, counting down.
AGCCTAAAATGGAACAATCTGCTTGGGTAAAGAATTTTTAAAAAAAAAAATTAACACCCGCTCCAAAACACAAAAGCAGCAGAAACAGGGGTGGGGGCTGGGGGGTGTACCAAATATGTACATAGATCTCAGAGTCAACAGGACTCTCTATTGCCAAGGTAACTCCCCACAAAGTGAATCTGCAACATTTCCCTTGTACCGAACCCCCTTCCTTTTTTAAAGAGAACTGCACGTGTACAATACACACAAAGGCAGACTCAAAGTGAAAGGAACCGGAGAACAAGCAGGTTTACCTCCGGAGCCTCTCTGCAAAGAATTTTTAGAGTCTGAAAGTTTTATACAATACATGCGTAAACTTGCACTTCATCAGAAAACAGTCTGGCAAAGCAACAAGGAAAAGAAAGGTAGGAAGACAAAGCTCCCTGGGCTTGACTCAGAGGGAAACAAAATAAAAGATCCCGGGATCTACCTTGCTTGGATGCCCTCCGCCGAATCTTCATTTTCGGGAAGGAAGGCCATGAGTAGTTAAAAGGGGAGTCGGAGTCAGAATCCATCTTTTTGTTTTGCTTCAATCGATAGATTCAACAGTGGAGACTCAGGAAGAACTCGGGGGCGTCCCCAGCCAGGAGGCAAGTCTCCCGAGTCTCCCGTGTGATGTCAAAGGAAGGAATGGGGCTGGGTGAAAAGCTCCCGCACACGGGGAGGGAGAGGCAATAAATGTTTTGTTTCCTTCAGGCGTCCAGGCATGTAGACGGAGAAGGAGGCTGTAAATATTAAAGCCAAACTAGGGAAGTAAAAAGAGAGAGAGAGAGGCAGCTGAGAGTCGCACTGGTACAACACAGTCCTGTTATTCAAAAGGTCACTGGGAGCACATGAATCATTAACTCCCCTCTTCTCCAGGCTGGAAATGGAAATGAAGAAGGAAGGTAACTGTGAATTCGAAGAGAGCTGCCTGGGCTTCAAGAAAAGCCTCAAATGCGGGCACATGTTTTGCTCTGGAGTTAGAGAATGGCCTCCGAAAAGCCACCCTGCACAGGGACATCAAGGCTGAGGGTTCCAAGTGTGGACAGCCAGAAAGCTCAGGACACTGACAAGTAAAAGCCAGCGTATTCAGGGCGGGGAGTTTTCCAGCGAAATCCCTTCTTTTACAGGACTGACAGTACAGGCAACTTTTCGGATGCTAGGGTCAAAACAGTTTGGATACTTCCTTCCACAGTCTAGTCTCTCCATCCCTTTAAAGCTCAAGTAGTTGGAAGCTTTAAGTATTTCAGAGAATTATGCTCATTAAATACACAAGAAGTCATCTACTCCTGTTCAGCACAACTGGGGCATTTTGCTTCAATCGTCACCAAATCTGGCTGTCAATCATAAGGATTTGGGTACCCGAGGAGCTTGGCTCTAAAACCTCAGTCCCTCTCAACAGAGCTAGTGACTAAATTACCACAAACCAAGAGTTCTTACTTGGTCCCCAGTCCACACGGAGAACCCGCTGGTAATCAGCAGTCAGGAGAAGCCCATGGCCACCTCCCCCTGGACTGGGCCACTCTTACTTCCCTGCTCTCCACAGGCACACGCAGAAGCTCAAGCACAGCAGCCAAGATCTCTGGCAGAAAAAAAAGCACACCCCAGGTCTCAGAGCGAAGTCTCTCCTTAAGCATTTACTTAGTACTCTTGATAGCAGGAAACGGCGTGTTTTCTTTTGTGAGCTCACAGGACACCCAAATAAACTGAGACGGTGGAAACGATATGAGGGTCTGTACGACTCTGCAGATCCAAAGCCCGGCACTATGTGCCTTCATGAACATTCCTCTTTCCTCCAGGGGTGCCTGGGGGCTCAGTTGATTAAGCAAATGCCTTTGGCTCAGCCTGTGATCTCCAGGTCCTGGAATCTTCTGACTCCCTGCTCAGTGGGAAGTCTGCTTCTCCCTCTCCCTGTCCCTCCTCCAGCTCGTGCACACACACACACACACACACACACACTCTCTCTCTCTCTCTCTCTCTCTCTCTCAAACAGTTTTTAAAAAGATTTTATTTATTTATTTGACACAGAGAGAGAGAGAGCACAAGCACGAGGTGCGACAAAGGGAGAGGGAAAAGCAGGTTTCCCGCTTAGCAAGAAGCTTGATATGGGGCTGGATCCCAGAACTCTGGGATCATGACCTGAGCTAAAGGCAGATGCTCACATAAATAAAATCTTTTAAAAAAATTCTTCTTTACTATTGACTTTATCCTGCCATGCTGTGTCAGAAAAGAGATGCATAACCTGCTCCCTGATAGCTAACCCTGTCTGGTTGGGTGGAGAGGGAGAGGTCCAGATAGAACTGGAGCAAAGGGAAAAACTACTTCATTTCAAATTCATCAAAATCAGAATGACATGAACCACTCCTGTGTTTTTATACGGTTTGCTACATAAATATAACATACAAATAACAAAACCCAACTATGAGACGAGACCGTTGTAAGCATGAGAGCTAAGTCAAAATAAACATTAACATATGTTCTACTTTGTGGCCTTTTATTTGAAAAATAATTACATATTTTTCTTAATTCATTAGATGTACTTTTAAGAATAAATTATTGTCAATCCTTTCATCAGGTAAGAGAGTTGTACTGCATGTGGATCTTTATAGGAAAATAAAGTCTTGAAGATAAGTGTTTCCATTCATTCTCAGTTTTACAGCTTAGGAAAGTACCAGGGACACCGCAGGCATGTAATGAATGAATGAACGATTTACATTTAAAAGTCTTAATCTATGGATGGACGAGCTTTACAGGTCATCTGTAAATGTTATTTAATATCCTGACTGAAGATATGTATTTAAAAAAATTTTTTTAACTCAAGTATAGGTGACACACAAGGTTATATTAGGTTCAGGGGTACAGAGTGATTCCACAACTCTGCACGCCATGCTCAGGAGAACCACCGCCTGTCACCATACAATGCTATTACAGTCCCAGTGACGAGAGTCCCTACGTTACAGAAAACATGTAGCTTCCCAAGAGTTCCTGCAGCTTTGCGTCAAGTGTTTAAAAATATATTTGTATTTTATTCATCACAACAGTAACTTAATATGAAAAGATAGAAGAGCCAGACTCGTGAGTCAACAAAGCCCACTGTCCTCCAAGGTTCCAGGCAATACTGGGGCTATAGATAGATCCATGGACCCTCAGCTGCCTCAGAGAGGTCTGTAGACCAAAGAAAGGGAACCTCCACCTGTTTAGACAATCACCAAATTAAAATTTAAGTGTTGGATCAGGAGATAATATTATCTTTCTCGTTTTTCATGTATGTTTAAGTTTTAGAGCCACTTAACCAGGATCAATCCTGGGTCATCAAATGATTAGGACTGCTCCTCTCTTGACCATGAGTGATAGATTGGAAGAAAGTCAGGACAAACCCAAGAGAAACATGAAAAAAATCTTTGTAAAACACATTTTCTAGTAGTTGGGCTGCTAAGTAGATTCTTCTTTATCTAGTTCTCCCCCAAAGCACAGACCTTATTGACCAATTATCTATCAATTGATCTTTGATATGGAAGTTATTCTGACAACAAAGAAGAACTACCAAAAAATACATCTGAGAAGCTCAAGAAGATTCTCTATTCTTATTTGCTTTATTTACCAATATTTTTAAAGAATGAATGATTGCCACTGACAGTGAGGTTAGCATTCAGTTAACACGTAATTCGGACAGCTCATTTTCTTGCTCACCAAAGACTCTCTCCCAAATGTGGGTCATTTATCCTCCTTGTTTTCTAGAGGAATTCACTTTTCCCCCCATTATACCAATATGATTGCACTTAAATTAATTCAAGATGTTATTCACATCTCATTCATATCCAATGGATTAATTTCTTTGCTTTCCCTGGCTGATTCCAACTGCAGTTGGCAGAATTCAAGGATATATTCCCAAGGCCACTTTCTCATCAGGATGTCCTACAACTACTACAATGCAAGAGTGTGAATGATTTCATCAGCCTTACTGTACCTCCTTTAATTAGGAAATCCTTAGAAAATTACCTCCATAAGGCTACAATCACCCAGGGCAGATGCTGTTGCCTTGAAGTTTCAGCTGTCGGGAACACCCACATAGAAGAGAAGCTTCCCTTGATTCTCCTCTTGTCATGACAGCAGATCACCTAGCTTCCAACCTTGGTGAAATTAATCTTCCTTAGAAGGGTATTTATATTTTGATTTGAATTACAGTATTTGTAAAGTTTTCTTATCCTCCAGTGAGACCCAAAATGCCTTGAGTGCAAGAGCTGTGTCATACTCCTATTTTTACAGAGCCACAAGCTAAAAAGGAAAATTGTGGAGTTTTGGAGCCATATATATCTGGGCTTGGAGATCGGCTCTGTCACTTATTTACTTAGTGTCACTCATACTTTCTGATCCTCCACAGTCTCCTAGAAAATGGGGTCATAACATCCATACTATAAAGAGTTGTAAGGATCAAAATGAGGTTATAAAGGTAAAGAACTTAATGGCTAAGTTTTTATTAAGTTTCAGCTTAAATATTAAATAAAGATAAAGTTTTCCTTTCACTGTATTCTCTTGTGTATTATAGACACTGAAGTATCCCTATGTCGACCTCAAGAGTAATGGCTTCATTTTCTGAACTGAGACATGCAAGTGTGCAAAGAAGTTCCAAGACAATCATACCAAGACTGAAACAGAAGGCTTTGTTTTCCTTCTCCGCTCCATTGTTTAACAACCACGCATTTTAACACTGCTTGACACCATTCTTGGAAAAAGTCATTAAAACACACAGGCAAGAGGAGATAAGACCCCTAAATGCCAGGACAAGCCTATCCTGGTTCACTTCAGCCAGCACAGTGGCACCGTGATGTAGCCTTGGGTAAAAATCAGAGATGGTCAGAATCTTCCTCAAGGGGCGCCTGGGTGGCTCAGTGGGTTAAAGCCTCTGCCTTCGGCTCGGGTCATGATCCCAGGGTCCTGGGATGGAGCCCCACATGGGCTCTCTGCTCAACAGAGAGCCTGCTTCCCCCTCTCTCTCTGCCTGCCTCTCTGTCTACTTGTGATCTCTGTCTGTCAAATAAATAAATAAAATCTTTAAAAAAAAAAAAAAAAAGAATCTTCCTCAAAATCCTTTAGGAGGCACCATGTCATCTCCTGGAGTTCAACACAAGCAGTTCTTCTTTGTTGGAGAACATTGTGACTTGGGTTATGAACCAAGTGAAATGCTTGGCTCTGACCGACAGGCCACACTACATAGAAAATACGGATTTTTAAAAGCATAGCTTATATCCATGTGCTAGATGCGCTCACTCTGAGAAGCACCTAGGGGACAGCACATTCACATCTACAATGTCACACCCACTCAAGGACATGGCATCGTGCATACAGCCATCCCAAGGTTTAAATGATTATTTTCCTCCCTACTTCCCTATTCTCTCTTTTTTTTAAACAGAGCCCAAGAAGTTGCTTTCACATAAAACGGACATGAATTGGGAACATGGGGCAAGCACTGTTGTCATACATTGGGATTTTAGGATGCCACCATTTCCTAATGCCATCTTACTTTAACCATAAGAATACTTTTTATTGGGACACCTGGGTGGCTCAGTTGGTTAAGCGACTGCCTTTGGCTCGGGTCATGATCCTAGAGTCCTGGGATCAAGTCCCACATCAGGCTCCTTGCTCGGCAGGGAGTCTGCTTCTCCCTCTGACCCTCCCACTTCCCATGCTCTCTCTCTCTCTCTCTCTCATTCTCTCTCTTTCAAATAAATAAAATCTTTAAAAAAAAGAATACTTTTTATTTCTTATCTACCTGTATTACCTTGGTTTACTTTAATAAAAAACTTGCATGCACTTTCAGAGGTTTTTACATCACCCTACTACCTAAGGGGGAAAACTGGATGTACCCTAGATGTCCATCAAGATGACATTACTTACATTACGACATATCCACATATAGTGTAAGAATATCCAAAATGCTAAGGACAGGAAAGTTGATTTTTTTTTTTGAAGATTTTATTTATTTATTTGACAGAGAGGGAGAGATCACAAACAGGCAGAGAAGCAGGCAGAGAGAGAGGGGAAACCGGCTTCCCGCTGAGCAGAGAGCCTGATGCGGGGCTTGATCCCTGAGATCATGACCTGAGCTGAAGGCAGAGGCCCAACCCACCGAGCCACCCAGGCGCCCCAGGAAAGTCGATTTCTGAACAAAGCAACATATTTAAGAATTACATTGGCAAGGTTTCCGCCAGCTGTCAGAACAGCTACAAGTATCAGATGATACTTTTAAGGAAAAAAAAAAGACTCTTGGTGTCTCTCTTTTTGTTTTAAACTTTGAAATCCGTTGGCATAACCTCAAAGAAAAGAAGCAGGACAAACAGGCTAAATGTTTCTGAACAATGAATTAGAAGAAATTTTGACTCTATCATGGAGAGGCAGCTTGAATCCTGGGTGTGAGGGGTCTAGAAGTGGGAGAAGAACGGAGATGAGCAATAAGGCTGCAAAGAGCAAGGGCAGAGGGACAGTCATGTGTCTTGTCATAGCCTCAGGAGAAAGAGATTCCTCAGGATGAGAAGTACCATGGCAACTGGGGAGAGCAACATCTACATTTTAGGGTTTTTTTCTGCAAATGTTCCCATTCCCAATTTCCCAAACCTTCCCAAAAAGTATCTTACATGCCACAAACTTATTTTTGAACTTAATTTTTTTTTAAGATTTTATTGATTTATTCAACAGAGAGAGAGAGAGAGATCACAAGTAGGCAGAGAAGCAGGCAGAGAGAGAGGGGGAAGCAGGCTCCCTGCTGTGCAGAGAGCCTTATGTGGGGCTCAATCCCAGGACCCTGAGATCACGACCTGAGCTGAAGGCAGAGGCTTAACCTACTGAGCCACCCAGGCGCCCCTGAATTTAATTTTTTAATCCATTTGAAAATTCAAAGTTCAGCTTACTGTTTTTTTTTTTTTTTTAAACATATAATGTATTATTGACTTCAGGGGACCAGGTCTGTGAATCACAGCACTCAACATGGGCTTGTATATGGTCATTCACATGCATATAAGTGAACCAGGAGATATAAAAGGAGCAAAAAACTTAGTCTTAACATGAACTCAGATCTATCAATTCCAAAGTTCGGAGGCTAAAATTCCCACAAAATGTAATAGATAATATCAATTTGAAATAAAGGGTGGCTGATCTTTTTTTTAAGGTTTTTATTTATTTATTTGACAGAGAGAGAGAGAGAGAGAGAGAGAGATGACAAGTAGGCAGAGAGAGAGGGGAAGCAGGCTCCCCACCAAGCAGAGAGTCCGATGTGGGATTCAATCCCAGGACCCTGAGATCATGACCTGAGCTGAAGGCAGAGGCTTAACCCACTGAGCCACCCAGGGACCCCAAGGGTGGCTGATCTTGTAATATATGCTACTAGAGTATCGTTACTTCTAGGCCCTCTCAATGAACAGATTAAGGAAATAGCTCCGCATGTGCCCTGACCTATTTATATACACTTATCTACAAGTATTTCTATATGCAACCACACATATCTATGTTAACTAATCATGTGTGCATACTAATGTGGCCAACTCTAATTCATCACCACACAGAACATTCTAGCCTCCTCCCCTTGGCTATCTACCAACTCCCACCCACTCCAACATAAGGATAATGTCTATAACCCATTTGCTTAAGTATTCATTTCCAGTGCACTTTTACAGTAGTATAAAAATTGTTAATGTGTATCCCCGTGAGAAACAACTTCATCACCTAAAGGACAATGCTTATGCACATTAATTTGCCCTTATTCTTACAAACGCTATCTCGTTTCCAAAGTTACAGAGGTCTGAAAATTTCACATCTCTTACAATGAGGAAACTCATCCATTTTTAGTAGTTAGATTGTTTTGTCACATTCTGCCTCCATCAAAGGATCCTCCAACTTCATTTTTTTTAATCTGCACACATTAAAGTTTACTTGGGTGCCATAAAGTTCCCTGAGTTTTGACAAATGCAGTGCCATGGAACTACCATTAGAATATCATAAAGAATACTTTCACCTCTCTAAAACAAACAAACAAACAAAAACCAACAAAAACCACTATAATGGGAATGTGTGCAAATGACAAGGAAGCCAACTGTAAGAATTCCCCATTGCCAAAGCTAGACTACTTCTCAACAACAAATAGAGCAGTGTTAAATTACTATGCAAAGTGTCAAATACCCATGAATGCATATGAGATAAATGATTGAAGAAACAGATGGGGAAGTCTAAGTCTCCCACATAGAAGAGTTTCCAGTTATTTATTTGCCCACAAGAAAGTATACAGAGGACACTCCACCCCTGAAGTATGGCCTGCACATCTTTCCAAAGAGTATGCAAAGAGTAGTAGGGAAAAGTAACTTTACAGTGAAGAAAGCTGACCCTACCTCCACCACTAATCAAGGTCATCATTAACAGTTTGAAGTAATGTTGATGGCATAAACCATTGATATGATGAAAATGGCATTCTACCTCTGCGGTCTTCCTCCCAAACCCATAACCCCAATATGATAATGGGGAACACATCAGAAAAATAGCATAGTACAAAATATCTGACCAGTAGTCCTAAAACTGTCAAGATAAGTAAAAACATGCAAAGTCTAAGAAATTCTCACTGCCAAGAGGAGCCTAAGGAAACATGGTAATATAATATGGTATCCTGGAGAAGATCCTAGGACACAAAATGGAAATTAGATAAATCTAAGGAAATCTAAATAAAGTATGGACTTTAGTCAATAATAATGTATCAATACTGGTTAACTCATTTGAACAAAGGCACCATAGTATATGTTAATAGGGGAAGACGGACATATGGGAATTCTCCAAAGTATCTTTATAATTTTTCTATAAATCTGAAATCTGTTCTAAAAACTCAAAAAAAAATTTAAAGGATGAGACAAAAAGTACAGAATCTATGTTCCCTCGATGGATGTTTGTGGAATTCATGCTAAAAGATTGCATCACTTTATCATATATACAGAATTCAAGTTATGCATGAAAGTGCACTTTCTTTTGCCTAAGGTATTATGTGAAGTAACTGTGTAGCTCTGACAAAGCTAATTAGACATTAAAAGATGTGCTGAAACAAATTTTAATTTTTCACAAACAAATAGTATCTCTTTGGAGTTAATAGGTTCCCAGGAGGCAACCCCAGTGAGAGGCTCCCATGTGCACCAGAGGGTAGGAACGTCTACCTCAGTGAGATCACAGAAATCTTATTGGCAGACAAATCTCAAGAGCATGGATGAAACCCAGCTAGCTCACTCAGTCTTCTACTTGAGTTCTCGATAATGTTAGCTTTACTCTATGATTTTTTTGTTATTTTGATTATTATAAAGAACCATATTTAGTACTGGATCTCCTGTTCAATTTGCGATGGTACCACTTCTCTATACATTAGCTCATACACATCCTTCCACAAAATCTCATACTATGAAGAATAAATCCCATTTGGCTTTCTTGCTCATGGCTGAAGTAAGGGACCATATTTCTTAACAATGTCTTCTCAATTAGCCACTCTAAAAGTTAAACCAACTTGTCCAAATAAATTGTTAGCTTTCATGCCTGGGAACACAAGCTCTAACTTAACTGCCCTGAAGTCTCTTCCAAGAGATTAACCACCAGTACTCAAAAAAGAGCAAGCCTAAACTCACATAAGCACACTTACACACTGCTACCAAGCCCTGAACCCAGTGACTCTTCTGTGAGAGCAATTCCTTCATTAAATATCTAGACACACTGGTATACTCAAGGATTTCAGCACAAGAAAAGGGGAAGAAATCTGTGGCTGGAATTTTAAATTTCTATGTAAAAATTTTAAATACTCTTTACAGAACATATGTCCTATTTTCTATTTGTTTCATGTTTTATAAATTAGTAGTTTACTTAATATTTTATTTTTGTCTGAATTTTATAATGTAATCATTTGACTTAAACATCAAAATAGAATCTTTCAGGATGGAGTCTATGTGATTTACTCATTCACTAAGCTAGTTTATTTGGACTTGAGGATCTCAGTTTGGAGATTCAAAATTTAGAATTCATATATAATGAGGAAAAGATGGTTTCTTTAACAAATAATGTTGGGAAAACTGGACAGCCACATGCAAAGAATGAAACTGAACATTTTCTTCCATCACATACAAAAACAAACTCAAAGTGGGTTAAAGACCTCAATCTGAGACCTGAAGCCACAAAAATCCTTGAAAAGAGCACAGGCAGTTATCTCTCTGACATCAGACATAGCAACATTTTTCTAGTTATGTCTCTTGAGGCAATGGGAAAAAAAACCAAACTATTGGGACTATATAAAAAAAAAAATTTCTGCAGTGAAGGAAACCTCAACAAAACTGAAAGGCAACTTACGGAATTAGAGAAGATATTTGTAAATGACATTTCCAATAAAGGGTTAGTATCTATAGGATATAAGTGAACACCCAAAAAACAACCCAATTAAAAAATGAGCAGAAGACATGAACAGACATTTCTCCAAAGAAGAGATACATATGACCAACAGACACATGAAAAGGTCCTCAGTATCATTCATCATCAGGGAAATGCAAATCAGAAACACAGTGAGATACCATCTCACACCTATTGGAATGGCTAAAATCAAAACACAAGAAAAAGCAAATGTTGGTGAAGTTGTGGAGAAAAAGGAACCCTTGTTCACTGTTGGTGGGAATGCAACCTGGTGCAGCCACTCTGGAAAGGTATGCTTGTTCCTCAAAAAATTAAAACTCAAACTACACTACAGCTGAGCAATCACCCTGGTATTTACCTTGAAATACAAAAACACTAATTCAAAGGAATACACACACCCTGATGTTTATAGTAGCATTATCTACATGGCCAAAATATGGAAGCAGCCCAAATGGCCACTGACTGATGAATGGATCAAGAAGATGTAGTATGTAAACACAATGGATTATTATCCAGCCATAAAAAAGAATGAAATTTTGGGGCACCTGGGTGGCTCAGTGGGTTAGAGCCTCTGCCTTCAGTTCAGGTCATGGTCTCAGGGTCCTGGGATTCAATCCCGTGTCGGGCTCTCTGCTCGGTGGGGAGCCTGCTTCCTCCTCTCTCTCTGCCTGCCTCTCTGCCTACCTGTGATCTCTGTCTGTCAAATAAATAAATAAAAATCTTAAAAAAAAAAAAGAATGAAATTTTGCCATTTGCAACAACATGGATGGAGCTAAAGAGTGTGATGCTAAACAAAGCAAGTCAGAGAAAGACAAATACTGTATGATCTCATTCATACGTGGGATCTAAGAAACAAAACAAACAAGCAGAAAACCAAAACAAAACAAACAACCAAAGGAAAAAAGAGAGAAACCAAGAAAGACTCTTAATTGTAGAGAACTGTTGGTTACTGGAGGGGAGGTGGGTAGAGGGATGGGTGAAATAGGGTATGGGGATTAAAGAGTACACTTACCATGATGAAAAAATAAAACAGAAAAAAAACCCCAAAATTTAAAATTCAGAGAAAAAACCTGCCATCCCCCCACCTCAGTTACATTTCAGAAATTAAGCTTGTTTGTTGAATGAAAGCAAAAGGCGGTTTGGCTTGTACCATGAGTACAAACATCAGGCATCCTTTTAAAGCCCTTATGACATTAGTGTAAACCAAATTCCCTCCATCCCCAGCTGTGCTCCTGCAAGTCTGTTAAATGATTCTGAAAGCAAGTAACAATCATGGGATTCCTTCTTAATACTGAAAGGTGATTAATCTTTAAATGTTAATCATCTCATATAGGCTCAAGTAGTTAGGAATTTCTCTCAGTAGTTTTTTCCAAAGTTTTACATTCCCCATAGATCTATGAGGATATTGATGACAATATTCATTCAAAGTCTGCAAACCCAATACAAATAGGCTTCTTTACTTGCTTTTGCCATCTACTGCAATACAAGTAAAACCACATTTCCCCAACTCCAAGAAGATGGAAAACCCAGGATGTCAAGGATGATGTCAGCAAAGCAGAGCTCCCTCAAGGTAGTACCTCATGGTTCTCAACCTTGGGTCACAAGGTTGGGGATCACGTGGGAAACTTTTAGAACTCTTAAGTGTGGCTATACTCCAGACCAGTCAAAACAGATCTCTCTGGGGACGGACACAGGTTTCAGTAGTGGTAAAGCTCCAAGGAAATCCCCATGTGTAGGCTGAGTTTAGAACCATAGGTTAACAGAGTGCCTGTGTGACTCTTAACCTTAACTCACTTTGGTTTTACCTTTTTCACATTTGTGAGCTAATAACAGGCAGAGCATAAGACTCATGGTTTCATTAGACAGTAGAAACAAGAATTCCAGTTTAACACAGTGTTTCTGTGTGTTTTTAAATCAGAAGAAAAGCAACATGATACTCCACACCTCCATAAAGGCTTTGGTTTCTTCATGTGTTCAAGTTTATAGTATATATTAATCTAAAAATCCCATAAATCTTTAATTTGTGGGATAGAATTCTGCCAATAAATATTCCACTTGTTTAATATAAAGAACAGGGGCACCTGGGTGGCTCAGTGGGTTAAAGCCTCTACCTTCGGCTCGGGTCATGATCCCAGGGTCCTGGGATCGAGCCCCACATTGGGCTCTCTGCTCTGTGGGGAGCCTGCTCCCCCCTCCCGCCTGCCTCTCTACTTGTGATCTCTATCAAATAAATAAAATCTTAAATAAATAAATAAATAAATAAATAAATAAAATAATATAGAGAACAATGCTTTATTCACCTTGCACAAGAAGAATATGTCCAAACAATGAAGCCACAAATAGAACAGACAGAACACTGATGGTAAAAGACCCAGAGTTTGTAACACTCAGCAGAATTCCAGTAAGTCAGTAATTTCTTCTACCAAAAACAATGTTTAAAACCTCAGCAAGTATAGCAAGGAAATTTCATGGAAGTCAGCAGAAGGAATATGAGTCCCAAATAACTTTGAATTCCCCATGGTCTTGGGATGTTTCTCCATTCCTAGCCCCAGCCCCTTTATTTCAAAATCAAATCACTGATAAGTTTGGGCTTGTGGTAAAGAAATGAAAACTGCCCCTCCCCCCCGCCAAGGAATCCATAGAAGATTCTGTAGCCTGGGGCATAGAGAAAGATCTGCCAAAAATCAAACTTCAAAACTTCTTTTTCAGAAGGTTGAGAGCTCTGCTAAGTTCCCTTCTCCCTGACACTTTTTAAATATTCCTTCATGTTTCATTTAACATTCTTGAAATCTCAACATAGATACACATGTGTTATTAAATAACAGCCAACAGAGGGCCCACTTCTACTGACATGGGTCCTAGATTTTTTTTTTTTTTTAAAGATTTTATGCATTTATTTGTCAGAGACAGAGAGAGCGAGTGAGCCCAAGCAGGGGAAAAGGCAGGCAGAGGGAGAAGCAGGCACCTTGCAGGACTCGATCCCAGGACCCTGGGATCAGGATCTGAGCTGAAGGCAGATGCTTAACTGACTGAAGCACCCAGGGGTCCCACGGGTGCTAGATCTCAAGATTCCCTGCTGTTTGGAACCATCTCAAAACTGTTCCCACAAACAACTTAAAAGCACTGTTTTATATGCCTGTATAACCTAGCAGCATTAATTTCATTTCTAAACTTTTAGTTAATATAAGAGAAAAAAGACTAACCCGATTAGCCCTATTTATTGGTGGTTTACACCAAACCAACAGGACTGACTACACAGTCTCCATGTATCTTACCAATGAAATTCATGGGCTTCGACCTCTCCCAGATAGACCCACAAACAGGGATCCCAAAAAAGGAGTTTGGACTCCACCAAACATTCTGTTCTAGGGGACTGATCCTCTGGATCTTCCAACTATTTCCTTCCAGTTTCTGTTTACTGACATTTTTTCCTAAGCTTCCTATGTAGCACTTTTGTTTCTCCTTCTGGGTCTTTTCTGTAGTCCTGAAAGTCTGCGCTATCTAGATGAAGCAATCTGAAATCTTCCACTTCCGACCGATCACTTCTGTCTATTTCTGCTTCCTTCTCTTCATGATTGTTCCAGATCATTTTTTGGATATCAGGTCAGGTTTCTTTCCCCACCAGCTTTGGTTCATCTGTCTCCTTGTCACCCACGCCTCCCAGGCCCCAACATCTACTAACGAAAAGATTAAAAGATTTTCTTTTTCTCATGTAACATATAAGTAACCAACAGTAATAGCAATGAAGGGACCCAAAGTATTAAAGAATAATTGGGGTTTGAACTGAAAATTGGGTCAGTCTATAAAATCAAACAATACATATTATAAAAAGAAGAGATTTTCTTCTCACTGATATATGCTTAATGACAAAATCTAAGACATTTTCCCCTTCTTCTTAGAAAAGTAAGCCATATCTTCTGTAGAAAAATGTACAGAATCAGTTTAAGCTACCTACTAAAACAGAACTTACTTATGGCATATCATGCTAAATAAATAAAGCCGGACACAAAATTCTATTGCTTACATGATCACAACAATGTAAAAAATAGATGCACCCAAAAATACTGGTAGGAAATACACAAAGTTTAACAGGAGCTTCTTTGGGCGGGCAAACTATAGGAGTGTTTTCTCTTTTTCTACAGTTTCTAAAATTCCCAATCTTATTAGTGTGAGCATTTATTGCTTCCACAACTTAAAAAGATTATTTTTTCCCTAAGTCTTATTTTGATACAATATTCTATATAAAATCTTCTCTGGCCCACTCTCTGCCAGCCAAACCGGGGTAGTAGATTCAGCCGTGCTTCCTGCCCAGAGCTGCAAGGTACTGGGACTTCTCAAGCACAGAACCAGATGCCAGCCAATTCCATCACCACCTCCCCTCATGTCTCTACCTCCCTCCTATCTTGCCCCTTGAGAAAGTCAAAACGCGCTCACATGTTTCTTGTTTTAACCAATCTACTTCACCAATCCTTCATTTTTTTCCATCCCAATAGCCACACAATGTACGGCAATAGGTAAGTAAGTTTCAAGCCACCTTTTGTCCAATGCAGGATGTGGTGAATAAATTATTGCAGGAAAATCAACATCGGTAGTGTCACCAAATCTGGTCTGACACACATAACTTCACTCACACGCTGGAGTATCACTTGCTAAGATAGCACGAGGGTCACCTTCCAGGAGCTTCTGTAATTCACCTGCCACAATGGCACTCTTGTTTCCCAGTCCTCAAGGACAAACTTAACTTTTAACTGAATCTTCATTTCTAACGAGGCACACAGTTCTACTTTTTCAAATTCAACCCTTTCAAAGTAGAGTTTACAAGACAGCAACATCTCAAGCCATTTGCCACTTGGCTGACCCAATGATGGTTTTATGTATCTTCATTTACAGGTGGGATTCCAAGAAGGCAGCTGAAGCTCACCATCCCTCCATATTCCTACAGCTGCCCCCTTGCTCGTGCTTGATGTACACTCCCCTTCTCCTTGGCACAGCATTTGTAGGGGCCCACTACTGAGCTTCTATTTTTTTAATCCTATTTAGTCCTGCAGACTTGAGCCAAATGGACCCTTTCTTCCTTCTTCATTTCTCTACTGACCCATCTCATCTATGTTTTCTAAATTCATAACCTCCAAATGCTCGGCCCTCTCTCTCCATTCTACATACCTACAATGTCAAGGAAACACACAATGAGAAGTTCTGTCTGCACTCTCATAGCAACAGTACTGGATCGCAGGCCTTCAACTGATATTCTCCCCTTTGAGGCTCTTCCAGCATCCACAGAGAGCAGAGCCGTCACTCCTGCATGTCCCCTTACTACTCGCTGAGGTGGTTCAGAGGCACTGGCTTGGATGAGCTTACTAGCTGTTACCCACCCAAGACATCAGCTCTGCGATCAACAGTTCTTTTCAGTGTGTGAACTAATGGCCAGTAGGATTTTTAATGCTCCTGGTAGTTAACAATACAAAGGGAACTTTCAGGGTAATAAACTAAAATTATAAGTTAATTCCTCAGCCACACTAATCACACATCACACACACAGTAGACATACGTGGCTACCGGCTACCATTTTTAATAGTATAGATATAAAAAAAGTTCTAATGGAACAGCACTGATGTTGTTTACAAGAGCATGCTAAACCAACATCATACCATTCTGAATAATACAAGTCAGCAAAGAAATTAACCTCAACCCCACATTTATCAGCATGTCCTTGGAGACCAAGTGGAATGTACACACACATAAAATATCACAGCAGTTTAGAAGTGGCCTTGTGGAAAAGCTGTTTCCATTTCCAGAATCCAGAATATCATCCAACTACTGCTCACTGCCTCCTGTCTTGTTCTGTTCCAGAAGGTTCTTTTAAAATCGATTACCATTTTCTTTGCATAAAGTCAGGTAACTTTTTTTTTTTTTATTTATTTGACAGACAGAGATCACAAGTAGGCAGAGAGACAGGCAGAAAGAGAGAGGAGGGGAAGCAGGCTCCCTGCTGAGCAGAGAGCCTGATGCGGGGCTCGATCCCAGAACCCCGAGATCACGACCCGAGCCGAAGGCAGAGGCTTTAACCCACTGAGCCACCCAGGCGCCCCCAGGTAACTTTTTTCATCCAAAAAAGATTAAATGAAGAAAAAAGCCAATGTTAGCCCAAGGAACAATCATTCGTGGCTCTTTTCATAACTCGCAGGGGATTAAAGTCACAGGAGTTTGTCTCAAATCATATATTATGGTCCTCCTCAGACACAATGATGCTACTAACAAAACACACTGTTTCTGTCAGGCTACTACACTCTCCTTACCACGGGCCTTCCTGCCCAGCAAATGTACCAGTTTGAGAATGGAGTTTTTAACAGTGAAAATTAAAATCGTCCTATGTAATACTTGTAACAGCCAACACTCCTCCCCCACCAGCAATTTGTCTCGGTAAACATTCTTCAAAGCCAACATTCCTCGGGGCACGATGCAATCTGTAGATGAGACATCCTGTATGCGTGAGCAACAGCTCTGCTCCTGGATTTAATGGCCTACAAGAGTCATTCAAACAGAGGTGTTTGCTTTCATTGCTCCTTCCTCTTCCCCTCTTCTGGAAGTACATTATTCCCCTTACCTTATATAGCAGAAATGGTAAAAGTGTGCGAATCACCTGGTGGAGTCCAAGTTTCTATTTCAATTTCAGTATTAGTACCTCGTTTAAGGAGGTTGGGCAAACACCACTGGCTTGGAGCCAAGCTACCAGCCACACAGTCAATGGACGCTGATGGTGGTGCTTCCTCCTCACCCTGCTTTATTCTTCATGATCCCCGCCCCCCCCGCCATGTTGTCACTGCTCTGCCTGTGCCTGCCAAATGTGCCAAAAACACTCCACTGGCCTCCAGTGAGACCCGTGCGCCAAGAGCTTCCCAGGCCCAGCACCACCCCCACTATTAAACTCACCCTGGGGATCGTCTTGGTCTTCCCTGCTTTTACATCAGCCTGAGCACTCCTCCACCACCACCACCACCCCACTCACTTCCACTCAGCCCCAGAGGTCTGCACAGACCACCCACGGGCCCAGAGAAGACATCAGCTGATGGCCCAGTTTATGTGCCTCCAGCCTCCAACAGCTTCCTCAGGTTTGAACTCAAAGGGAAACTATGGGGTCCAGATTAGCCCCTAAGAACCAGCAAGTGGCCAGGGAGCTCTGGGGAGATGTCCTCAGGAGATGTGACCTAGAATGCGTGGACAGATGAGAATGTCCAGTCCTGGGGAAAAATCACCGTCACCTTGCCAAGGGATCTCCTGGTGCCCCAACCCACACCCAGTGACAACATCTGGTCCTTCCTCGGTGTCATCTGCTCAGCTCCAAGGGCTCCCCCAACTGGGCATCAAAGTGGGATAGCAGTAAGCCTGGGGTTTCAGGAGGAAGGGAGTTAGGAGTCTCAGTTCCACCACCTGCTGTCTGCCAGAGGCCTCAGTCACTTCACCTGAAAATGAAGCTGGTACCTACCTCAGAGAAGTTACGAGGTAACTAACACAAGACTAGTCCCAAGACAGAGTCCGGCTCAGAGGTCAACTGGTCAGGCAAAGCCTTTATTGCTTTGTCTCGATTTGTTTTTCAAAGGATTGTAAGTGAATCCTCAACCCTTGACTCAGAGTATTTTAACTGCTGCTGCAACAAAAATGTATCTGTGTTGGTTTCAAAAACTAGACAAAGCTCCCAGGAAGAAAGGTTTTATTTTAACATTTCTTTTCTTCCAGTCCTCTTTATACCCAGGACTGGCATACTCTGAGGAGTACAGGGGAAAGTGCTCTTTTGGAACATACCCGAATCTAGATGGTCCCGGTCTCCGTGTTCATTTGGTTGAACCACCAGGTTTTCCATGTGCTGGAAGAGATAAAGTCAGGCAGGGTTTTAACAAAATTTACTTATGGGCCCCAATTCTGTTGAGTTTTATCAGCTCATGAAAAGCCACCTCAGAAAATATCAATGAAGACATGTCACATGTCTCGCCACACATCAACAAAACTAGTCTTGTACTTAATTCATATTATTCAAGAGCTACAGAAAGGGAAGGACCTGCCCCACAAGGAAGCCCTCCGGAGGTCCTTTTTTCCCAGAGGCCGTCTCCCGGGCATACTCCTGCAGCCACACTGCTGGCAAACATCTGGAGCTATGCATCTTTAAAGAAAAACTTGTTTTGGAAAATGTGTATAATCATCTTGCATATACAAGTGCAAACCAGAAAGACAGCCAGCTTGGGTCATAAAGAACAGAGACTGAAAATTCAAGTTATTCTGAAACTAATGATGTATTTTATGGTGACTAAAAAAAAAACCACATTTTTTTAATTTTTAAAATAAATAAATAAGTAAATAAAAATTTCAAGTTATTCTGAACGTGACATGGTCTACCCCACTGGAGGTTTGTTTTTGATTTTTTTGTGGGGGAGGGGAAGTAGATTTTTTTTCTTACCACTAGATCTTCACTTCTACAGCAGCTCTGGGGGAAAGTTCCAAAAAGAAAGAGGGACAGAGAATCCTTACCTTTACATTCTCCTTTTCAGGTGATGATCTGCTGGTTGCCGAATTCTTAACCTCTGCAAAAGGAATGATCCTCATCAGGATCTGATAGGAGCTTTCATTTAAAAAAAAAAAAAAGGGGGGGGAAAGAAAACCCAAAAAGTAGACAACAATTATACATGAATTGCCCCAGGAGCTGTCTGTGAGGAGCTAGCCTAGATTAGGCTTCTTAAAAATCAACTCTCCTCAGAATATGTGACAGTCCAACTGCCCCACTCTGGTAATATTTGTGTGGACCGAAAGGTAAACAAGCCCAGGACCTCTTGCAGGAAATCCTGAGGAAAAAAAAAATCATTAAATCAACAAATGCCCCTGATTCAAAAGGAAGGCTGCTCACAGAATAAAGGCTCTTCAAAATAGCAGAGATTTTAAGAACATGACTGGTACCTACCTGAGGATATTCCACATGTCTAGTTCCTCAAATACCACAGATTTCATGTTTCAAAAGGGCATAATTCATTCCAGATGAAATCTGCCTTTCCTCGGACATCCCTGTAAGTCCGCGACACCAACACAACCCTTTGGCTCCCACCGCAGAGACTGTTGGGCTGAGCACTGACAGGCCCCAAGCACACTGGGTACCCTTCTTCTGAATAAAGGCTTTCCTGGAAATATTAGTGGTCAGGATGTTCCAGGCTAAACAGGAAGGCTCATTTAAGGGGTATTTTTCTCCAGGTCTGGACTGGTTCTTTTCCCACTGAGTTGCCCATTAATAAGGGCCACTGTTGTTGATATTTAACCACCAAAAGCAGGTTTGGGGCTGGGGAAAATAAGCACTGGACACTCCTAGCAAGGGCAGATAGCTAAGAAACTTTACCAACAAGCGTACAAATATACACTATGTGGACCCAAGGACTCCTCTGGACCCCTCAGCTGCCCTGCCTAGTGCCAATTCTGGGGAATACCCCCTAGTTTACCTAGATAGGTCCCCACTCCGCTTTGCCAGTCAATTAACTGAAGTTCAGACCTCCCGGTGGATTTATTCAAGCTCCCCTTATTGCCAGGCACCAAAGCTAGGAGGTTCACTCAAGTTCTTGCTTAGAAAAAGTGTAAAGTATTTCCCTGACGGGTCATAGTAAGGCAAGGATAGAGCAGAAGAGTCAACTTTCTCACTGTCCTGATGGTTTTTTTTTTTTTTAAATGTGCATAACACAGCCATCAAAAGAAACGAAATCTTGCCATTTGCAACAATGTGGATGGAACTAGAGGGTATTATGCTGAGCGAAATAAGTCAATAGGAGAAAGACAATTATCATATGATCTCCCTGATATGAGGAATTTGAGAGGCAATGTGGGGGGTTGGGAGGTAGGGAAGGAAAAAATGAAACCAGATGGGATCCAGAGGGAGACAAACCATAAGTGACTCTTAATCTCACAAAACAAACAGGGTTGCCGGGGGAGGGGGGTGTGGAAATGGTGGTTGGGTTATGACATTGGGGAGGGTATGTGCTATGGTAAGTGCTGTGAAGTGTGTAAGCCTGACGATTCACAGACCTGTACCCCTGGGGCTAATAATTCATTATATGTTAATTAAAAAATAAAAATAAAAATAAATAAAATGTGCATAACAGAACCTTGGCATTTACCAACAAATAATGAGGTATTTATTCTCCACAGTTTACTGCTCTTGAATCTATCATCCTTATTAGCCCCTTAGTTCAAAATGAAACAATAATAGCTTCAATTTCACATGGTCCTGTCAACTGACGTCAGCAGGGATTAAGGACCTGCGGACACCCAGCCTGGGCAGCTTCTGCTCTCTGGCGCCCCCATCTACCTATAAATGCACATCCCACACAGGGCCTCCAGGTGGCAGCAGAGTAACGTTTGCAGAACAACGCGGCCGGCACTGGGAATGCCAAAATGAACCAGCTTCACCCTTCCAAAGCCTGCTGCTCAGGTGCCAAAATGCAAAACCCTAACGTAAACCTCTCTGCCCCATCGCACAGATGCAGACATTGATGGGAAGCCCCTATAGAACATACGAGGGATTTTGTTTTGAATACACATACCCAAACCCTAAAAGTTGGCTAGGTGGGGAAAAGAGCACCAAGATGGTGAAGAAAGGGAGGGTAACAAGAACCCAAGTTTCCAAAGAAACTTCAACCTCATCAGCAAGAGAGTCGCACACATTTTTATTACACTACTGTAAAATACCCCTTTAAAAAAGCTGTTCAGGCCACATGCTCTTGAATTTAGGATTCTGCATTTCTAAAGAATTATGTACCTAGAGCGTTGATGAAAAGAAACAGGACATTTTGCTCAAGATTGTGCTAATGCAGAAGGCCACAGCAGCTGAGAAAACCTGGCTTGCAGTAACAGAAGCAGTGTCACCATGGCCCAGCTTCCTGCCACTCTCAAAATATCACTGTTTGCACACTGTCAGCCTACAGTTTTCCGTATCATCTACTGCATTTTTCTCTTGTTTCAGGTATAATCTAATTAAAGGCAACTTTGCCATAAACTATACCAGAGATGGCAAGTGTTTATAAAATTTGTACTTCATCACTTTAAAAATAGCTTTCCAAGCTATTAAACCTTTATGCGAACATTATTAAAAATATTCGTGACAGTGTATAGATTCAGAGTAATAAAGTATCTTTAATTAATCTGGGAAAGCGCACAACTACATCCTAGAGCTTTTAAAGAACTGGGCACTCATTCGACCGGAGTTTAATCAAATTGCTCTAGGAGAGTTTCTGCTAAATGACTAGGATCCTTTTACACTCACTCCACTGCAACACCAATCAAACCACTCATTGCTATAGCAACCTCCGGGCAGATAATGATATCAGTAATTCAAACTCTTCTGTTTTAAAGGCCTATTAATCTTGCCTGCATGGCCCACCCAGAAGGATTATCCCTTCTAAATCCGATTTACCAAACTTAATAGACATGTTTTCTTATTGCCAAACTATAATGGAACAATAAATAATCTCTAATATTCATGTTCACCAGTGACACTGCACCGGCAAACAGGGTTTTCAAACAATAGGGGTAAGTAGCTCTGAGATTACTACCAGGGTTTTGTTAAGAAACAGATTAGCCTAATAGATCTCAACTCTGTGTTAAGTCTTACTGTCCCCTTTTTGAAAAATGGGACCACAGAGGCTACACTTACGCAAAGCAAAAGCTCACACTGAAAATACAGGACGGTTGGTATTCTCCTTAACTACCCTTTGCTGTGTCATCTGACTCCTCCCAGGAAGGAGGCAAAAAAAAAAAAAAAAAAGAATCATGATCAGAGCCAGCCAGACAACTACTCCTGCTTCATTCCTGGTTCAGGTTCAACTGTGCACAATCAAGTTCCCAAGAGGGTTAGATTGGCAGAGCACTATCAAAAGTACAACTGAAAAACGAGGGTCCTGCTCTCAGCTCACGCTGCCTCCTCCACAAAGGCCCAAAGGGACTGAGAGCGGTGCAGAGTCTGAATGGATCCTTTTCTCTCAGCAGACTGAGTTCTGGGAAGGCTGGGTCCAAATTGATTTTGGCCCAACCCTTGAATCCCCAGTGCCAAGCGAGTGCCTAGCATATTAAAGGCACTGAATAAATGCTTCTCTCCTCCACCTCAATCTGGTGGCCCAAAAGAGCTGATGAGATGTAGTGAATCATTAGGCAAGCTCTAGGTCAGGACAGGGAAGGGAAAGTTGTTCGCTTTTTTGAAATACTAATTGAAACACTTTGAATACTAGCACTGTTTATCACAACTTCTGAACTGCCAGATTGAGCAGACAGATGAATGCTTTTCCCTTTGCTGCCTCCCACCCCTCCAGCTAATGCCCCAAACCACCCTTTCCTTTCCAATTAGGCACTGGTGTTTCCCTTCTAACAACTTCAGTTTATGACTTCAGGGTTTTATCCTACTATGTATCTACAATTCACAAATCTCAGAGAACTAAAATGGCAAAGGGGACAAATTTAAGAAACTCTCCTACTCCTTCACTCAGAGACTATTTTAACCCTGGGCCCTTTTGTTTCAGTACCCTGATTACTCCATTTTTTCCTAAAAGTGGGAATACTAGTAAAAACTATCTTTTGGGGGCGCCTGGGTGGCTCAGTGGCTTAAGCCTCTGCCTTCGGCTCAGGTCATGATCTCAGGGTCCTGGGATGGAGCCCCACATTGGGCTCTCTGCTCAGTGGAGAGCCTGCTTCCCCTCTCTCTCTGCCTGCCTCTCTGCCTACTTGTGATCTCTCTCTCTCTCTCTCTCTCTGTCAAATAAATATAAATAAATAAAATAAAATAAAATAAAACAAAACAAAACAAAAAACTATCTTTTGAAATCCCAAGTATAAATATGGACTGGGAGAAAGGATAAGGTGATTATCTATAGAAATATCAGCATAAGCCCCATTAGTCTGTGAGCCCCAACAGTCCATTCAAAGTGAACAAGCCTTGCTGGGTCCCTGCTGAGCCACAGGATCAGCCAGGGTGAGGACATCAAGGTGAGAGAAGAAATTTCTGCCCTAAAGCAACTCCCAATGGGTTATTTAAATGTAATTTTCATATTTGCACTCTACATCCTTTCAAAAAGAATTTGACATCTTGTTTTAATAACTTTTTAAATTTAAATTACTTGTGGCACTTTTTTTGAGCCACAAAAAATAATTAAGAAAAAGGAAAAAAAAAATAAAACCACTGTTAATGTTTTAGAATATACTTCTTCTCTACATGCATATTTTTTAACTGCTTTAAGGTATAATATACTAATGACCCATTTAAAATGTACAATTCAATTATTTTTGACATAGTCATAATTTTGCAATCATTACCACAATGTGAGAACATCTACATTACCCCCAATAAGAAACCCTGTACCCATTATCACCCACTACCCCTTTCTCCCCAGCTGCCCCCAACCTACCCCAAAGGCAACCACCAACCTTCATTCTTTTTTTTTTTTTTTAAGATCTTATTTATTTCTTTGACAGCGAGAGAGATCACAAGTAGGCAGAGAGGCAGACAGAGAGAGGGGGGAAGCAGGCTCCCCACTGAGCAGAGAGCCCAATGTGGGGCTCCATCCCAGGACCCTGAGATCATGACCTGAGCCGAAGGCAGAGGCTTAACCCACTGAGCCACCCAGGCGCCCCAACCAACCTTCATTCTTAATGAAGTCTTCAGTCTTAATGGATTTGTCTGTGCTGGATATTTCCTATAAATGGCATCGCACCACATGCGGTCTTTTGTATCAGGATTCTCTCACAGAACGTAATATTTTTAAGATTCGTTCGTGTTATCATCCATCAGTAGTTCATTCCTTTTCATTGCCAAATGCCAGTCCATTGTATGGGCGGACCACATTTTGTAGATCCACTCCCGATAGACATTTAGGTTGCTCCCGCTTTTTGACAGTTATGAATAATACTGCTATGGACATTTGCATACAGGTTATTATGGAGAAGGAGGTTTTCATTCTATCTAGGAGTGTCATTACTGGGTCATATGGTAACTATGCATAATATGTTTTTATAATATTGTTTGGGGTTTGTTTTGTTGACATCTCCAGTGTGCATTCGCCCACTCCCCTTAAAATCTCCAACAGTGAAGAACTTATGGGGCAGAAAAAAAAGATGCTCCCCCCAAAAATTTGGTTGTAACTACCACATAAACAGAAGCTCTAAATCATGCCATCTCACATTGTGGTCATGAGGTAATTTCCCTGATTCACTCAACTGCTTAAATAAATGAGGCAAGTCATACTGGAAAGACACAGACAACATTCAGTTTTATTTTTTGAATACTTTTCTGTCCCTCTGACCTCCCACTTAGATTCTATTTAAACTCAGGAAATAAACTCTTTAGCTGTATTTTCAACTTAAGCTTATTTCAATTGTATTAGACTCCTGATACAATCAGGCTCCGTTAATGCTAGTCCTTGCCTCTAGCCTGCTGATGTGACCCAGCTACAACCAGTATCCACAGTACAACTGAGCAGAGTTTGTTACATCTGGGTGAGTTCTGAAGAAGCTGAGATTCCTTCCAGCTCTAGCTAAGATTCTCCTGATAAGTGGGGGAGGCAAGGAGAAGAATTTATCTTCATGTGTGAGAAAATACCAGTATTGCAATAACAAACAAAATGAGCATCATATCAACTTGATATCCTATTTTTATCCTTGGCCCTTTGATGATGAAAATCCCTCTCTTCTATGGGTAGGAGGAGAAAGTAGACTGGCAAAGTCAGCCTTTAAAGGAAGCACAGAAAAAGCTGAGCTGTTCTGTAAGATGAAATGAACAATTCCAAATCACTTCCCAGGGCTGGAAAGTAAGTACCTTCCCTGGGTATGATTTGTATTGTCTCAAAAATGTTAAAATACTTGACATTCAGGTGAACAACGCTGATCAAGTCCTTGGATGGATATTCCATTGTGAGGTTAAGATCAGAACTCCGCGTCCAACTGAGTAACCACCCCCACAGATCAGCCTAATTGCCATCCTGAAATCCCCAACACTGCAGGTCCCAGCAGCCATCCTGGTGGAAAGGACCTGCATCTTGACAGACATCGGAACCATATTCATCACTTCTAAAAAAAGCACTCAGTTACAATATTTAAAATGAAGGTCCTTGGAAAGGAAATCTTGCATTGGAAAAGCCCTCTTGTTTTCCCCATAATTCACAGGAGACACTCAAAGAAGGAGACTCCCCCAACCAATTCCCTCTTCACATTTCACTCACCCAGAGCACACAGAGAAGGGCTGCATCTTCATCTAAAGAACGGTTCAAACAAAAAAATCTGCTCACCTCGTTACTATGGCAGGAAGAGCTATGTCTCGGTATCCCAATACATGCACGATTACCACCAAATCCACCCCAGCACGTGTTACAACTTGCACTTGTAATGAGCTAGCTTTGCCATGATGCTTGCCCATGGCTAAGCATCGATGGGCAGATACTAGTCCGGGGGCTCTAGCTGTATTTGCTCATTTAAGCCTCACTAGAAGTATTAAATGATACGCCCAAGTCATCATTTTGCACAAAAGGAAACACAGCTGAACAACCTGCACCATGTCCAGAAGCCAGATCATGGCAGAGCTGAGGTTCCAGCAGAGTCCGCCTGTAGCTGGTGTGTGTCATCGAGGCATGCCTGTACATGTGGGGCATAAATCTTCCTTGTAAGAACTTTATGAGACAGGTCAGCCATGTGGAAGAAAGCTCATTTCAAGGCAATGATTCCAATTTTGCACTTCTCCATCGCACAAATGCTGGAGAGACCTCTCCACCAGCAGCCCCAAGACTACCTAGCTGAGTGTTCTGTCACCTAAGGGTGGTGGATAGGTTACAGGCTGAGAGGTCAGAGTACATGGGCCTGACCTTCTGACTGCCTGGGCAAGCTCCCTCACCTCAGACAAGTTACGTGATCTCTCTGTGCTGCCACTTCCTTGTGCGTAAAACTGGGAAAACCCACTCCCGACACCCAGAAATGCCCCTCTCCATAACCACTGGTCAGTGCCTGTCATGAACGCCCCAACTTTGCTCCGCTCACAGCAGCATTCCCAACACCTAGAACAGTGCCAGCCCTCCACAAATACTGGAGGGCAGTTCTGTAACAGTCAGCTCCTCGAGATGAGGGTTTTTGCCTTTGCTGTTTCAGTTACTGCTATGTCATCAGTGCTTAGAACACTGCCTGTCAGCAAGTGAGCACTCCAACGTTCACCGGACAGGTAAGTCAGTGAGCCTGCAGGACACTCGATGGCCTGCCTGGGCTGTGCCTTGTGCTTGGATCCACAGACTCTCCCACCTTTCTCACGGGATCATGAAGTAGAAGCTGCTCTGCCCTGCAGGGAACTTCCGCTTCAGCCCTGCAGAAATGGAGTCTGCCTCCCGTCCTTTGTGACTACACCTCAAACTCCAGTCCCAGCTCCCCCTTTCCTTGTGACTGAAAATATGGAACATAATTAATGGAGAGAAAACGGGGGGGGGGGGGGACTATTAACACAGAAGTTGAGAAAGCCAGTCACACAGGGTTTTGGTTTGATCTGGTTGTGGTTTCTTTAATTAACTACACAAGAATATGAAACAAAATGGAGTCATGTAATAGTCAATGGGATTGCGGTGGTTCTGTCTGTTTTATAGCCCCAGAGACTCAAGGCAGTCACGAGCCTTCCAAACAACACCAGAAAGCACAGCGGGGTGTGTGGCGAGGCATGGGTGTTTTCAATAGTCAGGACAACTATGAGTTTTACAAACACAGACACCCCCAAGCCCAGCTCCCGGTGTGAGCATTACCTACTACCGTACTAATGGATGTGGAGGACCCAGGTGATGGTGAAAGGGAAGGAAAGGGCAGGAGCAGTGGACATGAGAAAGAGTAGCAACTGCCTGTTCCTTACCCAGACCACCTCCATGAGATGGTCTAAGAACCGAGAAAAGGGGATTCTTCCATGAACCATTTAGAGAACTTTTACATAATGTGGCACAGGAGACATGATGGAAGGACTTAACTAGAAGCTAAAAAACATTAAAGGTACTCTCAGCTTCCACAAGGAATGGGGGTTTCATAGATGGCATTTTCAACATATTTGGTCAGAGAATCCTTATTTTTCAAAGCATCTTCCGCAACTAGGGTTTTCACAATGCTTGTCAGGAAATCCTAGAATAGGATATCAAATAGGAACAAAGAAGGCAAGGGACAAAAGAGTCAGTTGGTGGATTAATACTAATAATTAGCTTACACCTCTGAGCAAATTAAAAATGTGAAGACATTTTGGTCATTTTGTCCATTTGGAGTAACTGCCCATCCTTCTGGGAGTATGATTACAATTACGAACTATGGAAACATAACTGGCTCGTTGACAATAATGACACCATTTATCACCCTAATGGGGACAGGAAAGCCCATCTCCAGGATAATGCTCTCATCTTTTAACTGATGGCAGCTATAGATACAAGCTTAGGGTTTCCTCCTCCACTCTCTGACTCTGGACAAACACAAAAACATGATCTCTTAAGAATCTTCTAGTAGGGGGACGCCTGGGTGGCTCAGTTGGTTAAGCGGCTGCCTTCAGCTCAGGTCATGATCCCAGCGTCCTGGGATCGAGTCCCACATCGGGCTCCTTGCTCAGCAGGGAGCCTGCTTCTCCCTCTGCCTCTGCCTGCCATTCTGTCTGCCTGTGCTTGCTCTCTCTCTGTCTCTCTCTCTCTCTGACAAATAAATAAATAAAATCTTTAAAAAAAAAAAAAAAAGAATCTTCTAGTAGGGGGGAAAAAAAAAGAATCTTCTAGTAGGTAACGAAGGGAAAGTTCGCTTCAGGGGTTTAATTAATAAATAAGAAGGGGAAAAAAAGCAGACTTTGACATTCAAAATGCTTTGTTTTTCCAGTTGAGTTGTCTACAGGTTTATGAATGGACAAAAACAGAGTAGTTTCTCTTTACTTGACTACTGCCCTCTGCTTGAACCTGAGGACAGTCTCTAATATGTCCTCCAAGAATATACAAATCAAAGCATTGCCTAGAAGGTCTACCCAATACGCACACGAATGACTTGAAGTTGGAGCAGGTGAGTTGCTGTTTTCTGCTTACTGCCTGCATGACTCCAGCTGTATTACCTTGGCTGCTCCTAGACCCATCAAACCCAGCCCATCTAAAATGGAGTACATTTTTTGCCATGATCCTGCCTCCTGTAAGGTCTATCCCAGTTAGGGACATGCAAGGACTGGAGGAATCACCCTCCTCTCTCACCACTGACATGCACCACCTTCAGGACAGTCCCCACCTGTCCCTACCTCTCCACGATCATTATACTGCTGTGGTACAGACCCTCTTCTGTATTACTTACAGCAGTGTGCCCCCTCACTCCGTTCTCCCTAATCCCCGCCAAACGCTCCAGTCTGCATTCTACATTCTCACAGTGACCTTTTGAAAGTAATAATCTAACCTGATTTGCTTGAAACAGCTCCCATAGCTGTCAGGGTGGAGCTCCAGTTCCTTGCCTTGTGTATAAGCCAGGTCACTATGCCTCCCTCCCAAGGCTGTGTTACTGGCAACACACACACACACACACACACACACACACACACAAACACACACACCACCCCTAATCAACAGGAGTACAAAATGATCTGCATTTCCCTTTATACATCGTGTGATTCAGAACTCTGTATTGCGTACATTTCCATTGTCTGGGATTTCTTTCCTTCTGTATAATCACAGCTCCAGGGCCACCTCTTCCAGGAAGATTTCCCTGACCACTCCACCATCCCAAGCCACAGATTCCTCACACCAATATTTGTATATGACTCCTGCTGGACTTACCATAATGTGCTGGTGCAGCTTGTTTTTCTGCCCCAATCCCAACTGTCAGTCCCTTAAGGGCAAGAATTTAAACACTTATTCAGACCCGAGTTTGCTTTCAATTAGTTTAAAGGTGGATTAGAAGGGAAGAAAATACACAAGTAAAAATGACCAGAAAAAAAAGCAAGGATGAGAGCTTCATAAATAAGGATCACACAAAAATGTATTCAGCAGTACCCTACACATATGCAGGCCAGAAACTTAGTACGAAGTTTTTGGTTTTTGTCAACCAGCTACAAGAAAAACACCTGGTAAGTTACAGGTAGAGCAATAAATGCAAGTCAAACGTTCAGGAGAAGGCAGCATTCCTGACAGGAAACCAGAAAGAGGTTTCTCCTACAGGTTTTTAGGAGAAAGCACAAGGTGACCCACCACCTCCTTAGGCAGGCAGGAACTGCCCCCCTGCAAACTCCAACCCACCAGTACCTCATCTAGAGAATACAGATGTGAGGGCAACTCCATGGGGGCCCAAGCAGGTCCAGCCTAAACAGCAAGCCCAGCTGCTGAACTTAATCCAGAAGTGTGTGCGGGATGGATGGGCCCCACAGACTTCTAACAACTTGCTACAAACCTTCCTTACCCAAGACTACTTTTATTTTTTTTTTAAGATTTTATTTATTTACTTGACACACACACAGAGAGAGAGAGAGAGACAGCGAGAGAGGACAAGCAGGGAGACAAGCAGGGACAGTGGGAGAGGGAGAAGTAAGCTTCCCACTGAGCAGGAAGCCCGATGCGGGCCTTGATCCCAGGACCCCAGGATGATGACCTGAGCCGAAGGCAGACACTTAACAATTGAGCCACCCAGGTGCCCCATCCAAGACTACTTTTTAACAAACATGGGGGCCAAGAGTTGAAGATTTTACTACCTGACAAATAAGTGAAATCCAACTTGTTTATGTTGCCAAACACAGGCAGAATCAAAACTATTCACCAGCAGTCAATTTTGGTGGCTTCAGGGCAAAGGGTCTTGCCCTACTTTTTCTCCCTAACCCCAGCATCCAGCATTGTGGTTCTCAGCCTTATCAGACTATTGTCCCTTTACACATAACAGATATTTTATAATGTCCCTCCACTCTCCTGAAATGGAATAATGTAACCATACCTTAATATATATGACCTCATCCTCACACATAATTTCAAAAAATAAAAAATATTCTAAAATATAAAGGAAAAGGAAAGACTTGATAATCAGATAATACGTATTTCAGTATATAAATCGTTTGCCCAAACTACCTTATAAGACATAATGACAAAGTCAGATTCCTACAACTACTAAGATTTGGGATTAAAAACAAAAAAAAAACAAAAAAAAAAAAAACAAACATGAAATCAGAATCTGTCCAAGAAGTCAGGACTATTTAAGAAAAAAGATAACAATGTTTCCCAGA
Source organism: Enhydra lutris kenyoni (assembly GCF_002288905.1). Taxonomy (NCBI): domain Eukaryota; kingdom Metazoa; phylum Chordata; class Mammalia; order Carnivora; family Mustelidae; genus Enhydra; species Enhydra lutris. The sequence goes on along the minus strand of NW_019154103.1, from coordinate 611,064 downwards.
GGGGCGCCTGGGTGGCTCAGTCGTTAAGTGTCCACCTTTGTCTCAGGTCATGATCCCAGGATCCTGGGATTGAGTCCTGCATCGGGCTCTCTGCTTGGCAGGAGCCTGCTTCTCCCTCTCCCACTCCACTTGCTTGGGTTCCTCTCTCACTGTGTCTCTCTCTTTATTTATTTATAAATAAAATATATAAATAAATTCTTAAAAAAATATGTTCCCCAGAATCAAAACTTGTGTCTATCATGAAGACTTGCTAACAGATCAGACTTACTTGTATATGGAAAAGGGAAAAAAAATTAAAAAACAAACATGAAATGCTCCTGGAGCAAATAATACATTATATGTTAATTTAAAAAAAAAAATGTGAAATGAAGTCGATTGCGTGCCCAGAGAAACTGCCACATTGGAGAAAACAAAGAAGTACAGGATTCCTGCAGATGAGCTGGGTTTTATATACAACTGAGGGATCAATAATGCATTATTTTCCTAAAGATTTTTTTTTTAATGTACTTATTTGTCAAAGAGAGAGAGAGAGCACAGGGGGAGAGAGAGAGGGAGAAGCAGGCTCCCTGCTGAGCAAAGAGCCCGATATGGGGCTCAATCCCAGGATCCTGGGATTATGACCTGAGCACAGATACTTAACCAACTGAGCCACCCAGGTGCCCCTCAATAGTGCATTATTAAGAATATAGCTCTTGGGGCGCCTGGGTGGCTCAGTGGGTTAAAGCCTCTGCCTTCGGTTCAGGTCACGATCCCAGGGTCCTGGGATCAAGCCCCGCTTCGGGCTCTCTGCTGAGCAGAGAGCCTGCTTCCTCCTCTCTCTCTCTGCCTCCCTCTCTGCCCGCTTGTGATCACTGTCTGTCAAATAAATAAATAAAATCTTTAAAAAAAAAAAGAATATAGCTCTTGCTGGGGACTCCCCAAGTAGCTGTGTACACTCAGTCTCGGAAGCCCCACGAGGACTGTCAACAACTGTGTGGGACCACCTGGGTTGGGTACGACGGTCTGCACCCTGTGGCTCATCCAGCCTCCCCTGCCTTCGGGCCTGCATGCCAGTGGTCATCTCCATCCCCTTCAAATGTCACCAACTAGCCCAGGGCAGAGCAGGGATCCACAAAGATGGAATGAGCTAAGGGGCCAGTGACTGAGGAAGGACAGCCTGGAAGGATCACACCAAACTTGAACATAAGGAGAATACACTGAGTCAGGAGAGTAACCTTAAGATCAGGAGGGTGGCAAGGCCTAGTCAAGGGCATTCAGTAAATGCTAATTGAATAAAAAGTGGCAGCAGATTACATCATTCAACTCTGTTAGAGGAACCAAGGTCCTTGTGTCCCACAGTCCTGATCCTGTTTGCGAGTCCCCTGGTCCCTGCCACCTTCAGAGCCCACTTCAACTTCAACCACCAGTTAACTTGTTAGTCCTCAGCACTTTCTGGGTTTCTCGGGGAGGGGAAGGAGCCTGTGTACCTTCTTCAGTTTCTGCAGCACTGGATGGTTTGTCTTGTCTTTCCTCTGGCCTGGCTTCTTGATCTTCAAGAGTCTAAGAAAGAAAAAAAAAAAAAAAAAGTCAGTGAAAACAATCAGTGGCTTTAGATATGTGACAAGGAGATGGAAATCACAAACATAGGTCTGGGAGCTGGGACAGGCCAGCCAGTCTGGGGAGGTCTAGAAAGACAGGGTGGGTAAAGCTGCTTGGAGTACATGCAGGCAGCACCCAGGAAGATGAGGAGAGATACTTGGGGGAACCGAGAGGCATGGGCTACAAATGTCCCTGCCACGAATCTTCTACTGTCCCACATCACAAGCAGAAGGGCCTCAGGCACATAATGCATGAACCAAAAAAGGGGCCAGAAGAACAGAAAATCTTGAAACTGTAAACCAGAGTTACTGTTTCTGCAGGTGCCCATCCTGAGCAACCCTTCCCCATGCCATAAGACACAGGAGTCTGGGGGGCAGGACCCCATCACAGGGAGGACCCAGGTTGTACACAGGCCTTGCTTGGCAAGCCAGTGTATGCTGGTGCAGGTTGACCTGGATGAGAGCAAGCTGGGGGCCTCAGAGACAAAGTGCCCTCCTGGAGCTCTTAGCATTTTCTTTTCAAATGGTTACTGCCCAGCCAGTGAACGATGAAGAGCCACAGAATTATATACTGGATGTGCCAAACAGTGAAACAGCCCAACACTGCATCCATGCATATTCCCAAGCAGACGGATGGGCACCCTTGAGCAGGGAGACCTACAAATGGCCCAGACCCCTGAATACTCATGAGCATGTTATTAATTAAACTCAGTCTATCAAGCGCCTTGCTCTTGTCCATTTCAGAACAACATCCTGAGCCCACAATAACAAGAGCAACAAAAAGCCATGGAAATATATACAGTTAACCAAACCACAAAGGAGCAGGAAACAAGTGCCCACTCACCTGTACCCCGCCCCCATAGCTGTTAACTCCCACCTGCCTTACTCACAAGATGCAGTATTGTCTCTTCTAGGCCCCATCATGGAATTACAGGGTGGACCGGAGCAGGTACGTACTGGGAAGCGCCATGGAGGTGGGAGCCTGAGTGCCTAGGGTCCTAAAAGGTCTCACCACTCAGGCTCAAGGCCCAACACAAGCAGTCCACATGACTACCTGGGGTCAGCCCTCACCCTGAAATCCTAGTCTTCCGATGAGGGTAACTGCTAAGCCTACCTGAAAAGGGCATCAGAGAATGCTGCTTCCTGATTACAAAACAAAAATGAAATAGGAAACTACTTTTTTTTTCATGGGGTGTATTAAAACAATTTTTATTCTTTTTAGTCAATTTGGATGCAATTGTAGGACACTTAAATTTCCTAGTTGCCTTATTAATTTTAGCCAAGTTCTAGAACTAAATTCTCAACATTCTGATTAACAGGAAAAACTGTTATGAGGAGAGAACTAAAACATGACTGAAAAATGTAGCTAAGGGGACGTGTGGGTGGTTCAGTTGGTTAAGCGGCTGCCTCTGGCTCAGGTCATGATCCCGGGGTTTTGGGATTGAGCCCTGCATTGGGTTCCCTGTTCAGCAGGGAGCCTGCTTCTCCCCCGGCTTGTGCTCTCTCCCTCGTTGACAAATAAATAAAATCTTTACCAAAAAAAAAAAAAAGTGCTACCCTCCAAAACATGGTTCCCAAAATAATGACTTTGCAGTGTGTACTCTCAAGGAATGTGAGTTATTATACACCAGAATGAAGAGACATACACACCTTGAGGAGAAAGGCTCTGTCCCAGAAGTATTTCCTGAAGAGTTTAATATCTGCCTCCAACAAATGCTCGGCTGTGTGGTTCAGTGTCAGGGTCAAAGTCTCTGATGAGTGAAGATACTGCAGGAAAGCTTGTTCACTGAGCTGCACTCTGGAGAAGCCTGGGGAACGTCTGCCCTGGAAACTGAAATGTCACAAATCAAAACCCACTGGCAGTTTCAGAGACATCAACCCAACATCCCACTACCCCCACGGCCCCCAGTATTACCAATCCAGCTGGCAAAATGATCCATGAAAGCCACCTACTGACAACAAATACGTAAGATCATATAAACAGACGCTAATAATAAAGCCACTTTCTTCCCCTACACAAGATGCCAAGTGAGGAGCTATTCACATACACTACTTTATATATATATATATAGATATAGATCTATATATATATCACATACACTATACTTTACCCGTTACTTGTAGCATGAATGAAACTACTGACTTCGAAACGTCGTATTTTACTACAATATTTCATTCTCTTTTTAACTCAAAAAGAGACCCTCTTGCTTTAACAGGGTCACATATGGTAGAACAAATTAGCTGGCAGCCAACAGCTTATTAGGTGATTACAGTGAAAAACAGATATGATCTCCAGGGAGCACGGTGAGGTTTGGAGGTTACAAACAAGTGGGTTATTCATAGCACACTGGTCCACTGTTGTAAATCATTTTATCATGCATATTAAAAGATGCATATATTTGATTTTGTTGTATTTGTGAAAATATCCATAAACAAAGAAACAATATTCCCAAACTAAATTCTTGAAAGTAAACTTACTTTCTGTTCTGTTTTGACCAACAATTGCACATTTATTAGCTACACGTAGGCGTCACGGTTAGTGTACTATTCTGGATGGCTCGCAAGGTCATGCTATTGCAACAGTGAAGGAGCATCAGGAGGAAAATGCGAGTGCTTCCAGAGGGCAGCCCACCTCATGTTGTCACAGCCCCACAGACCACTCCCAGATTCCTCACTTCACAGAGATAGCTCTATGCCTCCTTCCTCTTCTTACATGGCCCCATTTTATTAATGAATGTACACCTCACGAAAATATACTTCCAACCAAATAAATGCTATCTCCATCGTATGGAGCACTAAAAAGAGATCCCTGCACTCTAAGATTTGGGGTATCTCTCCACACTCCTGATATTAATTACTAGAATCCTCTAGAAAACAACTTTCCATGTTAACATGTCACTGAAATAAATGGACTCTGAGCCTGAGCCAAAAAATTGTTATTAATTTAGAAAAGGAAAGTTTCACCATATACTCAGAATTTAGCTGACAGTCTACTTCTAATACCATTCATGAATAGATCTGTTAGATGTGCAAACCTTTAAAGTATGTAATATCTTCCAGTCCTGGAGACAGTAGAAAGGTACTCGGCTACCCAAGATGAAGTCAGCCAGGACTTTGATCTAACAATGAACCATCCACAATGACTAAGTCAAAGAAAGCAGGACTGCCTTAGCTTCTTGGGCCAAGCAAGTAGGGTCACGTTAGAGTCAAGAAAAGGACAATCCCTTTTGATGGGCTCTTCCACTGCTTGGTGGTCATGTGACCAAAGTAGAACAAAAATAAACAGAAATTTCTACTCTAATACTCATTTATGTACCATTAAACCATAAATTAATTGCATTGAGTTTCATGAGCCAAACAAGAAAAACCAGTCTATCAAGACACACCATATAATAGTACTCCGATGATATTTAATATTTATGCAGTACTTTGTAATTTTCAAGGTACTTTCCCATTTATTTTTTAACACCTGTTACTTCAAGGAAATCACTACATATGAATCCTCTTTTCATAGGAATAATGGCCAAAGTCAAGGAAATCACTATATAAAAATTCCCTTTTCAAAAGTATAATGACCAGTCTGAACTATTCTAGGTAATAAACCACACATTCCTCATTCAGTGAAAATGCTGATAATCATGAAGCACATAAGAAACTTTACTGTTCTTTTATTATTTCCTTTACATTATTTCATTAGATCCTAATAGCCACATTGTCTCTTAGGGTATGTCTGTTATTGATTCAACAATCATTTATATTCTTTCAATGAGTGTCATATGCCGAAACTGTATTAGAAATACTACAGTAGGTAAACAAATACTTTCAGCCCTCAAGTGATACAGGAGGGAAACCTAGGTAACAAATTATGCCTATATTTAAAATTATAAACTATGATTAATATTATAAATTAGTCCTTTTAATCACCATATTGTACATTATTCATAATCATTAAAGATCCTAACATGGATGGCTTTCTGAAGCATTGTTACTTAAGGTGATACCTGAAAGATAAGTAGGACTTAGGCAAGTATTTCCCAACTTTTTCCTTGATTACAGTCCCCAACAAAGCCCTTAAAGACATGTTTTCTCTAACTCCCTCTCCATGAAATGTTGATACCAAATATGTCTATACATCTGCTCATGTACTTTGTACTCTATACATGAGAAACAATGGTAAAAGAGAAACCAACAAGAGCTTGTGGTCTGGTTATTTCAGTTCTCCCACAGTACTTGGAACACTTTATAGGAACAGATCAAGAGAGAATTAATCCATCAAGTAGCCAAACTCACTTTGTGATGTCTTCAACCAGCTTGGAGTGTCCAGCTTGTAAAGCTAAGTCTAATGGTGTGGCACCTTCTTCGTTGGGTAAAGACAAAGCCTGAACTCCCCCAGGGAGGCACAAGAGGAAATGAGAGAGCTTAGGTAGGCCCCATCTCATAGCCAGGTGTAGAAGAGACTCTCTGCATAAAGAAACTGAGAATAAAAACAAATGGTATTAGTTCTTTCACTTGCAAAAATATGCTTTATATGTTTTATCTCTGATACCATAGATTTAGACATAATAAGAATGTCAGAATTGGAAGGAACCATCAAAAGCATGTAATCCCAATACCTTATTTTAATTAGGCTCCACACACCATGTGGACCCCAATGTGGGGCTTGAACTCACAACCCTGAGATCAAGACCTGTACTGAGTGAGATCCAGAGTCAGACACCCAAGCGACTGAGCCACCCAGGCGCTCCTATTTTACTGCTGAGGACAGGGCGAGTGATTTGTCCAAAAGTAGGCAGCCAAAAGGTGCTGGGTCTGCCCATCACTGGTACAGTGCTGTTTCCAGCCTCTATAGCACACATTCACATTCCCTTTCACTTGTGCAGAAGTCAGAACAGGAAAACGAGCACTAGGAGCACACCACCCTTTCGAAACACGAAGCTGCTCTTGAAAGACATGCTACTACTTCAGGAGGGCAGTGTCTCAGAAGCCACAACCGTAAGGGAGTCCCTGTTCCCATTCATGAGCCAGAATTGCTCCTCCCCTGATGAGAAGGTAGGGCAGAAATGGGCTTCCCATGTCCAGAAAACCGGAGATCATGGTCATTCTCCAACTTTACAGAGGAGCTCTGGTGCATCTATTAGGTTCCTGGGACTGTTTCAGGGCTGGCAAACCGCCCTAATGCTTTGCTTCAATGGCTCAGCCTGGGGCCTCTTCACATGGCCCTTGACAAAGGGCTCTTGGTTAATCTGTGTTCTGAGTTTTCACCGTGGTTTGCAGCTTTCACATTAAGGGGTACATATCATTGTAGAGGCTGAGGGGTTTTATTATTCTCAACACCTAATACAATATCTGACAAACTGAAGTCGTCTAGTGTTTGTGGAGCTGAATGGCAACTGTTAAAATTGCCGTCATTTGGGGCGCCTGGGTGGCTCAGTTGGTTGAGCGACTGCCTTCGGCTCAGGTCATGATCCTGGGGTCCCGGGATCGAGTCCCACATCGGGCTCCCAGCTCCATGGGGAGTCTGCTTCTCCCTCTGACCTTCTCCTTGCCATGCTCTCTCTCACTGTCTCTCTCTTCTCTCAAATAAATAAATAAAATGTTTAAAAAAAAAAAATTGCCGTCATTTGTGTATGTTCAAATTGCCTTATTTGCATACAGTTTGTACACCTGTATTTCTACTGCAATACTCAGTGCCTGGAACACAGCTGGCTCATGATAAATATTACACTGGAAATATGGAAAAGAATAAATTTGTTTATATTTAAAAAAAAAAAGGTAGACTCATAAACTCCTCAGACATCAAGATATACCTTAAAACAAACCTTATCGTCATGAACTAAACCTGAAAATCCAAATACTCAAGATCTGCTGGAATGCACGCAGTGAGAATGTGAATTACATCTACCCTCAAGCTGAATAATGTTATTGGCTATAGCTATAATGTGAAGGATGTCTAGGGCACACTATATTGCACTGGATTTGCTGGCAGGAAAAGCCAGAGGGGAGGGACCCCTTCTGTTTTCTACCCCAATACAGTGCCCTGCACATGTATGGGTCTAAAAATACCTGCATATTGAATGAATGAATGAATGAATGAATGAATATATGACCAAGGGGGCTCTTTCCCTGATGAGTTACCCAGGAAAAGTGAGCTTTAGGGATATGGCTGCAGCTGCTACTTGGAGCACCTATCATTCTTAGTTCCATCTCTGGTACCTTGACTAAAATCTGTGAACAAAAGCTACTTACTCTCTCAGACTTTGAACACTGAGGACAAAAAACTACTGCTCCACCAGTCGGAGGTCTGCATTAATATGACTTTACCTTTCCATTGTCTTCATTAGCATAAATTCACTACTCCAGGAGATTCTTCCCAGGGCAAATGATGGTCTGTTCATCATTCCTTTAAGACCCATCAACTCCTCTGTAAAAAGCATCCATTTGAGCCCTAAAACCAATCTATATTATACCATGATCCTTATCCTCTCCTAATCCAACTCCCTGCCTTGCCCACCCCCCCTTCTCTGCATTAGAAGACCATCATTAAACCAATCTTCAAGTTCTCATTAAATTCCAACCCTGCCCACACCCCCACCAAAAGCCTGCTGAGGCTGCATGGAGGCAGCCTCCCTGACCAGGCCAGGCAGTTAGCTCAGCTCTGTCTCTCCAGCAGACTGTGGGGATGCTATCAGGGGAGCCAGTATCCAACCCCACTCTAATTTGAAACAATCAGAAGGAATTACGCCACTGCACAAATGCAGAAGAAAACTGCTTAGCTTACATTTTTAGTGGTTTATACTATTTCTTTATCCAGATCAAGAAGGTGAAGTGTTCTATTTCAAATTTGTAACTAGGCCCTCGAAGTGAAATATCACTGACTCCACTGTGCATTTGCTCTATCACCTGTCTGTGTGACACAGCGCAGACACACACCCCCACCCCCATCCAGGTCAAATAACATCTGAAATGCCAAAACATCTAAAGACAAAGCAGTGCACACCTGCCAGATATCTGCTTAATATGCCTGATATCTTCAAAAGGCTATTGAAGAATTTATCTCTGCTTTACCCTTTAAGTTTTTGACCTTTAAACTCATTTTATTAGAAGGTAGTGTTTTCATACTTAACAGACTCCTGACAAGGCATGTTTGAGAACATTTCCATTTTTTTCCCCCTTCTTAAGGTGGAAGAGACTGTTCGGATCAGGTAACAAAGCAAACACAAAGGCACAAGGACACTCCCCAACACGTATGTCGGCAGGAGCTCACAACCAGCCACCCTCGAATGGAATTTCAAAGTCATAGATCCCAATCTCAACTGGGTAAGAAACACTGCTTGGCTGTATGAGATACTATTTTCTTCCAAGACAAAGACCAAAAGGGAATATCAAAACCGTCTGCATTCCCTTTAAAAATAAAACTGTTGGTAAAAGCAAGTATGGGGTCAACCATTTAAATGGAACTCCATACATCGCCTGGGGCGGTACCTCAGATACCCTTGACCCTGGGGAGGAGTTCACTCCATTCTACCTGGTTGACAGTGTGGGTGGCAGGAGTTTTTCTCCTTTGGAACACCTTCCAGGCATGTTCTGTTAGCCCAGCTCCCCATTCCCTCCCTGGGCTCCAATCTCACATCTAGTTCACAGAGGAGCAAAGCAAACTTGCAGGACAGAAGAGCTCACTGCTTAAACTGTTCCTCCTTCTCAATCTGTCCACTCCTGGGAAGGTGGGAAGGCAGGGGTAGAAAAGATCTTCCGATATTTAAAGGAAACAAATAAGAAGCTGACCAAGATGGTCTGACAGAGCCTTCTCATTCGGTTTGAACGTTCAGAGCCCAGAATCAGGCAAAGAGCCTGAAATAGGAAACACCATGACATATATAAATAATTCTGGTTGTTATAGAGTTTCAGATTCTTAACAGCGGTCAGGAAAACAAGCTGTGAAAAGGGGTTATACAATCTGGCAGAAGTGGGAGGAGGTGTGTTTAAAATATATTTTTAACCAAATAAATATGTCTCTTCCTGTGTAGCTAATGCCAGGAGTTATGTGAACTAATGTTACTAAAACAGAATTACTTGTAATTGTTCTAATGGCAAACATGAGAAGGTATGACCTGTCACATCCTGGGAGCAAAATCACCCAGACACAAAGAGGAAGGGAGTAGGCTGTGCCATTCAATCAGCATTTCCCATCACGGCATAAAGGGAGTCCACTGGGCCCAGACAGGGATGGAGGCTCAAGGCCTATGTCTCTCGTTCTGCCACACCTCAGTTTCTCTGCCCAGAAAATAAGGCGATCACATCAGAGACCCAAGGTCCTGAGAGTATTCATCCCAGCCTGACTTACTGAGGATCAAGGATGCAGGAAATACAGCCCACCCCAGTGGTCTTCCAACAGTGTTCGAGCACAGGGGCTGAAGTAACTGGTGAGGCTGTTGCTGAAGGAAAGTGATTTTATATACTGTTCAGTCCAAATTCGGGACCATTATAGCTTCACAAGGTCTGGAGACAGCAGAATATGGAAAAATAAATTACCAAGTCCACAGGAACTCACAGTCATGGCTACAGGAAATGTAAATGGGTATAACCACTTTGGAAAACATTGCCATCATCGAATAAATCTGAAGAAACTGAAGTCTTCAGTGATTAAGCATTTCCACTCCTACATATAAACCTTAGTGAGCACCATGCTTTGCATGTCACAGCAAACACACATAAAAACGTATAATTGTCCAAAAACAGAAGGGATCTCAACATCCACCAACAATAGAATAAACTGCAGTATAATCACACTAGTATCCTAACATCAATAAAAAAGTACAGACTAACATAGAAAAAAACTAAGAAATATACTATTGTTGCAGAAAAGTCACAAAAGAGTTCACAGAATATGTTTTGGTTAATATGAAATTTTATGAAGTGAACAGCTTAAGGCATACTATTTAAGAACACATAGGTAGTAGAAATTTAAGGAAAAGCAAGGAAACAGTTACTCAACAAGTGGGCATCATTTCTCTAGGACAAAGAGGAGACCATGAATGGAGCTACTTCTGGGGTCCAATGGTGCCTCTATCTCCCCACCAACACACACAGGAAGCCGTGTTTAAGGCTCACCCTAGGACAATTAAAACAGAATTTCCAGGGTTGGGACCCAAGCCTTACTTTTTCCCAAAGATTCCCAAGTGATTCTAATACAACACCAGAATTAAGATCTGCTACTTTCTCTAAGTAAGTGGTTAACAAAATACCTGTCAATGCTTCCTTTTTATACCACTGTCTTCCCTATCATCTCTTAAGGTCTATTAGCTAATAATTTCAACAATGAATAATAACCAAAAAAAGTTTGTGACTTTCACAAGTTATTCTTAATCTACAATACTTGCTCCCAAACCAAGATATATCCTTAAACACTGTAAGCAAAATATTAAAGATAAGTGAGTGTGCAATAATCTAGAAACAAATGCTTTTATTTATTTATTTTTTTTTAAGATTTTACTTATTTGACAGAGAAAGACACAGAGAGAGAGGGAACACAGGCAGAGGGAGTGGGAGAGGGAGAAGCAAACTCCGGCCAAGCAGGGAGCCGATGTGGGGCTTGATCCCAGGACTCTGGAATCACGACCTGAGCTGAAGGCAGATGATTAATGACTGAGCCATCCAGGCGCCCCAGCAAATGCTTTTAAATGCAGTTTAATTCAGGAGTACTTCTACTTTGTAGGATTTACTTATGTTTCACAACAACTGAGTGGAGCCGTTGAAATGTATTCAATACTGTAAGTTTATGAACAAAATACATCACATATATCCAAATCATTAAAATAAGTTGTGCTCTCATTTCCAAACCACGTATATATTTATGGAGGTCTCAATTTTTGCATCTAAGTCATACAGTAGACAAACACTAAATGAAACTAGTATTCAATGCCAGTACTATATGCCAGATCTTGTAGATGTAAAGATTATCTTTGAATACCATACTGCTGCCCACTTTTCTTTGGAATAAATATCTGGCCCATGAAACCACTGACTGATGAGTTGCAGCTCTAGGCATAGACACAGAGTATGAACAGAAATAAGGAAAGTATTGGACCTACTACCTCCCTCATGTATGATGACTTGAAAATTGAGACATTTATCCAATGGCAAAGTGATGGGGAAAAACTAAAGAGAATGAAAAAAATATTGCCAAAAATTTTATGGAACACAGAAGAGAATATGTGGTATGAACATCACATACAACCTCCTATTTTTTCAGGACTCTCAGTGAAATAGGAGAGATCATGTACTATGGCATCTTTCATTCAAGTGGTCTAATCAGGGCTTTGGTGCCTTAAAAAAATCACTTCTCCACCGAGAAGATCAGAGGTTGTTAAGTCCAAAATGGAAACTGAAAATATAAACAGGTTCATAGGAAAGATATTGAAACAGAACAGCCAAAGGAGCACAATACCAACATGGCAGGTATGGCTGGACAGGCAAAGGGAGAAGAAGAGAAGTGCAACAAGACCAAGGGTGGGTTTTAGCTTCCTGATATGTCTTCTCTGCATCAGGCATATTTGAGACACTCAGATGACAACTCCTGACTGCAAGTCTGGGAAAACACCAATCACATGGTTTCATTCCATCAAATTCACATTGCCATATGCGATGCTGGAATGCAGTTTATGGAGTTTGCCTCTCTTTTAGGCTGGATATACTTTATTCTACCTTGTGGAACTAGTACTAAATCAGTTGAAACATTAAAAAGGGGGCACCTGGGTGGCTCCGTGGGTTAAAGCCTCTGCCTTCAGCTCAGGTCATGATCCCAAGGTCCTGGGATTGAGCCCTGCATCAGGCTGTCTGCTCAGCAGGGAGCCTGCTTCCTCCTCTCTCTCTGCCTGCCTCTCTGCCTACTTGTGATCTCTATCTGTCAAATAAATACATAAAATTAAAAAAAAAAAAAGTCCTTATCAGAACTCAAAGATGGCAATCCAATTTCTGGCCTGCCCTATCTGGGGACATGTCCAGACTAAACTATACAATGTACACATCAATAGAATCTATTAAGAATCTGGTCACGATACTGCATAGTGCAAAGGCAGACAGACAGAAGAGTTGAAAGATCTGGATTTGAACACTTACAGAAATGTAGCTGTGGAAAGACCCCTTAATTCTCAACCTTTAAGGGGCTTAATGGAGAAGCTGAGTGTTATCTTCCCAGCCTACTACCCAGGAGTGTCAGGGGGACATAATGAAAATACCGTATAAGACAAGGTTGTCAAGAACTATGAAAGCCAGTATTGGGGGGACTTCTCAGTAGTATACATTTGTCTAATATTTTCCACACAAAAAGTACAACTTTCACTAGATAGAGACATGGTTTACTCCAAAACAGTTTTCCTCTGGTTGTAATTTAAAAGCATAATTGAAGGCAACCAGATGTCTGCTTAGGAGGCACTATAATTGCATCTGTGTAAGATAACAGATGTGCCATTGAGACAAATGTGTGACAGCCCCATGCCTTGGGCAGCAGGCAGTCATTAGGCGCCATAAGCAACAATTGTATCATACCGACTTTCCAGTGTGCGCATTAGATTTTTTAAAATCTTTTGTTAATATTTCTTTAAGCTCTGGTTTGTGTCCACCATTTATTCATTCATTAGATATTTGCTGACAGCCTACTATTCACTGAGCATTCTTTCCCCTCACACCACAGCGTAGCCTATGGAATTGCCAGGCATCCTCCCAACTGACCCTTCAGGAACCCCATTCTGTTTGGGAGACAAATAAAAATATACTGCAGTCTAATTTTTTTAAGCTTTTATTTATTTATTGGACAGAAAGAGAGCCCAAGTGAGCAGAGCGGCAAGCAGAGGGAGAAGCAGATTCCCTGCTGAGCAGGGAGCCCGATGCAGGGCTTGATCCCAGGACCCTGGATCCCAGGACCCAGGGATCGTGACCTGAACCGAAGGCAGATGCTTAACAACTGAGCCACCCAGGTGCCCCACAGTCTAATTTTATTTTGAAAAGCAGAAAAAAGAATAGACTCCTCATAGCTTGGCAATGGCCTTTTGAAATCTGCACTGAGAATCTGAACTGAACCCCAACCAGGAAAGCGACTTCTCATCTGAGTGAGAAGGCATGAGTGGCAGGATCCACTCACTGCCCTTACACTGAAAGCCAGAGTCCCAAGTCCAAATGGCTAGAGTGAGAAATAGTCAACTCCATGGTTATGAGTTACAACTTCAGTGGGAAGTCTCATCCCATCCTTTAGCACGAGGTGAGCAGAAGAGGAAGGGAGAGGGGATAAGCAAACAGGAAATAGGTGTTGAAGGTGCTCCCTACCTGGGATGAGGCTGAGGGTGGGGAGGTTGGAAAAAGGTCACTAGAACTCTAGGTGGGCAGCTGTCCCATATGAATGAAAGCAAAGAAGTAAACCACCACAACCTCCTTTTTATTTAATTCTTATTAGTTGCCAATGACTATAAGGACTTTACATTCCTTTACAGTCCTTGTTTCCATCTAACATTTAGGAAGTAACTTATGGGTATTATCTTATTTGATCCCGAAAGCCACTGCACGAGGTAAAGCCTATGATCATCCCCATTTCACAGGGGCAGAAACTGAGTTCTGATACCATCAAGCAACTGCCCAAGCTCACTCACCACATGCAGCATTGAGGCTCTGAACTCAGACCCTTCCACCTCCAAAACTAAAATTCTTACAAGCAAAAAAATAGTTATGTCAAAGATAGCAAAAACAAGGGCAGTAAAGACAGAATCTTGAACAAGTCAACAAAATGAGAGTGAGGAAACCAAACAGAAGGAACTAAGCCACTCCAAAACAAACTAAACCAATCCTAAGGGCTGGGCTTACCAGACTCTGCACATGTCAGCCTGATAGGTCACCGTGCACACACACAAACACACACACAGTACAGTCTCATGACAAACCTGCAAAATAAAAGTTGCAACAGCTACAAATCTAGGGCAGGGAAAGCAGCTATGTGGGAATCATTGTGAACCAGGACCTAGGGCAGGATTACAAAAGACTGGGGATGGTGGGTGGTTCTACCTACGTCAGCCTCGTGGGCACATAAAGGCCCACCTCTTATAGAGTCAAGACAAGGCCTTTCACAGTTCACTTGGCACCCATAGAGTAGAGCACTTCCAAAGGATCTGGGTTTGTTGTTTCCCTAAGAACATCTCTTCACTTCTGTCTGCCTCACTCTACCCACCCTCTTCCCAAGGCTCTCCCACATATCTTTTCAACCATCAGCCTTTAAACCTGCAAACATAGGTAGTTTCAAAGCCAATTATTTATTTTTTAGATAAAGTAATACATGGATAGCTGCCAGCATTCACATACTCTTACATCTAAGAAAAAAGCAAAAATTTTAATTTTTTGCCTTAAGTATTAACAGAATCCTTGGATACTGTTATGTGCAAATTCAAGTTTGGTGCCCTGAGTGCAATCAAAAACTGTCATATGCACCTTATAGTGTTTATAGGGTTTCCAGGGGAAAGAAGAACGGGTGGGACATGGCTACCCAGAGGTGAATTCCAAAACCTTCCACCATCCTGAATCCTTTGAAAAGTACATTACGGTAGACTATTTGAAAAAAATAAGAGCTTCCAATTAATTCTTTTCCTTGAAAATTATGAGAGAGGGTGAAAGTAACCTGAATACAACCTCTGCTCTATCTCTAATGTGAGAATAAATATTTAATTCTTAATTCCAATCTAAGGGCCATTGGTGCCAGATAAAAGTAGGAGGCTTGTTTTTTAGGGAAAACTTTAAGCTGCCTTCTCATCTTTAAAATGTAATACCTTAAAGAGAGAATGTGGTTAATGAGTTTAACTGAAAAATAAATTTAAATTATTTAATGATGCACTCTTTCTCTGTGAGAGCTCAATTCCATATAAAATTCATTACTGCCAGAAAACCCACTCCTTAAAAATGAATGGCTAAAAACGGGATGGAAGACAGAGAACACATTTTTTAATTAAAGATTTAAGACTTCACAAATGATGACTATTTGAGTACCTGCCTAAGTAATGTGTAACAATGGTATCAATTTAACATGGAACCTGTTCTAAAAAACATTCTCTCCACCACTAGCATTCATGCACTGGGTTACCTTAGCAACGGAAGGAATAGAATCCCAGCTTAAAATGTCAGAAAATAAAGTGTGGAGAGGTTTGTTCCAGGAGATACTATCAAAAGTAACAGAAGACTAGAAAGTAATATTGAATGTATATGTAACTGATTGAAAAATGTCAAGATTTCCAAGAAAAACACTCAAAACCTCAGCATTAATTGGTACCTGTCATGCACTAATTTCAAAACTCCTCAATTTTAAACAGAAATTTTAAACAGAAAACTTGTGTTTTGTAATAAATCTGTCCTTTGTGGGTATCCTAACCCCTTGTAGGACACGGGCTGATGTTATTTCAAATTTGCTGTCCAGTACAAAGCTTTGGGTCAGAAAAACAAAGCTGACATTTCACAGTCTGCAGGACAGCAAGTCATTCTTATAATTCAATATGCCATCCCCTAGCTAATAAGACCTAGAACATAAGTTGAGGCCAACCAACAAGGCATGCTACTGAGCCTTGCTTTATTTTTTTCTATTTATACAGCCAGCAAATTGTACTCAAGGATAAAAACAGCAGCCAAGCTCTATTTCAAGTGTTACTCAAATCTTGCTTCTTACTAGTGACAGTTCTCTTTCCTCTATTCAAAGAGAGGTCAACAGATGTTTTCCTTTGTCAAACATTGCTGGCCCACACATTTCCTTCTGCTGTTGCCTAGAAAGAAGGTGAAGATTCTGGGTGTGTGGCCTGAAGCACCACGTAGATATCACAGAAAACTGGCAGTTCCCACTTAGTCTTTAGTTATGAACAATTACTTCTCACTTAATGGTGTCTCCTGAGATAAAAAGCAATATAACTGCACTTTAAACGCCTTAAGGTAACACTAAACAAGACATATTTTTTAAAAATTTTATTTATTTATTTGACAGAGGGAGAGCACACAAGCAGGGGAAGCAGCAGAGAGACAGGGAGAAGCAGGCTCTGCACTGAACAGGGAGCCCGATGTGGGACTCAATCTGAGAACCCAGAACCGGGGATCATGACCTGAACCGAAGGCAGATGCTTAACCGAATGAGCTACCGAGGTGCCCCCAATTAAGACACATTTTAACAATTGTTGAATGACCCCCACTTTTATAAAATTTCTTCCAAAGTTCTTTTGGCCTTTCCTTTTTCCCTTTACCCCCCATTAGTTGTAAAGTGTAGAAAAGCAAAGATTCCCCTTCAATGGGAACTCATTTATGAAGACCCTATTAATAAAACAGACCATCATGCTAACCACCCTTCTTAGTAACAGCATGATATATCCATTAAACTCGTGGTCCCTGACAAGGTTTCCACTTTTCCTCTAAGTCAATATTAATTACAATGTAACTTGTTTTTGTATAGACTAATACTACTTGGACTTGCCCTTACACTATGTAGTCTCAACTAATATATTTCTTTTTTTTTTCAACTAATATATTTCTTAAGTTTCTCAAGTATTCTCATCTTTGAAATCAGTAATTATATTAATCAATTATCAATTATCTAAGGCACTTTCAGTGGGTTCTACCACTTCCACCCATTACTTTTTTTTATACTTCATTATTTTTATTAACATATAATGTATTATTTGCCCCAGGGGTACACGTCTGTGAATCATCAGGCTTACACACTTCACAGCACTTATCATAGCACATACCCTCCCCAGTGTCCATAACCCAGCCACCCTATCCCTACCCCCCTGCCCCCTGGCAACCCTCAGTTTGTTTTGTGAGATTAAGAGTCTCTTACGGTTTGTTTCCCTCCCAATCATTTTTAGAGACAGCTCCAGAAAGAGAAGGAGGATCCCTAAATACAGCAATTGTGTTTAGGTCCAAGACAGCCCTGCTGAAAAGTTTCACAAGTTCAGTTGGCTTACCCTAAAAATTTCTTCTACTCACTGAATGAGCTATAAAGGCAAGAGTCAAGTTTTACTCTTTTCACTTGATGAAACAATCTACCAGATAAAATTTAATTTATTTAAAAGTTATATTATGTATGCCCTGCAGATCCAATTCATGATATCACTTTTCTTAAAAGTTCTTACCATAAAAAGGAAATGATATTTAAGTAACAGGATGGAGTTGTTACCTAATGCTATAGCGGTAATCATTTTGCAATATATAAGTGTATAAAACCAAAACACTGTACACCTTAAACGTACACAATATTGTATGCCAACTATGTCTCTAAAAGCTGGCAAAAAAAAGACTGAGTTATGTTTTCATAATCATTATAACAGGGTTCCATCTTTTCCATAACTAAAAAATTTGTGCCTATAATGAGACCTCTGAATATATGAACTATTTTACATAGAGAACTGTAGAAAACTCCAAATTCACTTTTCGTAATAATTTACTTTGGCAAAAATGTCTTAAATCTGTAAACTGTTGCTACATACTGACTTATAAATGTGAATATACACTGAGAGAGGTAGTCTTTATGACTTTGTTAGTTTTTTAACGTAAGTGGGTTCATTTTTCTTCTGTCAGAAAGCTCAACTAGGACAACCCCTACTTATGCCATAGGTTGGGCTAAGAGCTATTATGTTCCTAAAGGCAATGTCATCAGTCCTCTAAAATGGTATCTGTAGTACCTTTGGGCTCTTTACTCAAATGGTGGCCTTCTCGTGGAGATGGCAAGCTTGGTGCTAGTCAGGCATGTCAAGCTTCTGGGAACACGAGTGAAATAATCTGGTTGAGCAGGAAGGGAAAACTAACTCACAAGTTACATGAGTTCCAAGGAAATGAAACAAAATACCTTATGCCAGTTAATCTAATTGTCAGAATTATGCCTATCTCTGAGAAATATTGCTCTATCCAAAAACAAAAAAAAACAAAAAAAACAAAAAAAACAAAACAAAAAAAAAAAACAAGCAATGTACCCCAAACAAAAAAAAAGATAAATTGTGACATTTTATTGGATATATTATTCTACTCCAAGTTTTACTGCAAATATGGGGTCCTAACATCCTGCAAGAGCTTTTTATCATGAAAGCTATTTCAAAGAACTAGGTTTAATTTTATGAAACAGAAATCCAATTTTACTTATGGCACAAGATTAAATAAAACCAGCGATATTTCCTTCCCTAGAACATATAATAAAGTTGCCTTGTGAGTAATGATGGGTAAGAAGCAGGGCCAAGAAAAGTCTCTGCTTTTCTTGATGAGACACAACACTCTGCTCAGCCCGGCCCTTCTCCAGGATCTCAGGCCTTCCTGATAATGCGCAGTGATTGAAAAGGCAAAAAGTGAGGGATTATAAAATGCCAAAGGCAAGAAAACGCACTCAGGCTTCCCACTAAGGCTTCCATCAGACTCTTCCAAGACAGAGTCATTACAGACATAAATTAATACTCATTCAGCACATCCACTTAGCCCACCAAAAAAGCATAAATAAGTAAACCCAAAGAATTTGAAGCACAAATGGTGAAGCTTTAAATCGTTTCTGGATAAGTATTAGGAGAAATAATTGCTAGGAAAGAAACTGCTTTCCACTTTTGATGCCACTCTCACTTAACACACAATAAACTCCAGCGGGTCATATGCCACCATTTCTTTTTCTTTTTTTTTTTTTTAAAGATTTTATTTATTTGACACAGAGAGAGTGGTCACAAGTAGGCAGAGAGGCAGACAGAGAGAGGGCAGGAAGCAGGCTCCCCGCTGAGCAGAGAGCCCAATGCAAGGCTCGATCCCAGGACGCTGAGATCATGACCTGAACCAAAGGCAGAGGCTTAACCCACTGAGCCACCCAGGCACCCCATATGCCACCATTTCTTAGTCTGCTGTTACCTCACTACCTTAAAGACAAGCAGCACCAGCACAATAGGTTCATTAGCAGAGGACGCACTGAGCATGTACAAGAGTCTCGACTGCTCACAGTTTAGTAGAGTTTCTACTAAACTGAAAAAGAGGGACCACACTGTGGACATAGGATACTCCTGAACGCTCCTTCTCCCATGGCGGCACCTAATGTACGGTGTCACACACAGCAATTCTCTGAGAGAACTCCAGGAACTCAGTGAATGACTTCTCTCATACACATGGTCAATGTGGAAGCACCACATCAGAATGGGCACAAAAGGCTGAGACACGCTCATGATAAACTCTGCCCCGGCACAGTGCCCTACAATCAGGAAGGAACCCCAGCTCCTCTCTGAGGAATGAAAGGTTTGCATCACATCTAGCACCCCAACTCTGGAAGACTTCACCAAGCTGATAGCCAGGGGACAATACATCCAAGAGTTCCGCAGGACTAAAGCAAAGAAGTAGTTCTTAACAGGCAGACAAGCACTCACCACTACTATCCCCTCAGGGTATAACACAGAGGAAGCAGGTGGAAAGATATATCTCCCAGTCTTTTCCTGGAAGGGATTTGACTGCCTATTTTATAAACTGCTGCTTAAGGGTCCATTTGCTCATTGGCATGCATCTAGGATCTGACTATGATCCTCTCTGGACCCCAAGGGAGCCAATGGGAAATCCCCCAACCCCTTCTGGGTCTGCTTCATTCCAACAATAGGTCCAGGTCACCAGCATCTCTCTGCAAGCAGCTTGTAAACACATCTGGCACCCCAGGTTTTATAGCTGCCACCTAAGGGACAGCGTCCCAGACTGCCTCACTCTGATAGCCAATGTAGTTTGCCTTCATGAGTCCTGCAGGATTGTATTGAATAAAGAAGTAATTGTTAATGGGTGCACACAGAAACCCTGGCAGCAACTATCCCTTCAGGGTTCAGCACAGAGGGAGCAAACAAAGAATGTTCATCTCCCACCCTTTTCCTGGAGGATATTTGACTGCATACTGTCCCAGCTTATGCCTAAGCATAGGGTTTCTAATGAGCTTTTATCTGGGTTGTAAGTGAGATCTTCCCCTACAAGACACTGATGGGTCTTAGCACATCCCCAGCTACTGGGTACCACTAAGAACACAGACAGCAAGTTGGACAATCAATAAAGTTTGAGAAGCAACCAGGAACTTGGGCTAAGCTGACCAACAAGGTTCATCTACAGGAGACCAGTTTGTCAAGACTGGGAGAGGTGTCTGTTTCATCTAATGTACAGAAACCAACATGAGAGTCAAAGAAAATGAAAAAAACAGGAGGACAGGTTCCAAACAAAAGAACAAGGTAAGTTTTTTAAATGTTTTAAATTTAAAAATTAATTCTTTTTTTTTAAAGATTTTATTTATTTATTTGACAGAGAGAAATCACAAGTAGGCAGAGAGGCAGGCAGAGAGAGAGGGGGAAGCAGGCCTCCTGCAGAGGAGAGAGCCCGACGTGGGGCTCAATCCCAGGACCCTGAGACCACGACCCAAGCTGAAGGCACAGGCTTAACCCACTGAGCCACCCAGGTGCCCCTAAAAACTCAATTCTTAATGGAGGTAAGTGATTTATCCAATACAGAGTTCAAAATAACAGTCATAAAGATCCTTTCCACGGCTGGGGAAGCAATGTGTGAACAAAGTGAAAATTTCAACAAAAAAAGGTAGAAAATATAAACAACTTCTAACCAGAAATTATAGAGCTCAAGAACATAACACATAAAATGAAAATTCAAAAAAAAAAAAAAAGATTCAACAGCAGACTAGATCAAATAGAAGAAAGGATCAGCAAACTAAGGTAGTGGAATTCATTCACTCAGAGGAGGCAGAAGAAAAAAAGTGTATTAACTCTACCTGAACAGTGATGTTGTATAGAAGTTCCATTTTAAGTCTAGGCTGCAGGCAATGTTACCTCCAGCACTGTAAACTGTTCTAACAGAAAGTCTAGAAAAGTTCCTAGGAATTTTCAATTAATTTTTTACAGTGCTCGCTTTGGCAGCACATATACAATTAATTTTTTACAATACCAAGATTTTATCCTTTGTAGCTTCATTTGTCCAAACCAAGTCTAATTTGCATTTGTACAAATTTTGCATCTGTAGATGTACATACAATATACTCCATATATGAAAATCCATTCACATATGCACATGAAAGTCAACTTTTACTGAGAACTTAGTATACTCAGAGACTGTTACAGAAGATTCACTACATATTATCTAATTTAATCATTACAACAAGCAGATGAGAGGGATACTATAAAGCTTCATTTCAGAAGTTAAAACTCCATGACACAAGAAGTAAAGTAACTTGCCTAGTAAGCCCCATAGCAACAGGGTCAGGATTTGAACCCAACTCCAAAACATAGATTTCCAATGACTATGACACTAGAATTGTTCTCCCATAAAATATATCTCATGCAAAGTAAACAACCTCTTACTGATAAATTTGCCTACTTTAAGGACATGGATAAACAGAAGTCATGACCAATGAAAGTTTAGAAAACACAAATACATTTCTAAATAGCAATAAAAATGGCAGTTGGGTGACCCTTGCCAACTTGGCAGTTAGGCTACTGTTCACCCAACTTACCTGGTTATGTATATCTATCAGCAATGACTGTGCAGACATCTACCCCCAACACAGAAAATGGTACGCATGTATTATTGTCAGTCCACAGAACTAAGATTTCTTAATTCATTCCTCAATTGTAGGATGAAAATATAGCATGTGGGTAACAGGAATCCCATTTTAAAGGCTCTTAGTTTAAGTTATTCATGTTCAGTAATTAAGTCCCATAACCTTCAACAATTTGTCATCTGCAGAGGCACAACTTAGTCCACTGCTGACTCCAAGCTGCTATGCTGAGGGAGGCAGTGGGCTAGGGAGGGAGCCCTGCTTCTGACTTGCATCTGCTGCTCCTGGAGGCTTGGGGGCATTTTACTTGTGGCTTTGCGTGCAGTGACTGGAGAAAAAGAATGAAAACTTTATGCCTTTGTCAAAATGAATCTGCCTTCCAAAAAGTAAAACACCCTCCAATATTAGTTTAAAAAGAAAAAAGGCTAGGAGGCTTAAGAAAATAAAGTTCCTTAGTCAGAAAACACATATATACACAAATCATTACATATGTGAGTACATCCATGTATATCAACATACATGTATGCGTACATGCATGTATGAATGTGTGGGAACACACATGTATACGTATGTATATGTGTCTGTACATGATAAATTTCCTTAGCCAGAAAACATATACTTTTTTCATATACATATGAATTATAATAGTGCTATCTAGGATATGTGACTTTCTTTTAAAGGTCCCAAAATACAACTTGCATTCATACCACAAATACTTCTTGAACACTTGATATGCTCCAAGCCACCTGGGAGGTCTTGGAGATACTGGTGAGGAGAATGGATACCACCTAGTCTCCAGGGTACCCATCCTTCATACATATCAATCAGCCACTATAAAGCCCAGTACAGCACACAGGAGTCAGGCCTGGCTCAATGATGAACTAGGATTGTGAACTGTCTCATCCAAGTTCTTCAGCAATAAGAAACATCTTCCATTTCCCAAGAGAGTTTTACTAAAACCTGACTGAAAGAAACAAATGGAGATCTTCTCTGTGTGTAGTATAGGGCCTTAATATTCTGTTTACAAAAAGCATATCCCTTTACCTCGATTAGCCCATTTAATCTTATCCAATTTAATTTAAGCCAATCTGTAATTAGACTTTATCAGAAGGTAGAAACTCTTAAAAACAGCATTATCCAATAACTAGTCACACAAAAATAGAGAAAGACAGCAAAAGTACATGCATTCAATAAAATACAAAATACCATCAATTTCTGATAAAATCTTGTGATTTGTAATCAACCAAAGAAGTATCTATTGAACAGTTTGCCCTCGAGCCTTGTGTGGACTTCCATAAAATATCCCTCTTTGTTCACACACAAATTCCACATGATTGGTGGTAAGTCTATTCAGTCTCCTAAAAAACAGGAGCCACCCAGAGTTTTCTCCCAAAGTTAATACAAATGTTCGAATGCTCTCAGTGACACTGGCATTTTAAAGATGTCAACACACCAGTTTTATTTCCCACATGCCACATTTGTTCGCAGTGTTCCCACAGAGCTGGCCGCCTGTTACTCCTGATTGCTGCCTGATGGCCCAATAAGGCCAACAGAAGTAGAGCCACAGTCCAAAGCAGCTGGCTCAAGAGCTTGCCACCAAGAAATGGTCCTTCCCTCCTTGAGGCAAAGCTCTTCATCACCCGGAAGAGAGCCAGATAGCATCACCCAGCCCAGGGATGAGGGACTCAGGATCTCAGGCAACCCTGTCCCATCAGAATAAGGCTCAGGACAAAAATGGGCACCAACATCAACCCACGGAGACAGACAACAAGTTCTAAAGCACATTCTCGACTTCACACCAAGGAAAGACATCTGAATTTTCTGGTGAAGACCCACCTTCAAGTGAAGAAATTCCCAACACCGTCCACTCAAGAGGCAACTCCAGATGGGTCAGAGCCAGCACGAACTCTTCGTCCAGGGCAGGCAGGGCTCCCACCGTCAGGGCAAATGGAGTCAGCAAGGTCTGATGACTATCGGCTGTGAGGCGATCAGCTTGGGTGACCAGCAAACGAGCCAGCCGGCAAGCCATGGTGTCCACGTAAGTCACTGAGCCGGAGCCCATGGTCACTGGGGAGTAACCTTCTGAGCAGAGGCACACAGACACCGTCACCGTCTCCTGAAGCCCATGGCCTGGACAACAAGACAGTAAACAGTTCACCCAGAGCCTACAGGAGATGCTTGCCTCGTGTCCAAGTCAGGGGTCACCAGACTCACTATACTTCGAAAGGAGACCTCGTGCTCCCGGAGAGCAAGGCAGAAAAGGAATGCAGCCAGTTATCTATCTTTTTTTTTTTTTTTTAAGATTTTATTTATTTATTTGACAGACAGAGATCACAAGTAGTCAGAGAGGCAGGCAGAGAGAGAGGAGGAAGCAGGCTCCCCACTGAGAAGAGAGCCTGATTCAGGGCTCGATCCCAGGACCCTGGGATCATGACCTGAGCTGAAGGCAGAGGCTTTAACCCACTGAGCCACCCAGGCACCCCTAGTTATCTTTAAATGCTGCCCTGTTTGTGGGGCCAAATTAAAGCAGATTCCATCTTCTTTCAATGACTCCTGATTTTTAAAAAAGTAACTTTTACGAGTTCTGAGCATTTCAATGTCTATTCTCCTATCATCATCAAATGTCGTTATTTGGCATACCTTCATCTTGTACTTCTACCTCAACCCCTGAATTTAAGTTCATCCTCTTAGAGGCCTTTGCCCTTTCGACCTCTGCCACTTCCTCCTATGTCCTGTATTTTTAAGTATTTTTTTAGATGACAGTTTCATAACGTAGCTCCAAAGAGTTCCCTTGAATGTGATTAAGGGTGGGTGAAGAGAACTCAACAGAAATACTTAACCAACGTTGTTCATTGCCCCCACTCCTGCCACTTCTGAGAATGGCTTCTGTGTCTTGGCGGTGTTAATAATTCTGTTGTGGCTGGTTATCTAATCCTGCCACCTGTCCTTCCCTCTTATAATCTTCTTTCACTTGGCCAAGGTGGGTGAACGACTAGCCAGATACATTTTCTGCTGCACTTGCCAGGATACCCAGGAATCAGTACCACCAAACTGCTGTGATTACTACAGTCACAGCCAGACAGAAGAAGGGTTAACATTCAGCCACCACTGGCCCCCAAGCAAATGGCTAATAGGATCCTTCATAGGAACAAGAGCATCCCAGCTCACTAAGTGATAACAACTGTCACACTCACACCACCTCTTCCAAAATGACCCAATGGTCCAGGCACAGAATTCAGCCCTCCATCCCCAGACTATACACTTCCAGGACAGACTACAGAAATCCACTCTACATACTTCTGAAAGGTTACCCTGGGAAAGTTGTAACAGGAGAGAGACATTTAATAAGGTTCAGAAACAGGGACTGTCACCCATCTATACGAAATCACCTTTGTTAAAATCAAAGGTGAGAATCCTCACTTTGCAGTAGGCCAAGATGTCATCAAACAGATCTTCTTTAACTCACAAGGACTAGAAGGAGACTCACCCCTACATCCAAGTAAAGAAAATGTTAAAACTTTTGATACTGGGATTGGCACATCAGTTATTATTTTCATTCTTCCTCCATAAGAGGCTTCGTAAAAGAAAACCAAGAGGGAGAAACAAAAGGCAGTAAAAATATAAAGGCCAAAACCAAAAGGTTGAGGCAGAAGAGACAGAGCTGAAGTGACTCTGTGCCATTAATGAGGTCTACTTTTTTTTCTTGTCAGTATGGTAGTTACTAGGCCAAATGGAGAAGTGTTGAAAATTACTCAGTTTCTAAATGTTTCGTACTGCCTGGGTCTGGTTTTCCACTGTTGCTCTCAACTAGTTGTTTAAAGTTGTTCAACTTAATTTAGAATTTGAACACAGATGTAATTCAGAAAAAAAAAATTTTTGGTTTCCAAATTACATAGAATGCTTTGGTTTTCATTGCACATTATACTCATCACTCTTTATGGACTGCATTATATTCTGTAAATTCACCTACGACCATGCACCTGATGTATGCCGGATTACCAATGAAAATACACAAACATCCATAGGCAGAGCAAAAGAATGGTTGGTTAATATTTATTACTTGGCTACTTGTGTATTCACAGAAGGAAAGTTTGGGGTGTCTGGGTGGCTCAGTTGGTTAAGCATCTGCCTTGGCTCAGGTCATGATCCCAGGGTACTAGGGTCGAGTCCCATATTGGGGTCTCTGCTCAGCGAGTAGCCTGCTTCTCCCTCTCCCTCTGCCTGCTGCTCTGTCTACTTGTGCACACTCTCTCTGTCAAATAAATAAATACAATCTTAAAAAAAAAAAAAAGAAGGAAAGGTGAACAATAATCATGCGCAACTGAATCTGTAAAATGTGTTAACTTGTATAGAAAGCATTACATCAATTACAGCAGCATGTTTAAAAACATGCTCATGGTCTCAGAAATGGGGCAACAGGTTGATCTGATGTGCAAGCCCTGGTAGGGCTGACAAGCCTTTGTACATACCTGCAATTTTATGTCTGTGTTGTTTGCATGTTTACTATCCGCCTATACTGCAGAAGCACTTAGAAATATCTTCCCTCTAAAAATGAGGCCAATCCTACCCTTCAAAATACTGAAGGTTCCCTACATGCTGCAATTTAGAGGACCTCAAAGACCCTTAGTTAAGGAAAACTAACCTGTCAATAAACCAGAACAATGAAACCCTCCCTTCCTGTAAGTAATAATATCTTCATTACGCTTCTGAACTACAGCTTCATGTCTCAGACACATAACCCACAGCCCAATGAAAATATGCAACTGTATCTGACAACTATTAGCTCTTAACAAACATTGGCATGAAATATTAATGAGTCATCTGTCACCATGGTGACTGAAGAAGAATATAAGAGAATGACAAGTTTCTGAACATGAACATTTTGGTGGTGGGAAGAGAAAGTTCTGGAGCCTGAGATCTAGTAAGGAAGAGTCTGGATACACAGATGCCCAAGGAAGGAACCCAGCCACCAAAAGGAGCAAGCAGGAGAGCCGTGAACACTGGGGCTGCCAGACTGACCACAGGGGAAGGAGGGAGGGAGAATGACAACCTGTTGCCAACGTCTCAGTTCTGCCTGAGCCATCCTTGGCCATAGGCCCTGGGACAACAGGTGGTGATACCAAGACAGAGAGACTCCTCCATTGGACTACATGCAAAGCACAGCCAACTTTCAAAGTTGGGTGCCATCAGTAGGATGGGCCTGCCCAGTCTCGGCAAGGCAGACACAGCCAAAAGAAGCTCACAAATAAGAT
Organism: Enhydra lutris kenyoni; assembly: GCF_002288905.1. Classification (NCBI taxonomy): domain Eukaryota; kingdom Metazoa; phylum Chordata; class Mammalia; order Carnivora; family Mustelidae; genus Enhydra; species Enhydra lutris. The sequence continues at coordinate 583,684 of NW_019154103.1, read as the reverse complement.
GACCCAGTGTCAGTGTCCTCATGGGCTCTGTCCCTTCCCCGCCTCCTAGCCCCGTGCACCACCGCACCCCCCCCCCGCCCCCCGCTCTCACACACACCCATCTCACTTTGCAGCACTGTTTACTTTCTCCTCCTGGTCCTCTTCCCAGCCTAGGTCCCTGGAGGACAGATGCTTCCAGACAGATCTGCAGAGTAAAGACTACACCTCACCTGGAATGCTAGACCGGAGAACATTATCCTCAGCGCGTTCGGCAATCACGATGTGTCTCTGATGAGATCCATTGTAAATAAAGTAAAACTCGGCATCTTTAGGAAGATACACATTTTTGCCGAACTTTGCATAGACGGTCTTCTGCCCCTAAAAAAGGAAAAAAGAAAAGAAAAAAAATGAGTAAGTTGAGGCATCATCACACCTTCTTGTTGTGGCTCTTAAAAAAATAAATAAATAAATAAGAAGGGCTAGGATCCAAAACAATGTTATTTGTGACACTGAGATCATGTGGTTGACACTCAAATATCACAAATCCTCCTTCCCAACAGCAAACACTTGCGATGACAGAGAGATGCTTTCTGACATTTGAAAGTATGGTGTGAGAGCTGGTTTGTTCTGTTCTGAAGGCTGAAGAAGTCCAGAGCACAGGGAAGAAAGTTTTTAAGTTTACTAGCTATATAAATGGGACTAAACTTTGTTGTCTTATATTTCATTTGAATTCCTACCTGATGAACATCACAGATTCCTTTTTTTTTTTTTAATATTTTATTTATTTATTTGACAGAGAGAGATCACAAGTAGGCAGAGAGGCAGACAGAGAGAGAGAGAGGAGAAAGCAGGCTCCCCGCCAAGCAGAGAGCCCGATGCGGGACTCGATCCCAGGACCCTGAGATCATGACCTGAGCCGAAGGCAGAGGCTTATTAACCCACTGAGCCACCCAGGCGCCCCACGGATTCCTTTTTTTTTCTTTTCTGTACCTGACATACCCCACAGTACCAAGGTTCAAAACAATAATTTTTAGTCATCGCCTTACCCTGTACTGGATCCCAGCAGGTTGTAAGAACTTTAACTATTCACACACTGTGCCCAATAAACAGCTCCACATGCTACCACCCTTGCTGTGCCATTTCCAGTTTTGTCTTCTCTGAGAGACTTCCAACTCCTCTTTTTCATCTGGCATGGCATCACACTCTCTCTTGAGAGGTTCTAGTGGGCACACACCCTGCTAAGTGCCCCAGTTCCAAGGAGAGAAGCTGCCCCTCAGTCACAGAGGAAGGTGAGGTATGTCAAGGAAAGAAGGTATGTCAAGGAACCATGTAGCAGGTGAGGGCTTGAACGGACATTATCATCCAGAGGCTGTGTGGAAGGACTAGACCTACATTGCTACAACCAAGGGAGAAGCACCGGTAGACAGGCCTGCCAGACCATCTTGAGACGCTGGAAGACTCAAAGGATTCAGGATACTCCCTCCACTCAAAAACAAAAAAGCAATACAACCAGAGTCCTCCAGGGAGATGGTACATTCCACCCAGCCTGTGGGAGTGGCAGGGAAATGGAAACTAGGAGGTGGAAAGGGTCACCCACTTTGGAAGGCTTCCAGAGCTTGGCCCACGGCTGAGAAGCATCTGGGCTTTTGTGTGCTTGTCCAACAAAAACAAACCCTCTCTTGGCAAGTTCCTCCCTCTGTGATAGGGGAGAAAAGGAAACAAAGGAAATTCTACACAGTCTCCTTACCATCTGTTTGCCTTTGATGGCTATTATCAGCACTATATTCTGTAGGATATCAAGAAGTAGGCCAATCAGTATCAGAAAAAAAAATCACTGCAGAACTCCTTTCTCCAATAATCACATGGATAGTTCATCCAAACTTTAAAAATAAAAAGGCAATGTTTTCCTAGCAGTTTGAAATCTAGCACACACAAAGCATTATCTTAAATTATGAAGTAGTATAAATACAAATTATGGTTTAAAAAACCACTAGCTAACACAATTTTGGATTGTCCTTTCTCTGCATGTGAGCGCATGCAAACATACACGAGTATAATCAATAGAAAACAGCATGCCAAGAATAATCCACCATATGACAGCTTCCCAAAAAAGTTCAGGAAGAGGATCTGAAAAGCAAAAAAAAAAAAACCAGTAACAAATGTCTGACATGACAGAGAGGAAACTTAGATGAAATTCCATTTCCTAAAAAAGGAAGAACAGCCTGCGTTCATCATGTTCCTGGTGGCTAAAGGGACTGTTAATTGTCCACGAACAGAATCTGACCTGACTTGTCATTTTTTTTTTTAAAGAAAACAAATTATATCAACAGATCAAAGCTTTTCACAGATCAGAAGAATATCTAATCTGTATCTAATCAAAACAACCATCAGATGCCTGTTTTCTTTGGTTGGGTGAACAAGGACCACAACTTATAAAGGAGTTTAGTTCCAAGACTTTCAAAAACAATGCAACACTAAAGAGAAGAGTTTTACAATTCAGGTGTGCCTTCCTTTTGAGCCCACACAATGTGCTAAACTGATAAAAGAAGATAAACAAAAATAGGTCAGAAATAAGACCTATGCATTAAAGTGAGATGCCCACAGTCTTAGCACTAAGGACACTAGTCAGCAATAAAACGGGGTCCTCTTACTTGCTAATCGCAAAGAGATCAGAAAGACACGGAAGGCATTCTGAGAGCAGGAGGGATGGGGGTGATGCAGGAATTAAGAGAGAAACTCAAAGAGAAAAAATGGGATCGAGGGTGAGCAGGAGAGGATGACAGAAAAAGAAAATACGAATATGAAAGAACATGAATATTTTCTTTCCGGAAAGTGAATGATCCAAGGAGATTCAGACTAAGCTACACACATCAGGAGAAATGGGTTTCTGAAAATGTTCCCCCAAACCAGTACAGTATAAATAACCAGCCACAAGTTACAACGTGGGGGAGCAGACTGGGGTCTTTCTAACCACTGTGGCCACTGAAAACTTGCTCTTTTTCTTAAAGGGCCACTAACTTTATTAATGGCAAGGATAAATTCCAACCCACAGAATTCCAGTGGGCTTGCACCTATTGCCCCCCTGGGATCAATTTCACACTTTTAAGCAATTAAAGCTATAACCTTTCCAAAGTGAATTTACTGTCATCAATGTCAGAATCACTCTGCTTCTATGCAGAAATACTAAACATGTCTCATCATCTTTCTGTCAATTCACTATATCCCACATTCTAAAAGAAACACACATTCGACCTGCAGTGTAAGAGAGTTCCCCTCTCTCCTCATCCTCACCAACATTTGTTGTTTCCTGACTTGTTCATTTTAGCCATTCTGACTGGTGTGAGGTGGTATCTAACTTTGGTTTTGATTTGTATTTCCCTGATGCCAAGTGATGGTGAGCATTTTTCAGGTGTCTATTTGTAAGCTTGTACAGCCACTCTGGAAAACAGTGGGAGGTTCCTCAAAAAGTTGGAAATAGAGCTACCCTAAAACCCTCAATCGCACTACTGGGTATTTACCCTCAAGATACAAATATAGCGATCAGAAGGGGCAAGTGCATCCCAATGTTCATAGCAGCAATGTCCACAATAGCCAAACTATGGAAAGGGCCCAGATGTCCAATGACAGATGAATGAATAAAGAAGATGTGGGATACACACACACACACACACACACACACACATGTATATATATTTTGTGTATATGTGTGTGTGTGTGTGTGTGTGTGTGTGTGTGTGTGTATACACACACAACTATGTATTACTCAGCCACCAAAAAAATGAAATCTTGGGGACGCCTGGGTGGCTCAGTTTTTAAGTGTCTGCCTTCAGCTCAGGTCATAATCACTGGGCTCCCTGTCAACGGGAAGCTTGCTTCTCCCCCTCTGATTCCCCTGCTTGTGTTCCCTCTCTCACTGTCTCTCCCTCTCTCTCTCTCTCTCTGTCAAATAAATAAATGAAATCTTTTTTAAAAAATAAGTGAAATCTGGGATGCCTGGGTGGCTCAGTTGGTTAAGCGGCTGCCTTCGGCTCAGGTCATGATCCCAGCGTCCTGGGATCGAGTCCCATATCGGGCTCCTTGCTCGGCAGGGAACCTGCTTCTCCCTCTGTCTCTGCCTGCCTCTCTGCCTACTTGTGATCTCTCTCTCTCTCTCTCTCTCTCTGACAAATAAATAAATAAAATCTTAAAAAAAAAATAAGTGAAATCTTACCATTTGCAACGACGTGGATGGAACTAGAGAGTATGAGGCTAAGTGAAATAAGTCAATCAAAGAAAGACAATTATCATATATGACCCATATGTGGAATTTAAGAAACAAAACAAAGGATCATAGGGAAATGGAAACAAGACGAAACCAGTAAGGATTAGAGACTCTTAACTGTAAGAAACAAACTGAGGGTTGCTGGAGTGGTGGTGGGTGAGGGGATGGGGTAACTGCATGATGGGCATTAAGGAGGACACATGATATAATGAGTACTGGGTATTCTATGCAACCGATGAATCAATGAACTCTACCTCTGAAACTAATAATACATTACATGGTAATTAACTGAGTTTAAATTTTAAAAAATTAAAAAAAAAAACACTAATTTTGCTGAAAATTCCAGACATAGTAAGAGGCATAATGGGCAAAATTATTTCCCCAAATTAATCTAAAACTTTAATGTTCTCTAGCCAAAACCCAAACTTAATCTTCAAATGAGAGAAGGCTATTTTAAAGTGCATCTGGAAGAACAGATTCACAAGAGTGGGAACAGTCTAGAGAAAGATAAGGCTTGAGCTGTGCAGAGTGAGGTCAGAATTTGCCCTACCACAAAGCATACCTTGCAATAAAACCATAATAAATTAAACAGTGCAACCTGGGCACGACAGACCACTGAGTATGGAGCTGAGAAGCAGACACATGGAAGTTATGTAATAAAGGTGACATTTCAAGCCAGTGGGGAAAGAATAATCGGCTCAGCAAATTGTTTTTTGGGACAACAGTTATCTATCAGCTATTAGGGGCAAAACAGGCCTCATATCGCATATCTCAATTTCCAATTCAATACTGAACACAAAAATTCATAAGCACATTAAGTTAGAAGGCTGTCTAAAATTTCTCAGTAAAAAAATTAAAAAAAATAAAATTTCTCGGTATTAAACAAAATGATAGGGATTAAAGAAATCGAAATGACACCACTCCAATGTACCAACTTGTTTTCATTCCTTTACTGCCTTCCAGGCTTCGTGCAAGGCACAGTTAATTCTTACAGAGCTAACCTCACAGCATAAGTACACATATGGTGTTCCTATCTCTTCCAGCAAAAGTACTTTTCCATTTTCTGATTTTTGGCACCCTTTTAAATTGCATTCCATCAAATGAGATGTTCTTTATTCTCCTCTGTTACTCCTGTATTGTTGTACTTGAAGAGTGTTTCTAGCTTACCATTGTAAATGATACTACAAGAAACTTTTTCATGTGCATCATTTTATGTTTTACTATTGTAGAATAAAATTCCAGAAATGGGTCCAAAAATGTGAAAGTTTGTCACAAATCGCCAAACTGCTTTCCAATAATGTTCTATCAAATTCCATGGCCACCAGTGCTGGTCATGAGTATCATTTTCATTACAACCTTGCCAAAACTTTTATTTCCTAATTTATAGACAGCGAACAGTTCCTTGTCGACTTCATTCACTTTTTCCCCCCATCCCTTAAATTATGTCTCACTTTTACTAAAGACTACTGCTAAATAGTGCCAACATTGTTAGTGGCCTGTTCAAATTACAACTTCAAGAATTCTGGTTTTCCCTTTTTTATTCACATCTGCATTCATGTTTGCCTTAAGCAGGTCAAAATTTTCACTTTCTCAAGTGAACTAGTTGAGATGAACATCACAGTCCATCCCTTTCCTCTCTGAATAGTGAAGGTGTACCACCTGTTATTTTTCTATTGGCCATATAAAAAGTACTCAAATACTCCTGTAAAATGTCTGCAGGCCAGTAACATGGAAAATGGGAACAAATATTGAGTAGGAAAGCTGGACTATAACCATACTGAATACAACTCAATATAAACACACACACACACACACACGTTAATGAAACCAATTTACCAAGAAGCCTCCTCTTTGAGAAATTCTGCTTGTAAAACTCATCAATAATTGTCAGTCAAAGACCAAGCCTTCTGCTAAAATGCTGTGACATCTGTGGATTTCTTCTCATAGAACCAAAAAAGGTATTCAATCTTTTTGCCCCAATAAACTATTTCTTTCATCCAATTATTTTACTCTTCTTCTGATAACATTTAAGATGGAAATGGTCAGCACTAACGTGCACATTCTAAATATTTTTTCCATAAACGAGGTCTCTAAATACCTTGAGTAACTTAGTTAATGCCTGTATTATGCTGATCACTGAACATCCTTATGCTAATGTTCTCCCTACTGTCTTCCGTCTCACCCTCTATAGACAATATATCTACGTATAATTATATTTGGTAACTAACAATGTCATTTGCTAACCAATCATCTAGTTTCTAAAATACCTGGCACGAATAGGCAATAAATACTGTAGTTGCAAATTATGACAATGAGAACAAAGTATGCATCTTTTTATAGTGGTGTTTCTTAATTTGGGGCCACAGGAAGAATCCATAAATGGGTTTCAGAAGATCTGGGCACCTTTTAAAATTGTTAGCAAAAACTCTCTTTGTATGTGTATGTGTCTATTTTTCTGAGTAAAGGTTCATGGGTTTCATTGTATTCTCACATCTATGCCATTCAACTCTAACTTCTATAGAACCAAAATAATAATGGGAACATAATAAATGCCATTTAAGGGCAATGGTGACCTTTTTGGGATAGTAAGGCATGCGCTATTATTTTTCAAGGTATTCTGCACAGCCTTTATATGGGGTGATTTTTAGGGTAGAAGCACATTAAAGGAACACGTTAACTGAGGGGTTAAATATTGTATTGCAAGTTTACTAATACATTCCATGAAAACCATTATGCTAATATAAACAAATGCTCTAAGTGGATTATAAAATTTTATTATTTTCAACATCTGAAACTGGTCTTTACAACAAAAAATAGTAATTCTACACAGAACCTTCCCTGCAGAGCAGCATGTTAAGTGTTGTGAGATTCTTGAGAATTTTTAGAAGTGTATTTCCCCATTTTATTGGTAAGTAAATAAAAGTACAGGAACCAGTTAGTATTAATTAGCTCAAGGTCCCAGAGCCAGATGGACAATAGTGAGTGTCTTGATTTCTACCCCAACCTGCAAGTTAGGTCATCCTCTTTATATTCTTCAAGCACAATTCAAACAAAGTGCTCTGGGCATTAAGTCTTTTATTCCAAATTACTGTGTTTAAGCATTTCTTTAAACCCACATGAGACAATGCAACACTTATTTCCACAAAGACCCTTTCAAGTAGGAATGGTTTCCATTTCAAGACAAGATAAAACAGACCACAGAAGTCCAACATTCTTGCTGGTAACAACTAGAGAATCAAGACAGAAAAATTAAAAAGTCATATTCTTAAAGGCATCAGAGAACTGGGATAAAGAACAAATGCATTAAAATTCCAGAAAGGGGAGAACCACTCAGAGAAGTTATGGAAGTCAGAGGACAACAGAATATTATCTTTGAAGTGATGAAATAAAATAACAGAGGTCCTAAAACTCCATACCTATCAAATATATCCTTGGGCCACCCAGGTGGCTCAGTCAGTTAAGTGTCTGACTCTTGATTTCAGTTCAGGTCATGATCTCAGGGCTGTAACATAGAGCCCTGCATCAGGCTTCACACTCAGAGGGGATTCTGCTTGAGATTGTCTTTCTCCCTCTCCCTCTGCCCCTTCCCCACCCTTCTCTCTCTTTCTCTCAAAAAAAAAAAAAAAAAAAAAAAAAAATCCTTAAAAAGGACACTAAAATTAAAATGTTTCAGATGAATACTGAGGGATTTCACTGCCAGCAGGCCAACACTAAAAGAAAAACTAAAGGGAATTATTCAAGAAGAAATAAAATGATCTCCAACATAGACACCCAAGAGGAGATATCTAACAGTGGAGTAAATATAATTAATATCTAATATACAAAATAGGAATTATGTCATGGAGTTTAAAATACTTGTAGAACTAAAATGTCTGACAAAAATAATGTAAAAGGCAAATGTGATTCAAATGTCTAGCAGTTTGGGGAAAATATTAAACATAATAGCTTATGTTTATGTCAAATACATATGTTTTAAGTTGAGGGTAACAACAGAAAAATGTATAACAAGTTACAGAAGAAAAACCCTATTAGAAAATATTTTCTTAATCACAAAAACAAGAGAAACAAAAACATAAAACGTATGTCAAACAGACAGTTATAGGATATAAATCCAAATACACTGTCAGTTATCTTAAAGTGTTAATGAATTGACCCACATACAATACCAACACAGTACAGAATTTTTTAATTCAAAAATGAAAGAAGAAAAACACAAAAAGCTTAAAAGTAAAAAAGTATCAGAAAAAGTATATTTTTTAAAAGATTTTATTTATTTATTTGTCAGAGAGAGAGAGAGACAAAGAGAGTGAGACAGCATACAACCAGGGGGAGTGGCAGTCAGAGGGAGAAGCAGGCTCCCGGCTGAGCAAGGAGCCTGATGTGGGGCTCCAATCCCAGGACTCTGGGATCATGACCTGAGCCAAAGGCAGATAGATGCTTAAATGACTAAGCCACCCAGATGTCCCTGAAAAAACAGATTTCAAAGGAAGACATATTAGTAAAGAAAGAGGAACTTTGCATCATAGTTGAAAAAGAGATTAACGTCATATTAAATCTGTACGCACCTAATAACATAGCTTCAAAACATTAAAAAAATTTTAAAAAGTAACAAGCCACAGAGCTAGACCAATCCATAACCACAAGTTAGACTTTAACATGCCTCTCTTAGTAGCTAATGGTAGAAGCAGACCAAAAAAGTGACAAAGGATATAAAAGATCTGAATTACATAAGTAACACAATTATTTACCAAAAGGAGCAATTATCATAAACTAAATATATATGTTAATATTAAAAAGCCACCCATTTTCATATCTCTGCTATAAACTCAGTTATACATAAACACACAAATCCAAAATTCTCCATGACTTTCACACTAGATGGGATGATTCACCACTACAGAACTGAAATAGCCTTTGTTTCTGTATCAAAGCTCAAATGAGGGGAGAAAAAAAAAATCATGATAGAGGTCAGTAAATTACTCCAATTCCTCAAGAAAAACAAGTAGGCTTTAAAAGTCTCTTTAGGGGCCCCTGGGTGGCTCAATAGGTTAAGCCTCTGTCTTCGACTCAGGTCATGATCTCAGGGTCCTGGGATCGAGCCCCGCATCGGGCTCTCTGCTCGGCAGGGAGCCTGCTTCCCCCTCTCTCTCTGCCTGCCTCTCTGCCTGCTTGTGATCTCTCTCTGTCAAATAAATAAATAAAATCTTTTTAAAAAAAGTCTCTTTAGATTACTTCCTTTTTAAAGTCACTAAAAGAAATAATAAATTTAATAAAATCACTAACATACTCACAGATGTATGAAAACATAGAACTCCTAGAAATTGAAAATATATGCGACACTTTCAGCAGATTGCTGCAGGAAATATACTGGCTTGGGGATAAGAAAATTCCAATGATAATTTGTACTCTTAAATTATCCTAGTAGTCCTTGAGGAAGAAAGGTCCTATCCGTGGTTCCCAAATAATCAAGTACATAAATAAGGAATGAAGCAAAATGCAGTTTAACACCTGGATGCCAGTTAGGATTTGGGTCAATAATCAACTAAGCCTGATTTGTCACTGACACAGCCACCCTAAAATGCTTACTCTGCCCTATCCTGCACGCGTGAAAACCTAGGAAATCCATTAAGAATGGGTATGGTCTGGCTCTGCTCTCCATCAGACGTACCTGGGCCATGGACTACTTCAATACAGACAAAACTGACAACACATTCAGAGGAAAAGGACAAGGATGCCAAAGGGACACAAAAACCATGCTGTCATAGGAGGAACAATTGAAGGAACTGGGACTGTTTTGCCAAAGAAGAGAAGAATCATGGCTAAATGGTCACAGTTACAAATATCTGAGGGTCTGTCCTGCAGACAGGGGCTCTGACATGTTCTGCAGGCCCCGAGGGGGAAAGCCCAGAACAATGGAGGGAAGGACAGGGCACAGAGTTCAATTCTACAATGAGAGCCTTCTAAGAATCAGGGATGTCCAAAGATGACAAAGACAGCTTTAGCTTAGTAGGAATAAGCACAACCAGAAGACACTGCTTTTGTTTTATTTGCTTTACTTACTTATGTATCATAAAAGAGAATGGGGCTAAATGCAGACCTATCAAGTCTTACAAACCTAGAATCTATGATACCTGGTATATAATCTAGATTAACAGCTTCGACACATAAAAAAAAAAATGTGGCTCCAGATAAGCGATATTTTTTGGTGTACTTAATCTCTCCCTTATTCTTTTGTTTCAATTTCCTAGCTCCTTGGATTGAAGCTTAGTTCATTTTCATCCTCTGCATTAGTAGTTTTCAAATTGAGATCAGGGGAACTCTGGATTCTAATGGAGACTAACAGAGACAATGTTGAGAGTTCACAAGCATTCCATTTAAATTTCATTTTGGAAAACAGGCTTCTAATTATTTTTACACCTAAAAAGACTGCATTAACTTAAATGTATTATGACCAAGTTTTAACATACTGGTGAGAACCTGAACTGCCAGGCTGAGTCACTGTCTTCAGTGAATTAATAAAGGTAATATATTTAAATTTCAAGGACATATTTAATAATAAAGAAGTTTTATCCATTTTATATATTAAAGTTCCCCCAGATAACTTTGTTTAGGGAAAAAAGCTTTTTTCCTTTGGGGGAAAATGGTTTTCCTTTGAGGGGGGAAAATGATTTTTCTTCAAGAAAGATGTTTCAATGCCACCTACTTAGTGTCTGCAAGGCTTCTCTGACTCTAGGGTACCCTCTGCTCGTCTGTATTAGAAGCTCAAGTTCACCTCTATTTCACATCTTGAACAAGTTTTCCATCTCCAAGACTGCAATTCATCAACTCCAGATTCAGCCTGAATCTAAGTAGACAAGAATCTCATTGGGTTCTTACGTAATGCTTGAGGTCTACATATGTATGTCAAACCATGAGTCGTGTGAAGGTCAGTCTGGGTCCACCAAGAGCACTGACTGTGCCAAACTAAAACCAAGACTATCAGGAATACAAGGAACCCTAAGTCTTCAAGAATTGATAACCCCTGGGCAAAGACTAACAAAATCACAGTGACACGATCATCTGTATTCTTATTTCAGAATGGGACACAGAGGTCCTGCATTCCACAAAAGTCCCTCTTAGGAGGGTACAATAGAAGGGAATAGTGCCCTTTGTCCTTCTCATCTGACCAGCATCTGTGCCAGAATACAAATTCAATTCTCCACCACCAACACACAGACACACACACACACACACACACACACACAGGCCATTCTTAAACAAGAACACTGAAGGACCTACTGAGTAATGACCAGCCCAGGATAAAAGCATCAGGAACGCTCGCTCAGAGAAGAAGGGATTCGGAAATGTGCAAAAGACAGAGCTGTAAGAAGCCTCAGAGCGCATGTGATCAATCCGACTTCACGGATGAGGACGCTGAAGGTCCATACCACAGGTGATATGCTCTGAGTCCGACCACACAGCAGACCCAGGGCTGGGGCCCAGGTCTTCACCCTGCAGCCAGTGCTTTTCTCATGCTCCAAGCTGCAGGCTGGAAGATTTACCACCTCACCCCTGTACTCCTACCCCAGGGCCTGGGAAATGAAAGGCCTTCATGGAAACAAGTCAGGAGCAGAGGCAGGCAGTGCTGTCCAGGTTGCCCAGTACTCACTGCACAACACCCATCTCGCCCCATGCTCTTGTCTCTTCCCTTCCTCGGTTGTCATCCCCTCTGTGGAACGACACTACACTCTCAAGGCCCGCTGCTCTTCTTCTCAAATGTGAACAAGCGCAGGTACAAGACGGCCAGGCCACAGCATGGTAAACATCGAACCGCAAAAACAGGGGCATGGGGCAATGACGAAAGAGGGCCCAGAAACTCCACACGGCCCCAGCTCCCAAAGAGTATCTGGGAGGCAAGGAAGAAAGACGACGAAAGCTCAGAGAGGAGGAAAAGGATAAAACAGCAGCAGCGATGGGCTCGGGAGTGATGGCGGTGGAGAGAGGAGAAATGACTGGAAAAATGAAGCAAATGAAAACTGAATTGAAGCAGGAAAAGGGCAAGAAAGATGGGAAATAAATGACAATGAGAAGAGAAATACCCAGGAACTGCAATCTGAAATGCCTTTGTAAAAAGAAGGGGGTGGGGCAGGGAGGAGCTGAATTTTGACCCTTACAAAGACTATTTCTTCCTTTTTTTTTTTTAAATATTTTTTTATTTATTCATTTGACAGGCAGAGATCACAAGTAGGCAGAGAGGCAGGCAGAGAGAGGGGGAAGCAGGCTCCCCGCTGAGCAGAGAGCCAGATGCGGGGCTCAATCCCAGGACCCTGGGATCATGACCTAAGCCGAAGGCACAGGCTTAACCCACTGAGCCACCCAGGCACCCCAAGAGAGATATTTTAGATAGGAAAGTAGGAAAACGCCCCTAATGAGCTGATGTTCTGTTGGAGACCTGAATAAAATTAACAACGTGAACCATGTGAATATGAAAGAGAATCTCATGTTGAGAGACTGGCATGTGCAAAGGCCTTCAGGTGAGCACGTGAGATAGGTAACCTGGTGGATGAAGCAGAAGAGGAGAGAAAAGGGAGGCAAGGTCAAGGACAAGTGAAGCTCATCATAAGGGCACAGCTGTCACCTCTGCCACGGGAAGCCATCTCAGAGCTCTGTGTAAAAAGGTGACAAGATCTCAACTTCACTCTAAAAGGACCCCCTAACTGCTCAGTTGAGAAGAGATCTTGAGGGGGCAAAGGTGACATCAGAGAGGGCCACAACAAAAACCAGGCGAGAAACTACCAGACGTTTTCTGCCGTATCACCGGGGCTCTCGAGAGGATTTTCTCTGCCAAGAGGAAGTGAACGCAGCAGTTTGCCGCAGAACACATCTTTATTCAGCTCCGCTTATCCTCTGCTGCAGCATCTCCAGCAACCCCGTATCATGGAGATGACCTGGGAAGCCCCAAGAGCAAAAATGGGTGCTTCTCACCATGGGAAAATGGGCAGCCGTCGAGGCTCTTGTGCAAGAGCTGACCTGAAATCCAGGGCCCTACCTTCTGTTCCTTACAGATGCATGATAGAAGGATGGAGGTGTGTGGAGAGAAAGAGAGTTTTCGTTCATCTCTTCACTGGCCTTTATCACCACTTTACATCAAGTGACCCAAGTGTAGTCATGGCCATCTGGCTTTACAACTGAACAAGAATCATGGTTTGAGCGTGGATCACTCTCACCCCAGCTTCTACAATACAGAAACTTCTGTTTATAAGGCCAAACATGAACCTTCAATCTAGAAACAGAAACCTGCTTTACAAACCTTATTACATGCAGATACTTCCCTACTGACAAAACCCCCATAGAGACATTACTAAAGGAACCTCAAGAAAAAAAGTCAGAATTTGTTTTAACTCACATTGAATACAAAATTTCTCACTTCCTGACATGGAAATTCAATGTGAAAGCAGTAGTATTTATCAATGTATTAAATGAGGTTGCTTAGTAACCCATAAGGATAAAAATGGCCGTGAAAGGAACCCTTTGTGTTTTCATTAACAGGACTGTGGCTGGGAATGGATCAGGCATCATGCTAAGTTAATCATCTCACTAAGTCCTTACCATCACTCTTCAGGGTAGAAACCATCATCCTCGTTTTACAGATGAGGGAACTGAGGCTTTCAGAGGTCAAGTACTCTGACCAGAGGGATCTGAACGTTCAGGGGCAGACAGGGAGTCACGGCCATCTCTGCAAGGCGGGTTCTGCTTCCCTCCTAACTCCTGCTCCATCCTGCCATTGTGCTCAGTGCTCTGTTACCTGGAGGCAAGGCCTCTGCAGGGGCTGACCCACTGCACTGAGGGACCCCAGCCATGTCACCAGACCTAGTTCTAACTTAAGGGGGATCCTCAGTGACTCATCAATACACTGGGAATACTCAGAAGAAATGATCTGTGTTGAAGGAGCATGAATACTGTGACCACATTTATTTTATTCTTTCTTCTTCCTTCTTTGAACAAATCCCTGATTTGTGCCAGGCACAGATGATAGTAAGGGGATAAGTCCTGCTCCTACCCTCAGAGAGTTCACAGCCTCACAGGCAGCAAAAGCTCAGACACACACACACACATTAGTACAGGGCACCCTGCACAGCTGGAAGCAAAAGGATCCAGGCCCATGGTGCAACAGCAGAAAAGCCCTCCCCTAGAGGACAAAGGGGACTTTGTCTAGGAAAGGGAATTCAAAGTAAAGCATGAAGACTGGCTATAGAATGGTTCCTTGGGAAAGGACAATTGATTGCAGGCAGGCTGTCTTACGCTTGAGGTGGTAAGCAAGACCACAGGGGAAGCTGGATGTGAAGGCAGAGGCTGGATCGGAGAGGGCATGAGGGACAGGAAATCACTGGGGGAGGGTGGTTGATTTTGAGCAAGGGAGTGACCCAATCACCTCTGTATTTATCTAAAGGGCAGAAAGGTCACACCAGAAAGGATGCTATGGAGGTGGCCTTTCTTGGGATATAGTCTCTCTCCCCATTCTCTACTGCTCAGTCACTTCTAAAGAATACCAAAAATAACCCCAGAAGTTAGGAAAATATGTATCTGGGTTAATGTGACAAGAAATGTCAGTCTGGCTCTCCACCCGCACTGATGCATTAGTGGAAGGAACATAGAGGTTGAACGTGAGGCATCTACAATCAAATTAGATCTGAGTTCCAACCTCAGCAACCTCAGTTACCTCGACTATAAAATGCTACTAAAAATCGGATGCACCTTAGCAGGTAAAACAGGTAGGAGTCAACCAAATCAGCACCTGACACTTAAGGGCTTTTTAGCTACTTGCTAATATCACCCTACTTAAAACATCATTATTAGTATTCTTTATTTCCTGAAAAAACATTGTTTGAATAGTTTTCATGTGCCTGGCATTCTTCTGTTTTACTGAAAACAACTCAAGAGAGATTGATGATACCCTCGTTTCACAGATTGAGCCCAAAAGGCTAAATTCTTTGGCCTGAGTTACGTAGACCCTCAATTTCTATGACTCAAGAGGAGTCATAGAAATATAAGCAGAAAAGTAAAATAAGCACTACACACTCATGAAAAAGTTGCCACATTTTATAAAGAAAAAACTTCTCTGCTTCAAAATTTCCTTTTACAGTACAGAAACAATAACTTAAAAAAAACACAAGTTTTTAAAAAGATTCATTTATTTATTTGAGAGAGAGAGAGCAAGTGAGCACACGGCAGGGCGGGGCAGAGAGAGAGGGAGAGAGAGAATCCCAAAACAGGCACCATGCCCAGCACAGAGCCCAACATGGGACTCAATTTCATAACCCCGAGATCATGCCTGAGTCAGAATCCAAAGGGATGTTCAACCAACTGAGCCACCGAGGCACCCCAGAAAAACAAGAAGTATTTCTCAAAATACGTTGCTTGGGGTTTTGTTTTGTTTTGTTTTTGCATTTCACTGCCCCTTATTAGCATCTTTTCAGAGCACCCCTTGCTGGGATGGGGATGCAGTCTCTAAGGGACCCAGGGAGGCAGATGGATGCAGCCTCCAGCCCATGTGTGGAGGGACAGGCTGCTGTGACAGCAGAACCCAGATGCTGGTGTTTTGGGTCTCAGCTGTGGGGGGCCTTGTGAACAGCCACACGAGAGGACCCTTGAGGATACTTTGTAGGCCACCTCTGCCTGGGGAGCCAGGGAAGTACAGACAGCATGTAGGTCACTGAACGCTCCCCTCCAGTAACAGCAGTCTCCTGGCTCAGTGAGGTTTTGGTGAAACTACTTGTTAAAGCAACTGGGGGCTGGCTGGACCTGGGGTCTGGGGCCATGTGCTAACCCCCCTTCTTGGGCACGCCAATTCTGCATGGTGCCATGGTCCCACTGGCCTGGGAGCTCTGGGGTCACAGCTACCATTGAAAATGCCATAAAAACGTAGTCCCTCTCCAAAGATAAAAGTGCATGTGCACAAACACATAATTTGGTGAGCAATGCTGGGGTTGTGTACCAGCCCCCCCAACCCGCCACCCAGGTCCTTGATAGAAACTACTAGAAGATGGTGCTGAGGGCCCCAGGCAGCTGCTCAATGAAAGGAAGAAACCCCAGGAGCCAGGGGAGAAGGGGAAGGGGACCCCAGACACCAGAAATCCTCAACAGCCCACCTCTCCCACCTCAAATACTAACTGGCTACTCAGGAGAGAAAACTAAACCTTGGGGCCTGGACACCTCCCCTCTGAGTGAGTCCTCTGTGTGCAAGGAAAGCCACTGGAACAGCAGGCAGTCCCCAGCACCAGGCACCTGTCCAACAGCATCTTCATTCATTTTGCTGCCAGCTTCATGGCAAATGGGTGTGCTGCCTTCCCGGGCCAGCCCCCAGATGTCCTGAAGACCCACATGAGTAACTCCAGGACAGTTCACTCTACCAGAATCTGGCATGGTATCTACCAGTGATAGCGTTTTTCAGGACCTGGATGCTACTATGGTCTGTTAGAGGGTTTAGAGACGCTCACTTCCTAGGATATTCATCTATCTCAGTTGTGCATGTGATTTTTCTAGAATTAGAAGTGGTACAAGGGGCACCTGGGTGGCTCTGTCAGTTAAGTGTCTGCCTTCAGGGCAGGTCATAATCCCAGGGTCCTGAGATCGAGCCCCGAGTCAGGCTCCCTGCTCAGCAGGGAGCCTGCTTACCCTTCTCCCTCTTCCTGCCACTCTGCCTACTTGTGCTCTCTCTCTGTGTCAAATAAATAAATAAAATCTTAAGGAAAAAAAAAAAAAAGGAAGAAGTGGTACAAGCAACAGGCAATGAGAGCACTAAGAAATGTTACCTATGTTCTATGCTACATCACTACCCCATCTGCACCTCTGTGGAACATCATCAGAGACACTAGAGTCTCCTTTCTCTTCTATATACAAATTCTAGTAGCAATTGCCTAGAAGCATGTTTTGCTCCTCTTTCTGAAGACCGTGAAGTCAGACTCCCAGCATTTCACACCTGGAGTCAGGTAGCCTTGGATCCCCTTCCCACCTCTTTCACTGATCACTGTGTACCGTTAAACAAGTAGCCTAACTTGTCTGTGTTGCAACTCCTCTCCTCATCTGTTAAATGGGATTAACAGAAGATAACTCCTTCTTTACATGTCAGTGAGAGTTCAAGCAGGTAATAGGCACTATGCGTGACACATTAAGAACTCAGAAAGTGTGAGTCTTCTTTCTCATTTGTAAAGTACATCTACTTTGTAGGTAATAAGGTCCAGTGTTTATGAATGATTTCTTCCCCAAAGTCCTCAGCTATCTGTCAGAACCCAGGTTCTGGGGGACCGAGACATTATCTCACAGGCAGAAAGGACTCAGAAAGTTAACTCAAATTTAAAAGGTCAAATGAAAAGCAAAGAATATTTTTGCAAACCGGAAGAATCACTTTTCATTGTGTGTTTCCGCTATGATCTTTAATATACCACTTTTTTCATGTCCAAAATGAGATACAGATTCCTACTTCATTCATCAAGCATTTATCAAGCCCTGGTTGAGTACATTCCACACACTGTGTGAGGAATAAGGGATGGAGCAGCAAACTGAGCAAATCCCTGCTCTCAAGGTTTTGAGTCTTCTGGGAAGACATAATTTAAAAAAAATATATCAAACAATGATGTTATACCGAGAATTTAAAATAGAATAATGCCAAGTGTCCAAGGAGTTACTTCAGATTGGGCAAAGAAACCTTGGAAAGGCAGGACAAGAAGCTGAGAGCTGAATTTCGAGATCTGCACGTTTTTTTGTGGTTTTTGTTTTGTTTTGTTTTTTAAATTTTTTAAAAAGATTTTTATTTACTTATTTGACAGACAGAGATCACAAATAGGCAGAGAGGCAGGCAGAGAGAGAGACAGGAAGCAGGCTCCCCGGCGAGCAGAGAGCCCTATGGAGGGCTCTATCCTAGGACCCCGGGATCACGACCCAAGCAGAAGGCAGAGGCTTTAACCCACTGAGCCACCCAGGTGCCCCTCATTTTGTTTTTTAAATAAAGGAAGAAAAAGTAATGAGAATGGAGTGAATGAGAAGGACACCAAAAAAGGCTAGGTCAGCAAAGAAGGCAAATCTGTTGGCAAAAAACACTGAGGGCGGGCACCTGGGTGGCTCAGTCATTAAAGCATCTGCCTTTGGCTCATGTCATGATGCCAGGATCCTGGGATCGAGCCCCACATCGGGCTTTCTGCTCAACAGGGAGCCTGCTCCTTCCTCTCTCACTCCCCCTGTTTGGGTTCCCCCTCTCTGTCTCTGTCAAATAAATAAACTCTTAAAAACAGTGGGGAGGGGCCTTTGTCCCCCAAACACAGGAATGAAATGAAGGGAGCTGCTCCACTGCCCTCAGTTCAGTGACAGGCTAGGTCGGAAAGTCACCTGGTTACCAAAACAGAGACCTGAAGGCTGGCTGGAGTAACCAAGTAAACGCTCATTTCTTGCTCACATAAGAGCCCCATGCAGATGTTGCTTCTTAATAGTCTTCCAAGGACCCAGATTCCTGCCACCGTGTGGCTCCACCACCTGCAACACTTGGGTCCCAAGTTAGCCTCTCTGTTCCAGCCAGGAGGAAAGATGATGGACAAGCACACCTGTCCAGGCCTGAGCAGACACTGGTCTCTGCAGCTCCCACTCCACTGTACAGCTGTGTGCCCCAGACAAGGAAGGGACATGTGGTTCTTGTCTCAGTCTCTGCCACAGGCTCTGGCACAAGATTCCCAGAGCATGTAAGAGTGAACAGTGTCCCTTCCCAAGATCAGGCTAATCAAACCACAGAATGCTGTGCTTCAAAAATAGAAAAACAAAAAACTTAACACAAGCAAGAATTGGTGAACTGAGTTGAAAATTATGATCAAGCCACATCATTACACACCTTTGGCCAACCGTCCTCCATCACAACGGTTCCTAACACTAGATAAATGATGGAAAGAGCAGTGACAGCAAACATGATTTACAGAACACGCTTAACCCAGAGTTGCTTTGGCAGTCACTTGTGGATCTCATCAGGATTCCCAACAGGATCCCTCTCCTCAACTAGAACATTCAGTACCACAGGATCCCTTCTAGGTGTGCACTAATTCTCTGTAGCTAAGAGTATTCTTTAGCATTCAGAATGAAAGGAGAAAGTAGTAACCTTTCACCTTGTCCTAACTCTATGTGATAGCACCAAAGAGGGCTTTGTTCTATTATTTTCCACACTGTTCTATTACCAACATGTTATCACTGAAAACCATTTTCTAAAGTTTTCAATAATAGACATAACTATCACACCTGAGTTTAAAGAAAAATTGAATTTTCAACTTGTAGAGCTAAGGAGTTGATTCAAGAGCTGTGGAGGCACCAAAAGGGAAGCCACTAATTGTGACCCATGATTCCGTGAGCCACTAGCCCAACCATTTCCTTACTACATTTTGATAAAACAAATAATTAAGAATGAGATGTCTTGCCAAAAGACATTTGTTGTACCTGCTTACCAACGGAGACATAGATGTCCTTGTCAAATGCACAAATGGCAGGAGCAAAGTTGGATCGGTTATTACAAATCAAGACTTGAAACAAACAGGGCCAACACTAACAAGATGGATTTCCCAACTATGAATGAAAGTACTGTATTTTAAGAAAGCTTAGCAGCACAACAGAGGATGGAAGAACACCAGATGAACACCACTGATGTGGAAAGGATCTCGGGATTTCATAAGGCAGTGACCCTAGGGCAGTCGACAGGTGACACAGCTGCCTGTAACAAGCCAAGACTACCTGAGTTTGCAGGACAGTGTCCAGAAGAGGAAGAAAATCGTTCCATTGTCCGCTTGAAGTCAAGGCTCGCCGGGGGTTTCCTGTTTAATTAGAGCCTCCCAGGTGAGAACAACTCTCAAACCCACATCCAGTCAAGAAAGGCTGTTGAAATTGGGAGTTTACTCTGGCAAAGAGAACACTCAGTGGACAGACACAAAAGCTGTTCTCAAACTTCGAAGAAGTATGTACAAGAAAGAGCAGAGTTTCTTCACAAAGTTTCAGGGGCAAAGCTAAAACCAATAGAGAGAATTATTGGAGACAGATTTTTAGACAATTAGAAATTTGTAATAATAAAGTTGTAATAATTACAACTGTCTAAATACAGACTCTCTTCATGATGGGGTGAAGAGTTCTCTCCACCGTGATAATAAAAGCAGATGACATCTGTTCCTGTTGTCAGAGAGAATTTCTACACATAAGATTCTATGACAAAATTGGTTCCAACTTGCATTGAACACGTGGGGCATTTTCTTTAAATTAACATATATTGTACTGTTTGTTTTATGGGTACAGGTCTGTGAATCATCAGGCTTACACATTTCACAGCACTCACCATAGCACATACCCTCCCCAATGTCCATAACCCAACCACCCTCTCCCTACCCCCCTTCCCCCGGCAACCCTCACTTTGTTTCATGAGATTAACAGTCTCCGCTTTTGCTGATATTCAGAGCACCACAAAAGCACAAAGTGGACATGGTCACAAAAGATCATTTCATGCACGCTCCCCACCCCCGAGTTCTCAGCATAGAGATAGTCAAAGTGACCCACAAAAAGCACTTTAAATTTTGCTTTATGTTTCGAAGAAGAGATTTCCCTATTTTCTTAGTATCCCCAGTCTTAGCTTTTCAGGAAGTTCTTCCTCGTGTCTCATCTGAATTCTTCCTGCTCTAATTATATCAATTAACATGGATAACTAAATGAGCTCGGTCATGATGACAGAATAATGTTTGACATAGAACATATAAAGAAACATTTGCAAAGACTAAATGTGAAGCAATGAATGTTAAAATGTTTCCAATCTCTAAATGTCAAATGTCATTCAGAACAGTTCTAAAACCCATGACAAGACTGGTTTACACACACTTTCATTTTTGAGTGCAAACACAGACCTCCTTGTGTAAGAGCTCTGCTATTCTTTTCAGACCCCACTTTCTATCTCTATGCAGGAAGAATGGACTGAACCTTAATGTGTTTAGATTAAAATCACTCAAAACGGAGGGGAAACAACACTTGAGCAGCAGGAACACAGGACAGCTTTAAAAGGTTAGTGATAACATTGAGTACTCAAAAATGCCTGGTTTGTTTAAAAGATACCAAAATACAAATTCAGGAAAACCTGTCATACTCTTATTTCTTTAGGAAATAGATAAAGCCGCCAAATACAAAAGCTGCCTTGAAACAACGCTCAGCACAGAATTCTTGCTCGCCTTATTCCTAGCAGCTTGCACTGTGCTTAGTAAATTTATTACATACTGTGTTGACGTACTCCAGGAACAAACCAATTTGCCTACTAGTCAACTCCTTACTTCCCAATTAACTGGAAGCATGTACTCGCTTTTTCCCCCCAAGGCTTCCCTAACAAAAATAAAAGTAAAGCTAAGCTGTCAATCAGCTCTCTGAGAAGAAATTGTTTTTGTTACTACCATAGCTTACCATAGGTTCTAAGAGACAATGTCCAGAATTAAGACAATGAACTAGTATCTATTTAACTGGAATTTTGTCCACGAGCTTGTTAGCCATATGAAGAGATGGGAAGCTCAGAGCTCAGAAGTTTCAAAGGACTTCCTTTTCATCCTCGAGACTGAATCACGCGCTCCTCTCCTCTGACAGTGAGTTTTCCAATCTCTGGAGAGGTACACACACACACACACACACACACACACACACACACACACACACTCTTTCTCCCCTGGTTTCAACCAGGAAGGATTTGGTCTTTGCAACCAAACATGGTCATTGCCCAGTATGGGGAATAACTCACATTGCCCAAGTCTGTCACTTTGATTACTAGATTAACAACAAGACTCTGGGACGCTTTTTATTTTTAATGATTTTTTTTTTTTAATTAAGAAATATACATCTTGAAGTTGAGGCCTGGCAGCAAAAAGGGTTGCCAGACACCCAAAATAGAAGCCAAGTCTTTAAACTCTTCTCAAATCCTTTTCACACTCTTCTTCATTATCTAACCAAATGTTGTTAGCTGCTCTTAAGAGAACAGAACAGGCCCAGGGGTCTGTGAGCCAGGCCTGCTAATGAATGCACTTCTCCCCACCAAGAACATCCCTAAGTTTTCCAAAATATCCGCAAAAAAAAAAAAGCAAACTCATGGAATATCTCAGTACAGAGACCTTACTTCAATCAGTATGGAGATGGCATTTTTTTAAAGATTTTATTGATTCTGAGAGAGAGAAAGCAAGCACACAGAAGGAGGGCAGAGGGAGAGAGAGACTCCCACCCAGGCTCCACGCTGAGTGTAGAGCCCAAGCCAGGGCTCCATCACATGACCCTAAGATGAGGTCAGAAGCCTTAATTGACTGAACCACCCAGATGCCCTGGAGGTAGCATTTTTTTAAAAAGACAATAAAAATCTGTAGTTATTAGCTGGTTATTCAACCTATGATAGTCTCTAACTTTAATTTCACTTAAATAGAGTGCAAATTCAGGGGCGCCTGGGTGCCTCAGTCTTTAAGCATCTGCCTTTGACTCAGGTCATGATCCCAGAGTCCTGGGATGGAGCCCTGCATCGGACTCCCTGCTCTGTGGGAAGCCTGCTTCTTCCTCTCCCACTCCCCTTGCTTGTATTCCTGCTCTTGTTCTCTCTCTCTGTTAAGTAAATAAATAAAGTCTTTAAAAAAAAAGAAAGAAAGAAAGAAAGAAAGATAGTGCAAATTCCTTTATGAAAGTGAACAATATTCTTACAGTCACCATTTCAATCATTGCTAACAGTTGTTGAATTCACCCAAGAGAAAAAATTAAATGTGGTGGACCAAAATTCTATTCACACCCATAAGCCTTAAACTTAAAGGTTATATCCACAGAGAGGTGATTGGTCATACTCAGTGTTCCTAAAAAGAATTCATGTAATACAGGGCTGTGAGAATAGGATGAGCTATGTGCAAAGAGCTATACCTGAGGGATTCTATGTTCTTCTGTGCCAAAACCTCTCTTGTACTGGTGTGCCGGGATTTCTGATACTCCTATCATCAAGTTTACTCCTTGGGTATTTGTGAAGTCATTCAAAATTATGATAATATTTAATGATACAGAAAAACATTTGTGAAATGGTCACAAAATAGGTAAATAAACTTTTTGCTCAAGTAATGTATATACCCAGAATAAAATGAATGATACAGGAAATCAGGGTGGTGTTGTTATTACTGTTGCTGTTGTTTTAACCTTCTTGGTACACTTCTATATTCTTCAAGATTTCTACAGTGACCCTACAACATCCTATTTATGATTAAGAGAAAAATCATAAAACTTCAAGTAAATGTAACAATCACCCTTTGATAAACTTGTCATACAGCTATCCCACTCCTAGTTATTTATGTAGATATCGTTGTGAACTTACAGTCACCCCAAAACTGTACGAATGGTTATACAGCTGTACTCTTAATCACCGAAAAGTGGCAATACCTCAAATATCCATTGGTCAGAGAATAAATGGCCTGTAGCATCTCCACACGGCAGAATGCTGTTCACAATATAAAGCAATGAACAATTGAGACACGCAACAAATGGATGACTCTCCCATGCATTGTGCCGAACGCCAACAGCCAGGCTCCAAGGGCTAGATGATTTAGGATTCCATCTACAGGACAGGCTGCGACAGGTAAAAATAGAGGGAGGAGGGCAGATCAACGCTGCCAGAGCCTGCGCGATCAGGAGAGATATGGGCTACAACCCAGGGGCAGCACAGAGAATTTGGGGGGGTGATAAAAATGTTCTATAACTGGATTGTGGCACTAGTCATAGGACTGAATGCATTTGTCAAAACTAAGAACTATATATTAAGAAGGATGGATTTTACCATAAAAACATTAATCCTTAACAAACTTGCAAAAAAAACAAAAACAAAAACCCATTTGGAACTGAAAGGTGTCCCGATTGTATTCTGTTCTGGGTGATTCTTTTTCCAAAACGCACCTATGTTTCTTCAAAAGTTTTTAATTATTAATTTTAATTATTTTATTAGGTATTTTAATAATTATCACTTTATAGGCATGGAATTCTGAAAGGAGTGGAACACAGAAATGAGAATTTTTCATAGGAGTGAGGAGATTAAATACTGTTCAAGACACTCAGGCCTGTCTATAATATCCCTGGGAACCCTGGCAAGGGCACCTCTGTGGTCCACTCACAAGAGACTACACAAGGGATTCCAGAGTGGAAGAGAAGGTGCTTAAAAGCAAGAGAGGACAGCAAGCACAATTTTCTAGAACGATACTTTCAGGAGGCAACCAAATGCACACTGGGAAATCCACTCCAGAGAGCCAAGATGTGGTTGTGACCCAGCACCTATAACCCTTATGCCCATGCCAGCACCACTTCTAGACAGATTAAGGCATGACTGAGAAGTCACCAGGCCAGTTTGGTTTGCTCAATTTAGGGCTTAAAATGCCCTCCGCACCTCTGGATATTACAAAAGTGCTTCTGAGAGGGGTCTGAAGAGATTTAGAATGGCTTATCCTCCTAAACGGATTTGGGAACAAGGAACTTTCTCTAGAGCTTAGTGAGGGAGCTGGTTTTCTGTTTTGTTTGGTCTCTCCCCCCACACACACCTTTAGAAGAGCATACAAATAAGCCTTAACTGATGCTTATCATGAGCTTAAAAGAATTTAATTAGAACAGAGATACGAAAACCAGTTTTTATAGAGACTTCTTTTTCTTAAGAAATAATTCTTACTCTCAATATGAGAGAGTGATGCCTATTCTTTTGGCCTATTCTTTTTATCTATAGAGAAGATAAGGGAGTAAAGTGGCCTAGGACAGGTACAGAAATTATTACAGGACAACAATTACATTAATCTCTTCTCTGAACACTTCTAAAATAAAAGCAAAACCTTCTTAAATTAAACTATGGAGTAAAAATATATCAGGCGCCTAGGTGGCTCAGTAGGTTGAGCATCTGCCTTCGACTTGGGTCATGATCCTGGGCTCCTGGGAGCCAGCCCCACATAACGCTCCCTGCCTGGTGTGTGTGTGGCCCAGTGGGGGGTGGGGGTGGGGGTTCAGCTTGCCCCTCCCCCCTGCTCATGTGATGTTCCTCTCTCTCAAATAAATTAATTAATAAATCTTTTTTTAAAAAAGGAAAAAAAGAAATCTATCTTCTAATATATGAAAAACAGAGACTAGCAAACTAATGTTGTTGAAAGAGAATGTTTTGGCTAATTAGAAGTTTAAATTAATTTTAAGTCCTTAAAAGGGCTGTCTCCATTAAACAAGGGAGATCATCCTAATCTGTTCATTAAACTGGACCACCAAAGAACAGCTACTTTAGAATTCAGTTAGCCCCGTTATATATAAACATATATATATGTACACACATACACACATTAACCATCGTGTTCATGGTCTCTGAACAGGGATGGACCATAAAATACCTGTCTGTTGCTTGTCAGGGCTTTTCTGGGAATTGAACTTGTCAGAACTAGCACTGTCAGGTTTAACTTAGTAACCAAAAGTCCAATAATAAATGAGAGCAAGAAAATTCACATCCATTATTTTCATGTCTTACTCAAAGTGGGTCTTCCTAAAAAAAATAAAGCATTGTACATTCTGAAAAATATAAGGTGAGGTGAGAGACAAAATGGTAACATGGAACCTTGCCTGGTCTGCAGGTCAAGAGAGCTGGGGCCCTGTGTTTTATTCATCCCTTCCCCACACTTATGGAGTCATTCCAGTCTGACGGTCTCAGGGAATCCATTTAATAGCTGTGCAACTTTGGACACACCATTTATAATCTCTCTGAGCCTTTGAGAGTAAAAAAAACCATACTTAGCACACTGGGAAAGTCATGGGAATTAGATAAAAGGTTTACAAAACACTGAGCACAGTGTCTGGTATGGAGTGGATGTTCAAGAATATTAATTATCTCTCACCCTCTCTCCTTTCTGAAAAGCTTTTGTTATACATTCACAATGAATCTTTCTGCTTAGTCTAAGGAACAGTCCAGCAGAGAAGCAAGCTTTTCTGTCTTTGAGTCCACATATGCCGGACAGATCTGTAGGCTACTGCTTAATTATTTCTCAACTAGCAGTGACTAGCTGCAAGAGTCCACAGCTGACGGGCTTTCAGATGGGACCATTAAACACTGACTATGTGTCTAGGTCTGCAGAAAATTTTCAAGGTTAGGGTGGGGCCAGCAGGGGACACATGATGGAATTGTTCCTAAGCCTTTTACACCAAGGACATCTCAGACAAGGCGTATACGAACAGATGGGACCAAGATTCCTCAACAGTTTCCAAGCCAGTTTCCAAGCAAAGGGCGTAGGATTAACTGCTAGCTCCCTGGTTTAAAAACAAAAACAAAAACAAAAAAAGACACCACTAATAAATGTAAATAATTAAAGCCTTTAAAATGGGCATTTCAGGGGCACCTGGGTGGCTCAGTGGGTTAAAGCCTCTGCCTTCTGCTCAGGTCATGATCCCAGGGTCCTGGGATCGAGCCCCACATTGGGCTCTCTGCTCAGCAGGGAACCTGCTTCCCCTCCTCTCTCTCTGCCTGCCTCTCTGCCTACTTGTGATCTCTGTCAAATAAATTAATAAAATCTTTAGAAAAAAATAAAAATAATAATGGGCATTTCAAAAATAAAAGCCAAGTGAAAACTAGCCAGATAAGCCAAATTCAGGCTCATTTTACACAAAGGCCCCCACAGCACTCACGAAGAGGTAGCTTCTGGAGGGAAATAAACCTAAAGTCATTGACCAACAGGCCAAACCCACCGGCACTTTGAACACTTTAGATTTGTCCCTCTCTGTACAAGACAGGTTGGCATAAGCAGTGACTCTGTAGGTCGATACAAGTGGAGGGTTGGAGAAGGAAGGCTTTGGCCAATGGGTATCCACAAAGCCCTGAAGTTCGTATTATATAGACTCTTCACAGACACTGAGGCAAGGGACTGCATCTCATTCACGCTCCAGAGCCCCCATGTTCCCTTGCACACTGTGAGGAACAGCCCCTGTGTTCCTTGCCCTTTACAGCCCAAGAGAGAAAGAAAAATCAAAGAAGTCCAGACTCAGCAGTTTCCTACTCTCCAGGTTCTCAAAACAAAGACCTTAGTAAGAAATTAAGTAAAGAAATATTCTAATGTCTCTTTTAAAGCAAATGATTACTATGAGCTCAAGCCTCCTATTTTGGGGGAATTGGAGAGCTACCACATTTTGTATAAAGCTGCTATTTTCAAAGGCATGGCTCTTTCAAATTCCCCCAAATGTTCTTCAAATCCTAAGACAGTCAGCAAAGTGACAAAGTATGTTTGCTTAATTCTGGCATAGGTGGCACTTTCATTTTCTCTAGTGTCCACTTTGAGATAAGTATGTGCCATTTGTAAGAAGTTGGTCAGAAGTAAGAACAAAGAATGGGGTTGGCAGATTTGGACCCAGAACCTTGGTCCAACCTGTGACCCTAATGCACTTCCAGGTCTCAGAGGAGGACAGCACTCTTCGAAGTCCACCTATGCATTCACTCCCAGCTCGTCAGGTTTTACCATCCCACCCATCATTTGCCCTCTTCCTCTTGCATTTCAACTGGCACCTTAAAGAGATTATCAACATGTTCAACTCCAATGCCATTTCAGAGTCAACTTCTTCCTTCATCTTGTATCCCCTCACTCCTTCCTGTGATCATCAAGGTCTGCCATCCCCATCACCCTTTCTTAGTCACTACAATCCTGTCAACATCCTACCACACCTCCAACTCCTAGATAAAAGCCCCGCCCCCGACATCTTAACAGCCAAATGCCATGTTATGTGACCTCTCTGCTAACTCTTATGATCCCTCACTTCTTGAAGTTCTCCCATCCCCTCTTTTCCAATGCATCACTTGCTCTATCCTATTTAAACCACCCTAGTTTTGCAAGCTCTCATCATTGATTAAATCCATCGAAAAGAAAGATGTGCTGCCTCTAAGAACCACCTGTCATGTCTACTCATGTGGTCATTTACTCATACCTGTAAAATATCACCATTATTAAAGGATCTCCATAATCAAAAGGGACAAAAAAAACATTTGCATCATTTTCAATATCCCTTAATATTTAAGGCAAATGCCAGATTCAAAATAACTTAATGCACATTAACTCATTTGTCTTTTACAACAACACAGTCTTAGTTGAACCCATCTGCCCCTGAGGCATATGGTCCAACAGACAGGATTAATATGAGCACCTACATCTGTCCATTCTTCTGCTGGTGCCTCGTCCCTACTGCCTGGTAGTCTGTGGCTTTCCTTCAATGACACCTGGCAATGAGTCACATCTAGTACTAAGGAATATAATCCCCAGTTAATATTTTGTTCCTACATAAGAATATAATTTCCATTGTTACTGAGGTTTTCATTATAAACATACAACACAGGACTTTCTTTCTAGGAACATGTACCCACTATGGATGTGATACTTATGTTTTCCAACCTACAAAGGAAGTTACTTGTGACTGATACCTAGTATAACAAGGGTAACACCTTGAAAAGTAGGGATTCCTCCCGCACCTTCAATACACACATAGACACACACACACACACACACACACACACACACACACACTTAATTTAAGCCTATCACATTTCTCATGTCAGCCTGAAGCCTTGGAGCTCTGGAACGTTATACGGAGGAGAGAGGACATTTAGCACTATTGCAGCAAAAAAAACGAAAGAGAACTATTTGCTTCTGACATTGAAAACATGATTTTACATTAGGGCAATGGGCTGGAAAAGTCAGCTTTATCAAGAATAAAACTTGAAAAATTCAGATTGTGTTGTCTTCTATGAAAGACAAAGCTGCTTCTTATTAAGGCTAGGGGTGGCTCTTGCTACCCTAGAACAAAAAGAACCAATGAGAGCAGAAAGCCTAAAATTCACCTGCTCTGGGAGCAGGGGATTATAAGGCAAGGTGGGAGGTGAAATATTTGAGCCCTCATCTCTCTTCTGATTTTTGGTCCTAGCACAGGAAAAGGGTGTCAGATAAATTACGGGACACCCCGTAAAAGAGTGTAAATCACATCTGACCTACAGTATAGCCAGTTTGAGTTCTGGTATGGTGTGGATGGGACCAGAAGTTCCTGTGCACTCCTAAGGAGGATGTAAACAGAAATGAGCTGAGAGGCAACAGGCCTGGCTAGAAAAAAGATAATCCACAGCAGAGATTACCAGGGTGATGTCATAGGCCATACACTGGATGGAGGAGGTGACAGATCCGGAGAGGTACAGAAGAGTGTCAGCAAGAGCTGCAAGGTGGGGTCTAGGTCAGTGGAGGATCACAAGGGAGGCTTGGCATAGCTCGGAGAGACCAAACCACAACCTACATGGGTTTACATACCAGCCAGACACCCAAAGATGGAAAAGTTCATTGAGAACTGTCATGAAGGCAGGGGACACCCAACCCCCACTCCCTTCCCCATACATGCAGAAAGCATCCCAGATAGGAACAGAGAAAGCCACATATCTGAGTAATTGAGAATTTTATCTAAATAAGGGGGTGTACAAACCTAAAGGAACTATTCATATCATTGCATCAGACCATATATACTGGAGGAGACCCATTTTGTGTTCTCCTACTGCCCAGGGGACAGGGAGGCAAGAGAACACAGCTTCCTTAGAATTTAAGTGAATAAACTCTATTTCTTCTGCATATTGGAATATAGCTTGAGGAGAGCTAAACTCTTCCTAACTAGCATAAAGAAAAATTCCATTTTAATTAACACTATTTCCGATATAAGAGCATCATTTCCACAACCCATAACAATAGCTCTTTGCTGCTCTAATTAATACGACAGGAAACTTACGAGTAGCATTCTTTCACATGCTGACACATGATGATTATAGTTTACCCTTCCTCTACCATATCTCATGCCCAGAAAGCTAAAAGCGCTCTTCTTTTTGAATTTCCAGTACTCAGGTAACACCTGACCTTCAGTTGGCACTCAAACCTGTACTTTTGTTACCAAAAGTAGCAATGAATAAATATTCAGTGATGACTAAAAACATGACCATGACCACTTTCTACTTTTCAGTGTTGTGGTTATATTGTACATGACCTAAGTTACTGTCATCATTTCAGTTTTCTCAAATACCAGGTTGATATTCTAATAAAGAGATTTCCCAGAAGGGGAAAGGCAGAAACCCAGAAAGGCAGCTACAGGAAAGAGAGTAGGGAGATTAACCACAATGTGAAGAGGACAAGATTAAAGACAACAGGGAAATAAGGAAGTCTGACAATCCAAACGACATAAGCAGCTTAACAGGGCAGATTGACAGAAAATCTGTCACGTGACCGAGAAAGGAGAAAAGGAGGGGCAAAACACCTAAGGCTGAAAAGATGCTCAACACCACTAATAATCAGGGAAATGCAAATCAAAACTACAATGAGATATCCCCTCACACCTGTCAAAAAGACTAAAATCAAAAAACACAAGGAAGAGCAAGTGTGGTCAGGGATGCAGGGAAAAAAAAGAACCCTCATGCACTGCTTGTAGGAAAGCAAACTAGGACAGCCACAGTGGAGGGCAGCATGCAGCTTCTTCAAAAAATTAAAAAGAATTACCATACGATCCAATAATCACACTACAGGGTATCAACGCAAAGAATACAAAAACACTAACTCAAAAAGATATATACACCCCTAGGTTTATTGCCGCATTATTTACAATAGCCAAAATATGGAAGCAACCCAAGTGTCCATCCATAGATGAATGGATAACAAAGATGTGGTGTATATGTACAAGAGAACTTTACTCATCCATAAAAGGGAATGAAATGGATTCCTAGTATAGGGACTACTTAGTGGTGGGCCTTGCAAATTCGATCTTTTCTCCTTCTGGATCTGAGGCCGCTACCACAACCACGTTAAGCCAATCTTGGGTCAGGCCACAAAGCACCCAAGCTTGATCCCGTTCTACATACTCATTGGACCATATTCATTGGAGGTCCTGGAGCTGCACTGTATGTCTTGTGCCTGGCTTTGTCCAATCCAGATGTTAGCTGGGGTAAAGAGAATAACCCAGAACCCTGGAACAAACTAGGTCCCAGCGATCAATACAAGTTCTATTCAGTGAATGGGGATTACAGCAAACTGAAGAAAGAAGGTCCAGACTTCTAAATGAAATGTTTCACTCCAAAGCTGCTTAGAATGAAGGTCTCAAGAAGACATCCGCACAGTATTCCGCTTATCGAGTGAAATGCACAAAATCATGGTGGTATATTGTGTTGGGGCTTGCACTGAAAAAAAAAAAAAAACGAATGAAATCTTGTCATTTGCAACAATATGAGTGGATCTGGAGGGTATAATGCTAAGTGAATTAAGTGAGTCAGAGGAAAACAAATACCATACGATCTTACTCATATGTGAAATTTAAGAAGCAAAACAAATGAACACAGAAAAAAGACAAAAAGCAGACTCTTGAGTATAGAGAACAAACTGGTGGTTACCAACAGGGAAGTGGGTGGGGGAATGGGTGAAATAGGTGATGGGGATTAAGGAGGGCACTTGTCATGCTGAGCACTGAGTAATATAGAGAACCATGAAATCACTATATTGTACACTTGAAACTAATGTAACACTGTGCATTAATTATGACAGGATTACATAAAGCAAGTAGGGCTTCTCATCCTAAAAGAAAACAAAAAAGAAATACAAAAACACCTTCAGCTGGGGTCTAGGATGGGGACAAACCAAGTACATCAAATAATTTGTCACAGTAATATGCATATCAGCCTGCATTTCCAAAATTGACCAGAACTACAAACTATGAAAACATGCAGTCCCGGGACACCTGGGTGGCTCAGTTGGTTAAGCAGCTGCCTTCGGCTCAGGTCATGATCCCAGTGTCCTGGGATCGAGTCCCACATCGGGCTCCTTGCTCGGCAGGGAGCCTGCTTCTCCCTCTGCCTCTGCCTGCCATTCTGTCTGCCTGTGCTTGCTCTCTCTCCCTCTCTCTCTCTCTGACAAATAAATAAATAAAATCTTTAAAAAAAAAAAAAAAAAACATGCAGTCCGATTATGTTCATTTACCTCTCCTTGGGTCAATTTTTCGTGGATTTATTGGTGGTTGTTTTTTTTTTTTTCCTTGCACTTCATTCTGCAACCACTGTCTCAATAAATGCTCTAGATTCACTGGCTGTTCGAATAAAGAATATATTTAAAGGATACAAACAGGTTACTCATAACAGCAGCAGTGTGCTTTTTATAGTGGGAAATATTTAGAAATTCTGAGCACAGGAAGTATGGAGTATCTTTCAGTAATAAGCCTTACATCCTCAACATCAGCTTTAGAATTACTCACAATTAGAATTCACAATTAGAATTACTCACAATTAGAATTAGTGTTTCCCCTAATATTAAGAAATATTTACTATTTTAATCTGAATTAACTTAGCTGAAACAGATATTTTCTCTAAAGCCATCAAACAGTCCTTCAAATCATGTTCATAACGAAGCCATGATGTGACTTTGGGGGAGCTGAAAAACATGCACTCTGGAGGAGTTTCAAGAATATAACCAAGAACCTGCAACTGCTGGGGTTGGCCAGTTGGGAGAGCAATGGTGTTTCCATAACAAAGCAAACTGAAACAAATGCAGGCCCATGAGCACCATCACAGAGAAGGGTGGTCTTTGGGACCAGAGAGAAATGGCCAGCAACCCTGGGTGAACAGGACACCATGGCTGAGTAGTCCAACAGATTACACCAGCAGTAAAGTATTACTGTCCCCCTACTTGGTTCAACCAAAATAAACACAAGCAAAATCCAGCCCACAACAGGTTGGATAACCACGTAGACTCCTACCAAGAACAATACGCTCAGCGCTCAAAATACTGTACAGTGACATAGCCAATATACTCAGAATTGTCACAGAACTCTGAAAACTTGCCACCAAAGCAAAGACACCAACAATTCTCAGCCGAGAGCTACAACTGTTTGGGTGAGGACATTAAGGGATCAAAGGTGCCCAGTTTGCATTAAGAACAAAAACAGAAGTCAGTCCTACTCCTGATAGTGTTTAACTTTTTTTTTTAATTTTTATTATTTTTTTAATTTCTTTTCAGTGTTCGAAGATTCATTGTTTATGTACCACACCCAGTGCTCTATGCAATACGTGCCCTCCACAATACCCACCACCAGGCTCAACCAACCTCCCACCCCTCTCCCCTCCAAAACCCTCAGTTAGTTCCTCAGAGTCCACAGTCTAATGGCAAGGAATGAAAAGATTAGTCTTCATTCCAAAATAAGCCTGTAGTTTATATCAGAAGAGATTTGTAATAAATGAAGCTGGGAGCACCTCAGCTTTGCTTGCCCCTCTATTGGGCTCTGGTAGCTGAGACCATCCAGACACATCGAGAGGCAACTATGATTAGCACCTGTCACCACTCAGTTACAGGACAGGGGATGATTTCTTTACAATGACAGCAGATTCCTATGCAAGACAAATGACACTTAGACAACTTTACTTGAAGACTCAAGGCATTACTCCTAGGAGACAGGCATTAGGAGTTCTGTTAATAGCTCCCCCATGCCAAGTGAATAGCATATTGAGATAGTTGTGCTCGGTCCTGAAGGTAAATGGAATCTGCTACTTAACACCTAGTACTTTACATGTGTGGTGACCTCGACATAAAAATTTCTTTTAGCCACAAATAAAGGCTTTAAAATAATGGAAGTCAACTTTGAAGTATTGTAGACAGTTGCCTTTTTGGTTTTGCTAGGTTTCTCTTTTGTCTGAATGACATCTAAACCTCTTCCTTTTTTTTTTTTTTTTTTTCTAGCGGATCATCCATTATTTGGGTCTTTATGGCAGGCGAGACCCTACCTCATGATACAAAAATGGACATTTCTTGCGCTGGTCTTTGGCAGTCCTATGTCCTAGGGTCAGCTCAGTGTGTCCCATTTCAGATTCTTTTTTTTTTTTTAAAGATTTTATTTATTTATTTGACAGAGAGAGATCACAAGTAGACAAAGAGGCAGGTGGAGAGGGAGAGAGGGAAGCAGGCTCCCTGCTGAGCAAAGAGCCCGATGCGGGACTCGATCCCAGGACCCTGAGATCATGACCTGAGCCAAAGGCAGTGGCTTAACCCACTGAGCCACCCAGGCACCCCCCATTTCAGATTCTAAATCTGGGGGGAGACATGAAGACCCAGAGGTCAGAGAGATTGTTCATGCCATGAACAGAAGTGACTGCAGAGGGAATCAGCCACACAGTCCAGCAGCACCACCACCACCAAACCCAAATTCCACTGGTGACGAGACAAGACTTTGTGCTTCTGAGCTCTTTTGAGTTTGGGTTTCCAGCCATCTTCTAATTACTTTCCATTTTGCCTAAATCAGGGTACTGTAGCCTGATCTACACAATGGAAGAAGTATATTCACAGGAGTGGTAAGAAATGAATTAACCTTATGAACAAGCATTTACTTTGTATAAGGAGGGAGTTGTTAGCAAATATAATCAGAGAACTCACTCTTTTGTCTCACCTAACATTTTTGTGTCTGTTTTTATTTTCTCAATACTAACATGTTAGGAAGAAAATGTTCATTTAAAATCTCTTACTTCATAAAACCAATCTATGATGCTAGTCCAAACAGCATTTACCTTTGTGGTACGTAACAACTGGGAAGGGGCACAAAAGTGTGCTAGACAGTGTTCTCTACCTTGATTTGGGTGATGATGATGATAGAAACAGGTTTTTGTAAAAATTTGTCCTGTGTACTCTTAAGATTTGTCCATGTATGGGGCACCTGGGTGGCTCAGTCAGTTAAGCATCTGCCTTCGGCTCAGTCATGATCCCAGGGTCCTGGGATAGAGCGCCAGGTTGGGCTCCCTGCTCAGGGGAGAGTCTGCTTCTCTCTCTGCCCCTCTCACCACTTGTGCATGTACACTCTCTCTCTCTCTCTCTCTCTCTGTGTCAAATAAATAAAATCTTTAAAAAAAAAAAAAGATTTGTGCATGAAATTCCATGTGAGTTTATCTAAATGACACAGGTACATAAACACAAAGATAAACGTGTGGCCCAAAAGTTGTGCTAATGAAAACGTCATCATACTGATTAAAGCAAACAAAGAATGTTCTCAAAATATGCTTTTGTACATACTATCTGCTTTGACCTTGGACTTCCCTGGGCATTTTATTCTGACAATGAAAGAATTACCACTGGACACATTTCAATGCCCAGTGATTTTCCTCAGTGCCTTCCAGAAAAGGACACATCTAGCCCTGGTGTCTTTTCTCTCTACGCCTTCAACATGTGAATCAAAAATCTCTGCTGGGTTCCCAGGGAGAAAGCTGAAGTCCTACATTCCTACCTCACTATACCACAATTCCCAAACTCAGAGGCTGACTTTGTCCTTCTTCAAGCCCTGCCCCCATTTTCTTTCTGGTTCCAGAGATGATGATGATAACTAACTATGTGCTAGCCAATGATGCAGGCACTTTATAAGGCCAAGTACCTACTCCCCTCACTGTATTCATGAGGACCAAGACACAGGGAGATTAAATTACTTCCTTGATGTTAAAATGATAATGCAGTATGACCGGGCCAACCTGTATCTCCCATTTCATGCCACTTACTAATCTAAACTCCAGGTTATTCTCAACTTTGTTCTTTCAGTTTCCCTGGTGAGGAAATAATGACAAATTTCTCCTTAAGGACATGCATTTGCCATTTAAAATTTTGCACATGTGTACCCACACTTATTCAAGGCAGGACAAGTATTGCCAAAAAGAGGAAGGAATACATCAACCTGGAACGTACATATATTACTGCTCTGTATTCCTTCAAGATACGAACCAAAAATATTTTATTTACCATGAAAATGTCTGTGGCCATTTCCAAGTTACAAAAGTCCATCTTACAAATCTAAGAAGTATTCACAATGACCAAACCGTTGGGTGACTGTCCCCTTCCTACAAAATATCATCATGGCTCCCTCTCTCCAGACTTCTGAGAGGTGGTGATGTTCAAAAACATGTCAATATCACCTCTCAAATTGTTCTACTAGATGCTTCTATCTGTTCCAGAATCCAATCAACGGGCCTAGAAAGACACTAATGACTCCATTTCCTCTTCCTGTGTCCTTGCCCAACCACTCCCTGCCCCCAAATTAACCTTCACCTGTTCCAAGAGGCAAAGGTAAGTCATATCAGCAAGAAACTACAGCATCTACAATTTGACACTTAGTCCTGTGTCAACACAATATGAGTGAAAACAAAGAATTTTACAAAGCAATTATAAAGATAGAAAAATAAAAAGACCAAGAGAGGTCCTGGGAGAATGGCTGGCTGCATTTGAGAATATGTTGGAAATGATCTCCTAGAATTTGCCTGTGTAATAGGTTCTACCAGTCTGAACCCTGGGAAATGGGTTTTCCATACAGACTTAAAAACAGCCTTTGTGGGGCGCCTGGGTGACTCAGTCATTAAGCGTCTGCCTTCAGCTCAGGTCATGATCCCCAGGTCCTGGGATCAAGCCCTGCATTGGGCTCCCTGCTCAGTGGGAAGCCTGCTTCTCCCTTTCCCATTCCCCCTGCTTGTGTTTCCTCTTTCTCTGTGTCTCTGTCAAATAAGTAAAATAAAATCTTTCAAAAAAAAAAAAAAAGATTAAAAATTTTAAAAAGAGGTGCGCCTGGGTGGCTCAGTGGGTTAAAGCCTCTGCCTTCGGCTCAGGTCATGATCCCAGGGTCCTGGGATCAAGCCCCGCATCGGGCTCTCTGCTCTGCAGGGAGCCTGCTTCCTCCTCTCTCTCTCTCTCTCTCTCTCTCTCTCTCTCTCTCTGCCTCTCTGCCTGCTTGTGATCTCTGTCTGTCAAGTAAATAAATAAAATCTTTAAAAAAAATTTTTTTTTTTAAAAACAGCCTTTGTGGGGACATTAAGAAGCTTTTCCACAATAACTGTGCCTTATCATATATGGCATTTGCATAAAAATTTGTGTTTCATATAGTAATTTTGTTTTCTTAGGACTGTGGCATGTCCCCCATTTGCAAGTACAAGTGGAATGAGGCATTTGGAGAAAGCACAAAAAATAGTGACTAAAGGAACCCCTCTCAACAAATGCTCACTATGTTTATATTTCAGTAATTATACTTCATAAATCAATGAAGTAGTAAACTCCAAATTCAGAACAAAGTTTATATTATCCTACAACCAATTTCCTTCCATTTCCCCTCCAAGAAAGAATGAAAGAAGGGCATTTCATGAACTAGGTTAAGAGCCTGGAATGCAAGTAGTGGGAATATGCCTAAGTTCTGCTAGTCTAATGAGGACTTTTCTATTGTTCTGTGTATAATAGAAACATGCTGATAATTTCAAGGGAAAAGTTCACTGAACTTTGTGCCTGTTCCAAATACTTTTTTTCCCCATTTCTCTCCACTGGTTAACATGCATGCAAAATTATATGCAAATTGAGCCCAGGCTTGCTGGAACCACTGGCACAGCCTCAGCAGCAAGCTAGAAACTGTCACTGGCCATGGAGTACACTGTAGGTATCAAGTCACATATAGGGGGTGGGGAAGAAAGCATCCATTTCACCAGAAATCAGAGAAAGGTGAATAAAGATCAAGAGATCTTCACTTCCACTTCAGTCAAAAAGACTACTTGTAGTTTCATTGTATTTTTTTTATCATTTTATTACCTCATTTATATCAACAAAAAGAATTCCTAGTCTATGTATATGGAATCTTTCTTTGGGTGAAAAAGAAATTCCATTATTGCTGAATCCTGACAAAGGCATTACAAGAAAAAGCTACAGACCAGTGTTCCTCATGAACATAGGGAAAAAACCCACAAATATTAGAAAACTAAGTTCAGCAACACATAAAAAGGATAACATACCCAACCAAGTGGGGTTTATCTCAGAAATTCAAGACTGGCTCAACATTCACATATCAATGTAATTCACCATATTAACAGACTACAGAAGAAAAATACTTTTTGTGCATCTACTGAGATAAGGCTTAACTAAGTTCAGCATCCACTGATAGTAAAAACTAGTCAGCGATAAAGAAAAAACTATGCTGGATAGAACACTAACGTCTAGCTGGTAAATTCAGTCTCACAGAAGTACAGATTAGCAATTACAAATGCACTAAGAACAAGCAAATAAATATGTGTTGTTAAAAAGACCCAAGTTTCTCACTGCAAAAGACAAGAGTTGTACTTCAAAGGTGAATACTAGAGCAAATTCTGTGATACTAGACTGGAGTCAAAGAAGCTCATATTTCTTTCTTTCTTTCTTTTTTTTTTTTTTGTCTCTCCAGGAATTGCCTTTATTATTACTTAAAAATTTTTATAAGAACATATAAATGCATGAAGAGACAGTCTATCTGGAAATATCAAGAAAAGGACCAATGCTGTCAGTTTTTCTCATTGTCATCTAGCATTTTTGCACAGATAAAATTCTTTTTTTTCTCTATTATTATTTTTTTAATCATTTTTTAAATTTTTTTTCAGCATAACAGTATTCATTGTTTTTGTACCACACCCAATGCTCCCTGCAATCCGTGCCCTCTCTAATACTCACCACCTGGTTCCCCCAACCTCCCACCCACCCACCTCTTCAAACCCTTCAGACTGTTTTTCAGAGTCCACGGTCTCTCATTGTTCACCTCCCCTTCCAATTTCCCCCAACTCCCTTCTCCTAACTCCCCATGTCCTCCATGCTCTTTGTTATGCTCCACAAATAAGTGAAACCATATGATAATTGGCTCTCTCTGCTTGACTTATTTCACTCAGCATAATCTCTTCCAGTCCCATCCATGTTGCTACAAAATTTGGGTATTCATTCTTTCTGATGGAGGCATAATACTCCATAGTGTATATGGACCACATCTTCCTTATCCATTCGTCCGTTGAAGGGCATCTTGGTTCTTTCTACAGTTTGGCAACCGTGGCCATTGCTGCTATAAAAATTGGGGTACAGATGGTCCTTTTCACTACATCTGTATCTTTGGGGTAAATACCCAGTAGTGCAATTGCAGGGTCATAGGGAAGCTCAATTTTTAATTTCTTGAGGAATCTCCACACTGTTCTCCAAAGAGGCTGCACCAACTTGCATTCCCACCAACAGTGTAAGAGGGTTCCCCTTTCTCCACATCCCCTCCAACACATGTTGTTTCCTGTCTTGCTAATTTTGGCCATTCTAACTGGTGTAAGGTGATATCTCAATGTGTTTTTAATTTGAATCTCCCTGATGGCTAGTGATGATGAACATTTTTTCATGTGTCTGACAGCCATTTGTATGGCTTCATTGGAGAAGTGTCTGTTCATATCTTCTGCCCATTTTTTGATATGATTATCTGTTTTGTGTGTGTTGAGTTTGAGGAGTTCTTTATAGATCCTGGATATCAGCCTTTTGTCTGTGCAGTCTTCCATGCTCAGAAGGGTCTACCAGTTGGTTTCTTCTCTGCTGCTGCCATCTTGAAATTTTTTAATAATTTTGAACATGGAGCCCCACATTGTCATTGTTTTGGCCTTACAAATTATGTCATTGGTTTTGTAATGATCTGAAGTCTCTTCCATTGTATATGTATTAATTAACATACTGATTTTAACATATACCCATAAATTCTGAACTTAATTCACCTTTCCTTTGCTTGTGGCTGATCTGAGTGACTCACTTCTAACAAACAGTATAGAAAGAGAGAGAAAAACAATAACTTTACTGTGGAGAATCCTAGAAGACACTGCCCTAACCAAGTGATCTAAATATACATCACCTGTAATTAGACATATTGTCTATGACTTAATATAGTAAAAACATGTGATTTTCATAGATAAGTCAGCTTTTATTAATGATGCAAGAGTTTAATGGTACATGAGTACAGTCATTGCAGCATTATTTACAAAAATTTGCAACAATCTAAGATATAGAAACTACATAAGTGTCTGTCAGATGAATGGATAAAGAAGATATGGTAAATATACAATGGAACGTTACTCAGCAATAAGAAAGGAAATCCTGCCATTTGCAACAAGATGGATGGACCTGGAGGGCACTAGGCTGAGTGAAATAAGTCAAAGACAGAGACAAACACTGTCTGTTCTCACTTATATGTGAAATCTAAAAAAGCCAAACTCGTAGAAACAAAGGGTAGAGTGGTGGTTACCCTGGGCTGGGGCATGGGGAAAACAGGGAGAGTTTGGGTTAAGGGCACAAACTTTCATTATAAGATGTGTAAGTTAGAGGGACCTAATGAACAAAACAGTGATTACAGTTAGCAACTTTTGCATATAATACAGTATTAAGACCATATTTTAAATGTTCTAACCACCATAAAGAACCGGTAATTTTGTGAGGTGATGGAAGTACCACAGCTGTAACCCCTCTCACAATATATGTGTATCAAATCAGCACATTGTACACATTTAACTTACAGTGTTACATGTCAATTAAAACCGTTTACTCAGGGGCGCCTGGGTGGCTCAGTGGGTTAAGCCGCTGCCTTTTGCTCAGGTCATGATCTCAGTATCCTGGGATCGAATCCCGCATCAGGCTCTCTGCTCAGCAGGGATCCTGCTTCCCTCTCTCTCTCTCTCTGCCTGCCTCTCCATCTACTTGTGATCTCTCTCTGTCAAATAAATAAGTAAAATCTTTAAAAAAACAAAACAAAACATTTACTCGGAGTTTATGTGTATAATGACTTTATATATTAAATATTTATTAAGATCTCAATTTGTTGAGATTATACCTCAATAAAGCTGGAAAATAAATAATACTAGAAGTCCATGATGCTTAGAATTAAGTTTTAGAACAAATGGAAAGATGAAGAACAAAACCAAATAGGCCCCAGAGCTGGGGAAAGCAAAGGACATAGAATCAGAGCGTTCTAATGGCACCACTCATTCCATGACCTGGACAAGACCCACTCCCTGCTGGGAGTGTAAGCACACCCTCAACAAGGTGGTGGGACCAGATGTTTGTTAGAACTTCAGAACTAGGGGTGCCTGGGTGGCTCAGTGGGTCGGGCCTCTGCCTTCAGCTCAGGTCATGATCTTAGGGTCCTGGGATCAAGCCCGAATCAAGCTCCCTGCTCAGTGGCGAGCCTGCTTCCCCCTCTATCTCTGCCTGCTGCTCTGCCTACTTGTGATCTCTCTCTCTCTCTCTCTCTCTCTCTCTCTCTCTGTCAAATAAATAAATAAATAAAATCTTAAAAAAAAAAAAAGAACTTCAGAACTAGGCAGGATGTCAATGTGGATCTATAAAAGCAATCCTCATACCTATCGTATTGTTCACAAGCAAAGCCTGAGCCAGCATTATTGTTCTACAAGATAAAAAAACACAACAACAAAAACATTTTAACCGATAACCATCCCAGACAATGAAAGTTGCAACAGAAATTCCTAGGCTATTCACAACCCATCTGGCAGAATTATCATGTCTAGTGGATTAGGACAGCAGTTGGGTCTTCATAATTATCTCAATTGTCTTCCAGTCCTGCCATTTCAGTGTTTTAGTTTACTCCCAGCCAGTAGGGGATTAACTCATCAACTTCTAATATTCCAGAAACACACATACCTTTTCATACTAGAAAATATAAAAATTCATGCCTTTGATACAATGTTGGTTGTGTTTCTATTTTGTTCAGAGAATGACAGGTAAATTTCTTTGGTTCATGGAGAGTCTTTCATGGGAGACATAATGAAAAGTTATATAAGTTTTTCTTTTTAAGCTTTTTTCAAAGTAAGCGAGCCTTCCCCAGCATACTGCTCAGGGATGACTACATACATACAGCTCTATTCCAGAACACCTATGTTAGTAATTTTCATCTACCTATCTGGGCACTTCCCAATTTCTGTTCAGGTTCAGTACTATAAGATACTTTGTATGCCTGTCATTTGGAACTCCCAAGCCAGCCCACTCTGTCAAGCCTCTTCCTATCGCTGGATTGAAATAGCAATGCCATTTCCTACACCAAGGCAGAAGTAGTGTCCCCACCAACACTGGGTGGCCAAAGCATAGCCACTCTATTACCTACTATTACTTCCTTACACCCTTTACATATGACACTATCACCCTTACCTCAAGAATAAATCACCTGTGGACATTCCAACTTCTCAGCTTGCTTCTCTGCTCTGATCCTAGGTAACTACAGGATGAGACCAAAATGGGCCAAGACTGAAAGGAACGCTTATTCTCAAGTACAACTCTGGCAGAGGGTCTGTGGGGAGTACGGCATGTGATGCTATACCAATGGGCAACAAGGTAAGCAGCACACATTCCAGGGAGAGGACTGAGGTCCACAGAGGTGTCAGACCCAGGAAGAACAGAAGGCAGCAGGTTTCAGGTGACCAGGTCAGGATCCAAATTCCAGTATTCCTATCTCTGCAGAGACCAAGCATGATAGGGTCAGGGTTACCAATCTAAAAACACCTCTATTTACTTAATAGTCCTTTGAGTTAAAGGTCAAAGTCACATGCTACTCATACATATCCTCAGAGCATCATATTTTGTTGACCTTAAGAAGCAGGAGCAGAACAGGAGAGAAAAGAAAGGGAGAGGTGGGAAAAGGCTATTTACCCACCAAATTGTTGGCTCCCACAGCCCCCTGTCCACCTTGTCTTCCTATAAGTAGCCATATCTTATATGGGACCTTCATGCAAATGTCTCCCTTACCTAGGGAAATAAGTCACATGCTCCCATGTTTCCCCCCCCCCAACCTGCGTATTTGACCCAGAATTTCCTTATGTAAGTCAAGATTTGTAAATTTAAAACAGCCATTTTTCTCTGCATAAGTTTGATTCCTATAATCAGTGTTTACTAAGTATCTCATCCACGCCATGATCAGTACTCAGTGATGAAAAGCAGATGCAAAGTCTCAGTTCCCATAGCTGGCTCTGATAGTTCATGTTCCAGTAAGTAATCACTAATTGGGACCCATCAATTTTAATAGAATCTGTAAAATATTTTATTTTTCCCCATGGTACATTTAATCTTTGCAAAGGAGTCAAAATCACATTTAATATTGTTTTGTTTCTTGATGTTTAACAGTCTTCATTTGAATAATCTACGTCAGAGGCGCATGACAGCAAACAGGATTTCATCTGCTGCTTTTATGGGCTATTTCTGTCTCTCTGTCCAAGGAGCCCTTCTGAAGGAGTGTAGCCCAAGGGTAGCCAACATTCTGACCCCTCCATGCCTAACTCCATTCAGAACTTTGATGGCTGCTAGACCTACTGCCTTAGCACACTGGGATACAGTTGATTCTACCCAAGTGGACCACCATAAAACAGCAGCAGCCACAGAAACACCATCTCACTCCAGTGCTCCTAAAACCTGGGTCTAAGCAGGCTATGGGCAGGCGGTCATTGGTGGGTACTCATAGGTCTACTAATAAGCCACTTCACTCACCACCAGCATCATTCCCATCATCGGAGGTCACATCTGTGATGACAAAACAGTCCAGAAAAATGTATCCTTCAGATACCTAGAGCGGTCCAGGAAATCACAAGTCCTGGAAACTCTAATGAGAAATTGTATATCCCCTGGCCCACAGCAGGCATGCTAAAACTAAGTCTCCTTCCCCACCCCCAGAAACCAACACAAAATCAATGGCCAACTCATCTTCAGAGGTGTGCATACTCAGAATTTGGAGAGACAGGTTAACCTAGCTAGGACACTGGCCATTGAGTGTCTTAATTATATAAAAACTGGGAAGGACGCTGTTCACAGTATGTATGATTCATCAATAAATAATCACTGAGTACTAACTCTCCAAGTGCCACATGCTGCCTGATGCTCACCTCAAATATCAGAGTTAACCAAAAGCTTCAAGTAGACAAGATTAGGTAGCAAGTGTTAAGTTAGTACTCATCAAAAGAGAAGGTAAGAGCATTAGCTGAGTAAAGCAGTGATCCAAAGGGGCACATGCACCCGAATGTTTATAGCAGCAATGTCCACAATAGCCAAACTATGGAAAGAGCCTAGATGTCCATCAACAGATGAATGGATAAAGAAGATGTGGTATATACATGCAATGGAATACTATGCAACCATCAAAAACCTGAAATCTTGCCATCTGCAACGACATGGATGGAACTAGAGGGTATGGGGCTAAGTGAAATAAGTCAATCAGAGAAAGACAATTATCATATGATCTCACTGATACAATGAATTTGAGAAATAAGACAGAGGGTCATAGGAGAAGGGAGAGAAAAAGTGAAACAAGATGAAACCAGAGAGGGAGACAAACCACAAGAGACTCTTAATCTTGGGGAACAAACTGGAGGGTTGCTGGAGGGGAAGGGGGTGGGAAGGAGGGGTAGCTGGGTGATGGACACTGGGGATGTGCTATGGTGAGTGCTGTGAATTGTGTAAGACTGATGAATCACAGACCTGTACCCCTGAAACAAATAATACATTATATGTAACTAACTAAGTAAATAAATGAATAAGTAAATAAATAAAAGAAGTTTGTTGTTAGAGCCAGAATAGAGGAGGGAAATGGTGTAACTCAAAGTAGGAGAGGACACAATTTATCTTTAAAGGCT
Organism: Enhydra lutris kenyoni; assembly: GCF_002288905.1. NCBI lineage: Eukaryota > Metazoa > Chordata > Mammalia > Carnivora > Mustelidae > Enhydra > Enhydra lutris. The sequence goes on along the minus strand of NW_019154103.1, from coordinate 538,979 downwards.
TTTTTTTTTTTTTTTTTAATAGCCTGACTCAATGGTTGCTTGCCTTGGTAGTTTCTGTCTCCATGTGTCAATGGCCTTCAATGCATAAGATATCCCCTACCTCTGTTTTAAATGTTTTGTGAAGACAAAACAATTCATAGAATTACATGCCACCTAAGAGGAGCTGAGTCCTAAGTATAAGCATCAAAGTTGTGAAATTCCAAGTACTTCAGTGCCCATAATGTTAAATCCTTCAATACACACATGAAAGTATATTCCACCCACGCTTCCCAAATTGTGTATGTGAACCTCCAGTCTCCTTCGTCCTGCTCTACTGAATATTAATCAGCAGCAGTGCGAAAACCTCCCAACACAATATACCAGGATGATGTCCCAGTGAACCAATGTTCTGACACACTGCTGGAGGGAACAGGCTATCCTAGAAACTCTTCTGCCAGATGCCATGACTGTGTCTGGTGGTCACTGAACCTGCTGGCTAATCATAAATCCCAACCCAAGATATTTACCAGCTCCATGATGAGGTGAAATGTGACCTTGCTGGAGACACAGCAAAGAGTCTTCACCTAGGACCCATTGTAACAGCACACTTAACTTAAGCAAGTGAGAGAGAAAGAAAAAAATGCCAAGAAAAACACATCAAAATGCCTCATGTAATCTACCTCCTGTCTAATTCAAACCAAAAACACGGGGGGAAAAAATGATCATATGGTCAAGATAAAAGGCTACGTCCTAAATAAAGAGAAAGAGAATGATTGAGGTAAAAAATGAAAAAGTAAAAAATCACTACCACCATTGTAATTAAGTAAAGTTGACTAGGCAAATACAATTATAAAAGAAGTTAAGATTGATGTGAAGAATATCCTTCAAGAGAATCCTCCTACCTTTCAGACATCTGAGACTTGTTCTGCCATAAATTGTTGCTTGAAAAATAACCTAGAATGTGTTTTCTGATCATTCAGAAGCTCTTAAAGTTGCTTTCGTAATCCTCTGTAGGTGCTGGCTCGAAGAATTTGAAATTTGTTCTTATGCCAGGATTATGTTTCAAGTTTCTCCCCATTGTTGCTCATTTTTACATTCAGTTTATTTTAAAAGCCTTTTATTTAAAGAAAACATCCTCAACTGGTTCATGGCCTGGCTTACTAACTCTGGTTGGCTAAGTTTACATTTGGAAAGGCTTTTCCATAAAGGCAACCTCTGAAGACAAGGACTAAAGCAGTTCCCTTAGGTACTACCAGGAGATTCACTGACCAACCCTAGGCCAACAGCTGGACCCCTCCCCAAAGCCTTTAACACCTTGAGGCCAACATAGTTACACACATTTGTCTTCTGGGAGAAGCAGAGATGGCCCAACAACTCATCTTAGTCAAGGCCAGAAGTGACCTAAATGTCACCCTCCTATTACCCCGGGCTCAGTTCACTCCAACTGCCATCACCACATACCAATAACTGGGTGTCTTACAAGCAACAGATGTTTCTGCCTTATAGTTCTGGAGCCAAGATCACGGCACCAATACATTCGTTGTCTTGTGAAAGCTATCTGTTCACCATAACTTCACACGGTGGAAAGAGGAAGAACTCTCTGGGGTCCCTTTTAAAAGGGCTCTAATCTCATTCATGGAGGCTCCACCCTCATGACCTAAGCTCCTCCTACAGGCCCCACCCCTTAATGCCATCACACTGGTCATGAGGAATGCAACATATCGATCTGGAGGGGACACAAGCATTCAGACCATAGCACCTCCTCATATTCCTTCCCACATAAACTCACACAGTAAGTCACTTCTTATATTTAAATTCTCTTTTAAACCAAGTTGACTGTGGAAAGTATATATGCAATTTACCTATTTATCTACCTATATTGAAAGAGGACTTCAACTACATTCACTCTGTCTCAAACTTTCTAGTGGATTAATTCTTCTTTCCAGCTTATCTCTTAACTCAGGCCAAAGACCCTGCTGGCAAAGCCTCCCCAGCTAGGAACCAAAACTTCCCACTCAAGGAATAAGGACAGCGCTGAGCCAGCGAGATCCTGCCCATGACTGACCCCAAGACAGTGATCAACCTGACTGTCACTGCCCACCTGCACATACCCACTGACCTCTGTCCCACATTTGCCTTCCATAAACCACGGAGTATTTTCAGTACTTTGGAGACAGACAGTCTTTGAGACATGAGTCTTCTGTCTTTGGAGTGTTGGCCTCTTTTTTTTACTTTCTTATTTGACCGTCATTTATCTCTCTGCCTTTGGATTTTGTCCACAGTGAACTGCAGAACCTGGTCTGTTTGGGACCCTGGGAGCCAGGGGCTCTTGCATCCCTGCACCCCCAGCTACAATTTCGGTAAAATTCACAGTATATACACATACTCTTTCGGGAATAGATAGATAACAATTTTAAAAGACTTTCCCATCACTGAATTCATGTAGAAAGGTAAAGATGCAGGGTCCTTAACTTTAGCAATACCTAGAAGTTCAAGCAGGTAAGCTCATTAAACATTTGTTTAATTAATGATGACTGAGGACCACCTGCCCAGCTCTCCCTTCCTGGGGCTGACCAGGCCAGGGCCTGAGAACAACCCAAATACAATCCCTCAAGAAACCTTGTTCCACACTGGAACCAGTTACTCATACCTCCCAAAGGTTTGCCTTTCGGAAATCAAAGAATCAATGAAGTGAGGATCAGAGATCCCAAACCAAAAAACTCTAGATGTGGAATTTCAAGACATTGTGAAAACTATTTTCCTTAAGCATCATTCAGGCAATTTAACTAAAAGTCACCAATTTAGCCATAAAACATATAGTTGCCTAAGTTGACTGGTTGACTTTTCCCTGCTTCATTGTCCATGTGACATTTGACTTTAAAATAGAGTATCTTCCCTCCCCCGAAAATTCCCCCTGAATTCTGGTTTTTCAATTAGGTTCACATAACTTTTTAGATAAATCTATTGCTATCTGAACTCTTTTCCCACACAAATGAATTTAGATAGAGCATTCTTTGCTACCTGAACTCACCATATAAACTATATGAACCCATCATATAAACTCTTGTTATCTCAACTCAAAATCCAAATATGTTCACAGGAGAGATGTCTGTAATTCCAGATACATAAATTAACTCTCAGCTAGGGACACCTGGCAGTCATTAAGCAACTGCCTTTGGCTCAGGTCATGATCCAGGGTCCTGGGATCGAGCCTTGCATTGGACTCCCTGCTCAGTGGGGAGCCTGCTTCTCCCTCTCCCACTCCACCTGTTTGTGTTCCCTCTCTCACAGTCTCTCTTTGTGTCAAATAAATAAATAAAATCTTTTTTTTTTAATTAACTTTCATCTCACCCTGAGACAGAGTGAAGAATATGCAATTTAAAAGGCTTGGAGAATCTAAATCAGTAAGCCATACTACAGAGACGGCTACATAAACATTTCAAGTATCTTTATCAAAGTTTATACAAGATCATTTCACACCCATGAGAATAGCAACTATCAAAAACAGAAAATAGCATGTGTTGGTGAGGATGTGGAGAAACTGGAATCTCTGTGCATGTGATAAGAATGTAAAATAACAAAGCCAGTGCAAAAACGGTTTGGCGATTCCTCAAGAAGTTATACAGAGAAACACAGTATGATCCGGAAATTCCCCTTCTAGATACACAACCAAAAATATTCAAAGGAGAAACTCAGGTATCTGTATACCAATGTTCAAAGCAGTATTGTTCACAGTAGCAAAAGGGGGAAACTACCCTAATGCCCATCATCTAATGAATGGATCAATGGTACGCCGTATATAAAAAGATATTACTCAGCCTTTAAAAACTAAAAATGAAATTCTGACATACGATAGGTCATAGATGAAAACATTCTAAGTGAAATAAAATAGACACAAAAGAACAAAAATACTGTATGATTTCGCCTATGAGGCACCAAGAGTATTCAGATGCAGAAACAAAAGAGAATGGCGGTTGCCATAGGCTGGGTGGAGAGGAGAAAAGGGAGTTACTGTTTAATGGGTACAGAGTTTCAGTTGAGGAACACAGAAAATTCTGGAGATGGAGGATGGTGATGGTTGCTCACCAGTGTAAATGTACTCAAAGCCACCAAAATGTCCTTATAAATGGTTACGTGTTAAAATTTATGTTTATTTTGGGGCACTTGGGTGGCTCAGCGGGTTAAGCCTCTGCCTTTGGCTCAGGTCACGATCTCAGGGTCCTGGGATCGAGCCTCATAACGGGCTCTCTGCTCTTCAGGGAGCCTGATTCTTCCTCTCTCTCTCTCCCTGCCTCTCTGACTACTTGTGACCTCTCTCTGTGTCAAATAAATAAATAAAATCTTTTCTAAAAAATTTATGTTTATTTCACCAAAATACAGGGGAAAAAATCTATTCTAGAGACCATAAGATATCACTACACATCTACCAGAAAACCTAAAATAGTGATTATATTTCTTTTCTTCTTTTGTTTTTATTTTCTTCATAGGAGAAGGTAGAATTAACCCTAATGTAGGTGAAGCTAACCCTAATTTAGGGTTAGGTTAAAAGCTAACCCTAATACAGTCATCATTTCACTATATGTGTACACATTAAACTTACCAGTGATGTAGGTCAATTATTTCTCAATAAAACGTAAAAGGAAAGAAAAACAACAACACTACTATGTATTGAAAACGATGCAAGGAAATTGGATCTCCCATAATATGGTGTGAATGTCATATGGTATAGGCACTCTGCAAGACAGTTTGACGATTCCTATAAAAACTAAACATAGACTTAGCACACACTCCAGCAATCATACTCTTGGACACTCATCCCAAAGAGATGAAAATTATGCCCACACAAAAACCTATATATAATTGGCCACATCAGATTTAAAGTAGCCAACACTTGGAAACAACCAACATGTCCTACAATGTGTGAGTGGCTGAATAAAGTGTGATACATCCAACCCGCAGACTAGTACTCATCAACAAAAAAGAAGGAACTGCTGATATACACAACTTGAATGGATATTAAGGACATTACACTGAGAAAAAGCAAAATCAAAAGATCACAAGCTGTATCCCTCCACTTTTATGACATTTCAAAATGAAATTACAGAGATGGAGAACAGATCAGTGACTTCCAGGAGTTAGGTATAGTCGAGGGAAGAGTGGTTCATTCATGGAGGCTGAAGGGACTTCCAATGATCTGAAATCAAAAATGCTTCAAAAATTATTCTGTTTTCTCTTTAGGACCACATGTACTTCAGTTAATGTCCCTCCCCATCATTCCAATTCCTAGTGAAAGCACAATGGCAGCTACCCACAGAAATTCCACCGACAACTCGTCATACACCAACTTATACCCACCACAATTTGGCCTATTTTCTTCCCAGTTTTGCCCGGGGTTACTATTAAGTTCAACCAGTGGTATCAACACAATACCCGCTATTTTCATATTTAATCCTCTACCACTTATGTATAAATGCCTTCTTAAAATTCAAGAACACACAAAGATGGATAGGGTGCTGTCACTTAAAACAAATCCAGTTTATAAAAATCTGAATGCAAACACAGAATTTAGTGTGATGATCAAGTGTTCACACTGTATTTTGTTAAAGAGTGTACTCTCCTGTGAAACACTGTTTGCATGTAACTTTCCCAAACATCTTTACTACCATATTGTTCATAAAGTAATGAAGGTGTAAAGAATTGTAAGAACACAATAATAAAAGCAAACAACTGCAGTATTATGAAAGCCAATGTTGGATTCCATACAAAAAAAAAAGTCATACAACTCATGTTTGTACCATTAATCCTTACAACAGTTTTTCTTATTCCAATTCACGATTGTTTTCAGTTTCTTATGAAAATATGCACTATCCCTTCACAGAAGATTTTATGATGAGATTAAATGACAACAGTTGTGATTCCCGTGTGACCCATCACACCCACCAATCAGTGAAAAGTGTTCCCTTTTCTCTGCATCCTCACCAATATCTCGTTTCCTTAGTTGTTAATTTTAGCCATTCTGACCAGTGTGAGGTGATATCTCATATGGTTTTGATTTGGATTTCCTTGATACTGAATGATGTTGAACATTTTTTCGTGTGTCTGTTGGCCATTTCATGTGTCTGCTATCTGTTCATGTCTTTGAGAAACATCTGTTCATGTCTTCTGCCCATTTCTTGACTGGATTGTTTTTTTGGGTGTTGAGTTTGATAAGATCTTTATAGACTTTGGATTCTAGCCCTTTATTGGATAAGACATTTGCAAATATCTTCTCCCATTCTGTAGGTTGCCTCTTAGTTTTGTCAATGGTTTCCTTTGCTGTGCAAAAGCTTTCTATCTTGATGAAGTCCCAGTAGTTCATTTTTGCTTTTGCTTCTTTTGTGTTTGGAGACATGTCTAGCCAGAAGTTGCAGCAGCCAAGGTCAAAGAGGTTGCTGTGGTCAAGGTCAAAGAGGTTGCTGCCTGTGTTCTCCTCTAGGATTTTGATGGATTCCTGTTTCATATTTAGCTCTTTCATCCATTTTGAGTTTATTTGTGTGAGTGGTGTAAGAAAGTAGTCCAGTTTCCTTTTTCTGCATGTAGTTGTCCAATTTTCTCAACACCATTCATTCAAGAGATTTTTTTTTCCATTGGATCATTAATTTAATTTTTTTGCAGATCCTTAGTTATCTGTTGTTCTCAAGGGAATATAAGAAGCCATGTTTCCTCTTTCTAGAAAGTCACATTTCATAACTACAGCCATATTCTAACCAATTAACATTTATATCAGATGCTTAAATGTATTTGGCTTTAGGGACCTATATTTTCAAATTCTCTCCCATGCTCGACATTTCCCAGAGGACCCCAGACCAGCCCTCATCCACATGCTGCTACACAACCTGGTCATTTCAAATTCTAAGCTGGCACTGAAGTCTTCAGAAATTTTTAAAGAAGATAAACTTAGTCTGACATGGTCTACTATGACAACTTTTTCTATTGCTTAATGAGCTTTCCCCTGCGTCTCTCTCTCTCTCTCTGTAGCAGTTCCTTTCACTGTTACTGATCTTCACCAAAGTACAGGTAAAAGACAAGCCCCCTGGGAAAACATGGAACCTTGATAGCCATGCACCCCCCCACCAAAAAGTTTCCACATCTGTGCTACCTGCTCCAGAAAAATTACTGTCACTGTTACTCTGAAACAGAGCACCAGGGAATGAACTCGGACTTCTGATTCTGGTCTGAACAGTTCTACCATCTGTCACAAGATGTAGATGTTCTTTCCCTCTGCACTTAGACCAAAATGGCTGCAAAATTATGTATGAGACTGTGTAACTACCACATAAGGTCATACAGCGGGGCAGAGTTACAAGAGCTGGGTTTCAGGAACTGCACTGCTCTAACTCCAAGCGTGATCTACACCAGCACCTGCTGCCCGAGGCTACCTGGGCCCTCTCTTCCAATCACAGGGCTCCAACAAGCCCATGCGCCCTCTCAGACCATGCCCTCTGCTTGGACCACTCCTGTCCTACCTGTCCTCTGGCTAAACCCACTCACCTTCTAACCCCAGGCCCCATTGATAAGTGTTCCCTGATGGCTTCGGAAGCATCTTCAGCTTATCTTCACCCAACCATTTCTCACTATTCACTGTCTGGGATGATGCTGCCTCCCTACTAATGAAGTCTTGAGGGCAGGACAACCTGCTTCTCCCAAGCTTATATACCCTGTGCCTAGCAGGTTTACCATAAAGCTAACAAAGCTTAAGATCAAGCCTCCTGCATTACAAGCCCTCTTCTGAAGCCATAAGAGAGCCCTATGTGTTGTGTTATGTTTGTTTTTTCTCTCAATTTCCAATAGTAATATATTTTAAATGTGATAGTTTGATCTGTCAAAGTGAGGTGTGGTCATCTTGACCATCAGAGGAAAACACTATGGACTACTGGGAAATTAGCTTGTGATTGAGTGTCTACCCAAAGTGTTTTGGGTGAAATGTTACAGAAAAAAATGATTACTTTATATCATACGCTGGAGTTAAGTGGGAGATGTTTTAACTGCCATTATTTGAGTATGCTGTTTTTCCATTCAATGTCCCCTAGGACACACTTCCCTTGCCTATTGGGTGACACTAAGGTGTCTGAGGACATTTTTGGAATTTGATAAAGAGGAGGCTGGATCATGAATGCATACGGAATTGCTCGGCTTTTAAAAATTTTGTCATTTCTCGGGGCACCTGGGTGGCTCAGTGGGTTAAGGCCTCTGCCTTCGGCTCGGGTCATGATCCCAGGGTCCTGGGATCGAGCCCCGCGTCGGGCTCTCTGCTGAGCGGGGAGCCTGCTTCCTCCTCTCTCTCTGCCTACTTGTGATCTCTATCTGTCAAATAAATAAATAAAATCTTTGAAAAAAAAATTTTTGTCATTTCTCATTATAAATATTCACCTTGACGTACTTCTGTTTTTATAATTTTATAATCCTTTTCTGAAAAACAACCCTTCCAATTGCATAAATCCAGGCTTCACAAATCTGGATCTGCCCCTGCCTGTGCCTCACCTAACCTGACACACTAAACTGGTCAAGTGTAAGCATGCATGTACAAATGGACCCAGGCAGGTCATTTAACATCTCTCAGTTCACCACCTCCAAGTAATAGCAAAGTATAGGTCTAATGAAAGAGCTCAGGGAGCCTGGGTGGCTCAGTTGTTAAGCGTCTGCCTCAGGCTCAGGTCAAGATCACAGGGTTCTGGGTTTGAGCCCCACATCAGGCTCCCTGCTCAGCAGGAAGCCTGCTTCTCCCTCTCTCACTCCCCCTGCTTGTGTTCCCTCTCTGGCTGTGTCTCTCTCTGTCAAATAAATTAATAATAATAATGAAACAGCTCATGTGTAAAAACATTTTGCACAGCACTACAAGGTGCCCCAAACAGTTAAGGTAGTTAAGGTAGTTAAGGTAGTAACGCCAACAACTTCTTTCCAAAGACATGGAGTGTATTAACTGAAAGACAGGAGATACTAAGAAAGAATGCCAAAGAAGGGATCTGAGTTCGTGTGACAGCGTTCACAGATCATCTTTACTGAGTCAAGAAACTCTTCAGGAATCTTCAGCAGGACAAGATAGACTTTTAATTCCCTACTGTTTTATCAGAACCTCCTCCCTGTTAAATTCTAATTCTTGGGTAGGAATTGTCTGCTTCACAAAAACTTAATTTTGAATTTCAAATATTGAGAGAGTCTACATTGTGCCTCCAAAATGTGGTTAAGCTTCAAACTCTGGGACCTGCTTCCCCCAAACCTTGTAACTTTCTGACTGTTGTGACAACCCTCTCCTCACGTGACCTTTGCTCTGACTGTTGTGTGCCTGGAGTACAGAACAACCTGCCTGTCCCTATCCCAAAACAGGGGTGGCCATATACCAGCTGGGCGAATTGTACAACAGTACAGGAATAAGTGAGCAATAAAACTGAAGAGTGTACTGAATGAACCTTGACCACTGCTTGTGTGGAACTAAACTAGAACCACATATTCATTTAACAAACATTTCCTGAGCATGGCACTGTACTGGTACCGGAAAATCAGGGGACAAGAGAATAATTCTTTAAATCTCTGCTGTCCTGGTGATTTCAAGCTTAAAAAAAGAGATGAAACCAAACAATAAGAAAATCTCCTCAAAAACCTAAAAGGGTGAGGTGGGTGTCCCATTTGAGCTGAAACGTGCACAATGAGTAAGAATTTAATTATACAAAGGGAGAGGAAGCAAGAGTGTGCCAACTAGAGGAAACAGCAGACCAAACTAGGGGTCTGGGAAAATGAATAAGCATGACACTCGTGAGACACTGAGAACAGTATGGCTGGAGTTAATGGTGCAAGGGATTTCTACAATCACAGATGTGACCAAGTACCAGCTTTAATTATTGTTTTTCCAGCTGGGTCACCTCCCCAGTGACCACAGCCACAGTCTAGAATATTGCTATCATGGGTCAGAGAACAAGCTCACCTTCCCTCCGTGGTTTTCCGGATACACAGTCGGCCAACACTTACTGAAAGGCTGTATCATGCTGGACACCACACTAGGTATTTTGATATAATGGAGGATGATAATTTGTGTCCACAGGACACATGGTTGTGGTGTGACAGAGGCTGAAAGAGGATCTGGGGTTCAAATCCAAGTTCTATTGTAATTCAGCTAGGTGGCTATTCCCTGATCACTTCTGAGCCTATCACAGCTCCTGGGCCAGATAAATAAGCACTGATGAAGAAAAACCAGCCCCACGTCAATGAACCTCAGCTTTCCTTCTGGTAAAAGAAGGCTAACTCCTAGGGTTTTCTATACATTAGAGAATTCTTGAAGAAGTATAGAGCACCATGGTTGCAATATAACAGATTAAAAACCAAACATTTCTAATGTATTTCACTGGACCCAATGTGTCCATTTTCCTCCAAATAATTTATCCTCCTTAAATGGGAATGTTAGTATTCTTTAGTGGAATTTTCATTTTTTAAAATTTTTCTAAATCATTTTTTAAAGCAGAAAGCTATTATTCTCTTTCAATTATCCTCACCTTTGGAAAGCCCAGGCTTTCAGGCCACAGGCTCTACCCATGGCACCAAAGGGTATTACAACCTGATTATCAAAATAATCAGGAAGCAGGAGCATCCTTCCAAAATGGTAACCTAACACCTAAAGCACAAACAAGTCTTAGAAAATTTCCAGAAAGATACCGAATGTAGGGGCGCCTGGGTGGCTCAGTGGTTAAAGCCTCTGCCTTCGGCTCAGGTCATGATCTCAGGGTCCTGGGATCGAGTCCCACATCGGGCTCTCTGCTCAGCGGGGAGCCTACCTCCTCCTCCTGTCTCTCTCTGCCTGCCTCTCTGCCTACTTGTGATCTCTCTGTCAAATAAATTAAAAAAAAAAAAAAATCTTTAAAAAAAAAAAAAAAGATACCGAATGTATAGCTTTCCAGTGTCATAACCTAGATACAATGATATATCTCACTCTTACCCGAGGGACAGTTCTGGTTATGGAGCCAGAGCAGCTTGGGCAAAGTTCTGCTCTAAGAAAATAAAGCCCACCAAGGCAGAGCGAAAACCTGTCTGATCAGAACAGATAGGGGATATGGCCACAAAGCAAGAGATGAATCTGCAAGAGATAATATTTGAGGCAGAGAATAAAACATGCACAAAGTCTAAGACAATGGCAACTCTGAAGAGGTTATAGGCAACAACCCAGAGATTAATTTGCATAATGGTGGAGGAGAGAAAACAGACAACCCTGACCATCAGCACCTCTTGATGACTGGTGGGCTACAGAGAGTAAAGTAATGGAGGAATCAGGGAAACTCAGATGTAAGGTCACCATGCCTGGGAGAATGGTGATATGGGAACAGCCAGTCAGGAAGTTGGACTTGGGGGGGGGAGGATGTGTAATTTGGAGAAGAACTGAAAGATTGTTTAAAATTTAACAGCCCAGGGGCGCCTAGGTGGCTCAGTGGGTTAAAGCCTCTACCTTCGGCTCAGGTCATGATCCCAGGGTCCTGGGATCGAGCCCCGCATTGGGCTCTCTGCTTCACAGGGAGCCTGCTTCCTCCTCTCTCTGCTTCCCTCTCTGCCAACTTGTGATCTCTCTCTGTCAAATAAATAAATAAAATCTTAAAAAAAAAAAAATTAACAGCCCAGATTTGAAGTCAGTGCTAGGTAACTGAATGGAAATACCAAACAGGCTGGAAATAGAAGATGTGGCCTGGGCAGAGGTCAGGAGGAGGCTCCTCATGTGGGAGTCTTCAAGGAGGTGCTGTGGTTCTAACAACAGGAGAGCTGAGCTTGCCTGGAAAGAGAAAATAAAGGGGTGGGCCCTGGGTACACCCAGGTAAGCAGAAGGGAAGAAAACATAATAGCCAAGAAAGGACTCGGTAAGAACCAGCAGAATTCTTGAACATTAAGAATCACATAGGGCAATTTCCCTACGTTTACTCCCCCAGCGACTTGCCATTTCATCACCTCGGCATCCAAAATTTTCCATGGCCTAGCTTTGCTTACCTCTCTGACCAGTCTTCTCTCCTTCTCAATGATCCAGCCGCTTGGGCCTTTTACTGTCCCCCAAATATGTGAAGGTCATTATTCCTTCAGGGCCATTTGTGCTTTCTGATCCTTCTACAACACTGCAGGGTATCCCGGCTCTCTCCCTACCTCAGGACACACACTACTCTCTACATTATATGTTGTAAGTGCCACAATATACCACTAACTGCATGCCCTATGTTTTTATTTGTCTACCTACTTATTGTCCATCTCTCCACTCTTAAGTAGGCTCTGGGAGAGTAGGGTCTTAGAATCCTGACTATTTCCCTCTGTGCTATATCCTTTGTGCCTAGAATAGTGCACTATACTAAACAGGGACTTAAACACCCCTGATTAAGGAAGAATAAAATTGGTAATCCTCATGGGATCAGTTTTGATAGAAATAAGGCTAAAGCCAGAGTGTATCAAATTATGACAAGGGAAAAGAGTCAGGAGTTTAAAACACCTACTCAAACCATACACATGCACAACCTTGGGGGTGAGAGGGAGGAGTTATAATAAGGCAGAATCACTATCCCATCTTCTGTAATAGCTCCCTTTCTAGAATGTGTTAATAAAACATTTTAATTGGATCACATCTTACTTTTTCTGAGGGTTCTCTGAGAGAAATATCTGACCCCTACGAATCATGCCTGAAATGGTTAAGATGGTAATATATTTTTAAAATCAACTAGAACAAAAATGTCAATTACTTCACATTCTGTGTTGAAGAACACAAGGCTGCATATTGCCCAAACCGTGGGGGCTATCACTAAAGTATGGGAAGTGAGACAATCAGACTTTATGAACATGTGGTACTTATTTACCCAGAGCCCCCAAATCTACACCCACAAGGAAATTCCTTCAAAGTTGGGTGCTAGGGCTGATTCTTCCAGAAATTTCCCACAGTTGTACATTTTACCTTTGGCCCTTTATTAGAAGTATGTCCTATCAGTAGTGACAGAAGGGGTGACCAGAAACCCTCCCTGTGCTAAGAGGAAAGGGTACCATTTAAGCATCTGGACAAGGACAAAGCTAATGGAGGGATTATGTAACATTCCAAGTCATAGATTTAGCTAATGTCTGAGAAGTGGTCTTCCCTCTGCTCTTGCATGAAGCAATCTCTGGCAGCAACTAAGGAACTCAGGACTTCCAGGAACTGACATCTTGTGGCTCCTAGCCAGGCAGGATGAAGCAGTTACCACGGTTCCTCTGCACTATGGGCAGAACATGCAGCTTTCAAGGTTGTTTGCCCCCTTACAAGCAAGACAGGAGAAACAGCAGAAAGGACCGAACAGGAAAAAATCAAGTTAGCAGAAAACAAAAGCCATCGAGGAGCGGCGACTTCAATTAGCCCAGCCAAAACAATGTTGGAAAAAGCCAGGCAAGAAGGGGCAATTAGTTGAGATGCACATGCTGCTGGGATTAAGTCAGGAGACTCAAGCTGCTAAAAATAAATTTTCACAAAGGCAACACGTGATCTAGAAATTGTTTTCAGGCAAAAGCCCTTCCTGATTCCATTCTCAAAGGCAGAATTAGCTGTACTGGTATGTGCTAAAAAACACCTTCATCCATGCCCCCTGACACCCGAGCTAATAAAATGTCTATTACCTTGAGCTGGAGAGCTTGATGGAGCAAATGAAAAACAATTACTGAGCCCAGATTTTTTTTGAGTATATTTGTTTTAGAGGGTCAGGGCTTACCTAGACTTAGTTACAGGCAGGATCCTCTAGCAAGACAAAAAAAAAAAAAAAAAATTGAGAAAAGGGAGATGCTTTAATGGAAAGCCCAGAGTGTAGTACCATTCTTCACAATTAAAGCTTAAGAGAGACTGCAGGGCTGTGAAGGAAAATAATGGCGTCCTTGGGTAATGGCCGATGGAGCAATCAACTTGTGGTGACAGTATAATGGGAAGGTCATTTTAATTAACCAGGGCAGGTGGGAAAACCCCAGGCTTCTTGTGGTCTCTACCACTTTCAAAGCAAGAAAATTATATGGCTTCTAATATAGATAGCATTAAAAATTCTGAGTATCAAACCAGTGCAGTTCAATTAGTCAAGTGAGTCACTCCCCCTAAGAACCTTAATTTCCTCATCTCAAAGTGAGGGTGACCAGGCAAAAGTCTCAAAGATAGCATCCCTTACTAACATTGAGATAATCGGGGAGAGAGGTCAGTCACAGGCAGCCCTCAGGGACAGAGAGCCCCAAGGAGAGAAGGAGCAGCATCTGGAGGACAGGATTTCCTTCGACAGGAACCAGAAGCCAAAGGGAGTCTGTGCGAGTCAGGAAGGAGGTGTCTGCCAGGTGAGCAAAAAATAAAGCCACTAAGTCCCGGCCTTAATAGGAAGCTGCCTCCCTCGGCTAGGAAACAGGCCCTGGGACCTGTCCTCGGGTCCTTCCCCTATACGGCAGGGACCAAGAAGCGTACACTCGGCCAAGGACTCAAGGAAGTTACTCCAAGTTGCTCCCCAGAAATCCAAGTGCTTGACTGGGGCAGGTTTTGCTCAGCTAGCTAGCTAACGAGCAAGTCAGAGGCCTAAACATCAGAACAGAGAGTCCAGGGGCAACCAATGTTCCTGGGGCAAACACAGCAAGATACCATCAACTTGGGAGAGTAACAAACCTAAAATATTAACGAAGAGGGAAGCAGCTTAGAGCCAGCTGGCCACAAGCTACTGAAGTGAAAACTGTGCTTTTGCAGCACAGTTAAACCATTTGCAGCCTCCAGAGAAAAGAAATGATACTCTTCTCAGTCAGCTGCTACGATGAACATGCCTGAAGGGTGGAAGAGAGCAAGGGCCCACACGCAAAGGTTCACAGACACACCCTCTGCAGATGTTACAAACATCTCCAGGGATCAGAGGCTTGCATTCAACAGAATTGGAGAAACATAAGAAATGAAGGAACCATAGCAAAAAAAAATTTTTAAATCGAGATATTTTTGAACACTTATAAAATATACAGAATTGAACACACCGCCTTTGCACAATGAAAATGAGAACGCCCAGTTTCATAATTAGTTGTTATTAAAGCTAAAAAAAACTAGCTATGAAATATATCTGGAAGTTATTTAATGAAATGCTGTTATATCTCATTTGCAAAGCAAGCCATTAAAATTTGAAATACGAGGGGCTCCTGGGTGGCTCAGTAGGGTAAAGCCTCTGCCTTCGGCTCAGGTCATGATCCCAGGGTCCTGGGATCGAGCCCCGCATCGGGCTCTCTCCTCAGCAGGGAGCCTGCTTCCTCCTCTCTCTCTCTGCCTACTTGTGATCTCTGTCAAATAAATTAATAAAATCTTTTAAACAAAAATTTGAAATATGTACACCCTTCATCCAGCAATTCCACTCCTGGGAATCCATACTACAGAGACAAAAATATCAATATATAAGGACATATAGACAAAGATATCTAGTAAACAACTCTTCATGGTCAGAGAACCAAAACAGAGTGAGTACCCATCCACGGACAAAAGACCTGGTTCACACCCTCTCATTAGAAAGAATGAGCCTGATGACTTAGAGGGCTTTCTACTCTGCTTGGTGGGGAAAAGATAAAGAGCCCTAAGTCCCAAGGATCCAGATTTTAAAAAATTATTTCATTAAAGCTTGTGTCTAAGTTTATGCATAGGATTGTAGGAGAACACAAAAATCAGTAAATATATCCATTAATTCTAGTTCTCAAACTTTAGTGTGAAACAGAACTACCTGAAAGTTGCTTTAAAGTGTACATTGCTGGGCCCCCACTGGTGCCCCAGAATCTCTGATTCAGTAGGTCTGGGGTAAAGGTCTCAAAATCCTTTTTGCCAGTAAGTTCCAAGGGGATTCTAATGCTTGCTGCTGAGACAAACGCATCAATCTTCAACAGTAGCTACCAGGGAGACAGAAAAGGAGGTATAAAATGGGGACGAATGATTAATGGACTCTGCCCAAGATCCAAACAGATTTCCTATAGGATTCCTTTCATGGAACACTGCGTGTACAAATTTGCAAAAAGTAATGTCTAATATTTCTACTTATATTTTCTATGATGAGCAAGGGTTAAATAACTTTACTTAAAATATAGCTATTTTTATTGAGAAAAAATTTTTGCCATCAAAAGTTTCTCAAGGAAGAGCTCATCTGCTTTATTCACAGCACTGAACTGATTTGGGGAAGATCAGTGCTACTTACAACATACATAAAAATCAAAATATAATGTGAAAAGAGGAAGTTCCTAGATTAACAAGTATAACATACATTTGTTTAATGACATTTATTAATTTCCAAAAACTTTGAGAAAACTCAATTTAAAAAGTAACTGAAGGGGGCGCCTGGGTGGCTCAGTGGATTAAGCCTCTGCCTTCGACTCAGGTCATGATCTCGGGGTCCTGGGATCAAGCCCCACGTCGGGCTCTCTGCTCGGCGGGGAGCCTGCTTCCCCCTCTCTCTCTCTGCCTGCCTCTCTGCCTACTTATGATCTCTCTCTCTCTGTGTGTGTCAAATAAATAAATAAAATCTTTAAAAAAAATAAAATAAAATAAAAAGTAACTGAAAAACAATGAACAGCATAATACTCTCTGGCTTGTGAAGGCAAAATCCCTTTCAAAATTCAAGCAAAGGGGCACCTGGGTGGCTCGGTGAGTTAAGCCTCTGCCTTTAGCTCAGGTCATGATCTCAGGGTCCTGGGATCGAGCCCCACATCGGGCTCTCTACTTGGAAGGGAGCCTGCTTCCTCCTCTCTCTCTCTGTCTGCCTCTCTGCCTACTTGTGATCTCTTTTTGTCTGTCAAATAAATAAATAAAATATTTTTTAAAAATAATTCAAGCAAATACCGAGTAAGCAAAATCTCTCCTTTTTAAACACTACTTGCATCATTTCCGATCTTTTTATGTACAAACTAGGAAACAAAGGGCTGAAAACAACAAACTAAAAGAATAAAAATAACTTTATGACTTCCAATTAGAACTTTTAAGCTCCCAAGGGTATAAGTTAAGGAGGTTTCAAGATAGAGAATAAACATCTTAGATTATATTAATTATAAATGACGCTTTTCCAGGCTTTCACACTTGTCATTAGCTTCAGCACCACTACTCTGCTAGCTTAACACTCCTCCTCCCAAAACCATATTGTCACTCAATCTAACGACTAAGCCTAGGGGCACCTAGAGGTCAGTGAAGGGTCCCACTCTTGTTTTTGGCTCAGGTCATGATCTCAGGGGTCCTGAGCTCCAGCCAGGTGTTGGGCTCTGTACTCTCAGCAGAAAGGCTGCTTCAGAAACTGTCTCCCACTTCCTCTCCCCCTTCTTCTTCTCTAAAATAAATAAAATCCTTAAAAATCAATAAAAATTAAAAACAAATACAAAGCCTAGACCTCAAACCCGATTGCAAATGTCTACTATTTTTTCTATCATGAGCAAACAGCCTGGTCTTCCAAAGGGGCTCCTTTAGTGCTCCTTAGAGCACAGAGTCAGGAAGCTGCTCCAGGCTGAAAATTGGATTTGCAAGGCTCAGGTCCCCATGGTATACAAATCGATATAAAACTCTTAGCTACCAGTCACCAACCCCTGCTCCTTCTCTAACCTTATTACAGTGCAGTGTTTCTCTTTTCCTGCAACAGCAACTCAATGGACCTCCATTGTTCATTTTAAAAATAGAATGAGTCTGTGGCTGAGCTGAGGAATATCCCTGCAGCTCCAACACTAAGACTGCCTCCCGCCTAAGAGGAGCAAGCAGAAATGTTGGCCAAAAAATTATAAAGTTCGACAGCACACCAGACGTTATCAGAAATTTTAACACCCTCTGAAACAAATTCCTGAAATGCAAAAAAAAATTTAAGTCCTTTCTTTGTGCACACAATAAAATACACAAGATTATGAAACTATATGGGCATAAGAAACAGACCAAGATTTGAAAATACTACATAGAAACCACAAATGAAGTAATGGAAACTAAAATTGTAAGATAAAAAGACTCGAGAATACAGAAAATTAAGTAGAAAATTAAAAATATTAGGGGCGCCTGGGTGGCTCAGTTGGTTAGCTCTTGATTTTGGCTCTGGTCACGATCTTAGGGTCCTGGGATGGAGCCTGGCACTCGGTTCCACACTCAGCAAGGAGTCTGCTTCGGGATTCTCTCTCTCCCTTACCCTCTGGCCCTCCTCTGCTTGTACCAGCTTGCACATGTGTGTGCTCTCTCTAAACAAATCTTTAAAATAAAAAAGAAAGAAAGAAAGAAAAAATGCTCCTAGAATTCAGTCCACAGAAAGGACAAAAAAACAGTCCTTGAAATGAGAAGAAAGAGTGGAAAGAGAAAAACTGGAAAGAGAAACATAGTGAAAGACCTAAAAAAATAAAACTCTAAGATGAAGCGTGACAGCTTTCTTCAAGGATCCAAACAAAGTGCATGAGATAAAAAAGAGTACTTACAACTGTAGATTTTCTATAGGTATAAAGGTATCGCTCCACCATCTTCTTTAAAAACTTTAATTCTGATATAGTTACCATTACAGTGCTGTATGTACAATGCTGTACGTATTAGTTTTAGATGTACAATATAGTGATTCAACCACTCATTGCATTACTCAGCGCTCATGGTGGTTAAGTGTGCTCATAATCTTCTCCTCTCTCACCAATGCCAAAACTGCACCCCCCGCCCCAACTCGTAAACATCAGTTCGTTCTCTGTATTTAAGAATTTGGGTTTTTTGTGTCTCTTGTCTTCTTTGTTCATTTGTTTCATTCCTTAAATTCCACATGAGAGAAATCTAACGGTATTTGGAAGTACAACACTCATGACAAAAACCCTCAATAAAGTGTGTTTAGAGGAACAACACTCAACATAATAAAGGCCTTATATGAAAAAGCCACAGCTAACATCATACTCAATGGCAAAAATCTCATAGTTTTTCCCCTAAGGTCAGGAACAAGACAAGGATGTCCACTCTCACTACTTTTATTCAACATAGTACTAGAAGTCCTAGCCACAGCAATCAGACAGGAAAAAGAAATAAAAGGCATCCAAACTGGTAAGGAAGAAGTAAAACGTTCACTATTTGCAGGTGGCAAGACACCATATAAGAAATATCCTAAAGACCACAAAAACCTACCAGACCTGGTAAACGAATAGCCCCTACCATTTTTAGTAAGGATTCTCTTTAGCGACCAAGAAGCAAAGACCTTTGATTTTTAAAAATTAATTCTTACGTCAAAACAGTTTATAATCAAAGGAACAAAAACAAAATGACCAGAACAAAGTGCCTTTTTGTGGAGGGTGGGTCAAAGTTGAGAATCATCTCTATCAAATTTTTCCTCCATAATTATCACTCTATTTATGTGATCTAATCCTCCATAAAATAAATCTTGCAATTAACATTTTAAAGCACATCTTGGGGCGCCTGGGTGGCTCAGTGGGTTAAGCCTCTGCCTTCAGCTCAGGTCATGATCTCAGGGTCCTGGGATCGAGCCCCACATCAGACTCTCTACTCAGCAAGAAGACTGCTTCTATTCCTCTCTCTGCCTGCCTCTCTGCCTCCTTGTGAGCTCTCTGTCAAATAAATAAATAAAATCTTTAAAAAAAAATAAATAAAGCACATCTTAATAAGACTTTTTGTTAGCACATAATTATTATTTTGTAATTTAAAGGTATCTCCATATGTTATAGGCCCTTTAAAATTTCTATTGGGGGGGGTGGTTTACCTTCATTATACACTTGCCAGAGTCAGTTTCTTTTCTAAGAGAACAAATCATAATAAATAGGATTGCTAGTACATAAAAGTACCCAAAAAATGAGATGTGATATACTGCAGTCAAGGGGCAACCGGCCAGCTCAGTCAGTAGAGCCTGTAATTCTTATCTCAGGACCATGAGTTTGAGCCCCATGGTGGGTGTAGAGATTACTTAAAAAGATAAAAAACTTAAGGGGTGCCTAGGTGGCTCAGTGGGTTGAGGCCTCTGCCTTCGGCTCAGGTCATGATTCCGGGGTCCTGGGATCGAGCCCCGCGTTGGGCTCTCTCCTCAGCAGGGAGCCTGCTTCCTCCTCTCTGTCTTCCTGTCTCTCTGCCTACTTGTGATCTCTGTCTGTCAAATAAATAAATAAATAAATAAATAAATCGTTAAAAAAAAAAGATAAAAACTTAAAATATATATATATATATATAT
Organism: Enhydra lutris kenyoni; assembly: GCF_002288905.1. Classification (NCBI taxonomy): domain Eukaryota; kingdom Metazoa; phylum Chordata; class Mammalia; order Carnivora; family Mustelidae; genus Enhydra; species Enhydra lutris. The sequence continues at coordinate 518,850 of NW_019154103.1, read as the reverse complement.
ATATATATATATATATATGGCAGTAAAAAGAATCATCTAAATAAATGCCTTAATAATAACCTTAATGTCAATAAAATTCAGCACAAATATAAATATAGCTCTGAAGAAACACAAAATATCAACAGTGCTCATACTGATGATGGGATTAAACATGGGATTTTAATGTTTCTTGATATTTCCAATTTTTATAATATATGAAACATAAATATGAATTTTAAAAATTAAATATTTACAAACCAGATTTTATAAACTAGAAGCTAGGAGTAAATATTTCTCAAACTTCTGAACACAGAAGAGCAGAGAGAAGGCCCACCCCAGAATACAGAAACAAGTTTTACTATAGTTCTTACGTGTGCTCTATTTACGTGTTCCTAATTTGGTAAAAATCGGTTTAAGTCTTATTTTCATTATAATGTATCCCCTCTGACCTCTTACTGCATGTGCCCAAGTACTCAAATTGGCTGAGATCAGTTTATCATACTGACATTAAAGTTTAAGTGGGGGAAAAAAATCAGATTACAACATATATATGTATATGTGTATATCTATATCTATATATATATTAAGAGTCATATTGAACATAAATGTACATATTTCATCTAAGATCATCAGTTATAACTTTCATTTTATATTCCACTAAAAAAATTACCTATCATAATACAATTTTTATTTCATACTCATTGCAACAATTTCTAAATTTAGACAGATTTTATCATGTTTCATGATACTGTTTCCATGTGTTCCGTGTCACTGTATGTACACAACAGCTCAACTTTTTAATACCAAATCCTGGTAGAAACATCTTGAAAGCATTTAATTAATGTATCAACAACAATCACAAGTACTTTTGTTACAAGTAATCTTAAGTGAACCCATACAACCATTAAAACCCAGGACACACATGCACAGAGAGTAACTACAACATGATATCTGCCAGAATGCATAGCAGATATAAGAATATCTCAATTCCAGGGGCGCCTGGGTGGCTCAATGGGTTAAATCCTCTGCCTTCAGCTCGGGTCATAATCTCAGGGTCCTGGGATCGAGCCCCACATTGGGCTCTATGCTCAGCAGGGAGCTTGCTTCTTCCTCTCTCTCTGCCTGCCTCTCTGCCTGCTTGTGATCTCTGTCTGTCAAATAAATAAATAAAATCTTTAAAAAAAAAAACTCAATTAAATAAGATGTTAATTTGAGGGAAGGAAATTAAAATGAGGGAGGGAAAAACTGCACCTTAGAATCAACAAAGAATTATTTTAATATAACATCTACAGGGGATGAGATTCTGAGTAATGTCTTCTTAGCACCTTTCATATATTTCATTTTATTTTAGTCAGTACATACTGTTTGATAATTTGAAAAGTATCTTTGCTTTTGTTTTTTAAGACCTTTCTTTCCTTGGGCTCTGTGTACTGACTCTCTAGTCTGATCATAGTCAAATAGGTAGGAATCAAAACAGCTATACCGTAGGATGCTGATCAACTACAAGATTTATTATCTTGATTAGGTTTGTGGGATTTGAAGTAGGAGAGCAGGACAGAATAAGCAGAGGTGAGAAGGAGGAAGATACAAATAATAATAATAATAATAATAATAAATAAAAAGCCAGGGAGACTTACTAGCTATTTACAGTTTAGCCTTGAACCATTCTTCATCATTATGGCTGAGCAGGGTCCAACCTGCCTACAGTTTGGGACTTGCACATCGCAAACTAGAAAGAGTACTACAGACCACTGGGGAACCCAGGAGGCAAGTCATTCATTATTCTGATACCCGTTCATTTTATCATTTACTTTTTCCTCCAGAGAATAGAGTGGGGGATGTAAAAGGTGGGGGGATCAGTACAGGGAGAAGGAGGGTGGTTGGGCTACCTATACAGTGAAGTGTGCTAAGGGGAAATGAATAAGTAGATTTTTTTTTTTAAAGATTTTGTTTATTTATTTATTTGACAGACAGAGATCACAAGTAGGCAGAGAGGCAGGCAGAAAGAGAGGAGGAAGCAGGCTCGCCGCTGAGCAGAGAGCCCGATACGGGGCTCGATCCCAGGACCCTGGGACCATGACCCGAGCCGAAGGCAGAGGCTTTAACCCACTGAGCCACCCAGGCGCCCCGAATAAGTAGATTTTAATTGAAGATTCTGATTAAGTATGTTCTAGTTCCTCCATATTTCATTCTATTAAAGACTAACCTCAATTGAACTCATATTTTTAGCCTAGATGCAGTGCTCTGACTCAACTCCATGCATTGAAGATTCAAAGTTCACCTGAAACCACAGTTCCCACACACCCACCCATGCCCACTCCCCACCAACTCAGTCAGATTCTAAGGAAAAAGGTTTGGCCAAGGGAAAATGAAACCATATGCCATTTCCTCTGTGAAGAGAGGAACTTCACTTCCCTGTTACACCCAGTAATTGCTCTCAAGAATAGAAAAGTATCCTTCCTGCCTCAATGCAGAAGGCACCCTTGACCGAGCATCTCCCTGGGCATTTGTCAGCCCAACCCACACCTATTCTATGGATGCCCCAGCACTTGGCCCTTTGAATTCCTTTTCATTTTAGCTAATACAGCTGTCATTAGACTTTACCCCAAAAAAGACACACAGAGAAGATATTCTTGAATATCATTATGGTATCTTAAAATACAATGTTCAAAAATCATTCACACAAATGAGATGAGTATTTCTGAGTCTAGAAGTTAAACCGTTTAAATAAAACTCCTCAGGGAACTTTCACGAAACCCCAGACATTAGAACCAAGAGCCAATCCATTTTAAAAGGGTCTGTGTGAATACCAGAATGAGACAGTAAGGCTCTATTCGTTTTTGTTTTTGTTTTTGTTTTTTGTTTTTTGTTTTTTCCTGTTCATTTTTTAAAGCCTCAACTCAACAGTGAGTCAAACATCATTCTCCACTTTGGTCAGGTAGTTTTTGAGTGTCAGAAAGGGCCACTGAGAGCTGAAGTCCAGTGCGTAGGGACTTACGTAAAGAGGTACTTCATCGCAGCTCAACTCCATGGCTTCTGCATCTGCAAAGAAGATAATGAATGAGAACTGTTATTCCAAGAGGCACTGTAACCAACCAGCACCCCTATGTCCTGCCCGGCAGTGATCGACACCTGGGGAGGAAGGACCATGGGTAGGAAAACTGCAGACACAAAGTCATGAACAACAGAAAAGAGATTCTAGCTATATAAAATACCCTCTCCCTTTCTTCTTTCACATTAATGTCCACACATAAGGAAAACCTATCAACCCCAGATATTATCCTGAGAGCTCTCAAAAGAGAAATTTCAAAAAGCCAAGAAAGTCAACATAAACATGTCCAAAGTTTTACCTTCATTAACTCCTAAAGGTTAGAATCTACTTTGGTCTGAATGAGGCAGGAGACCTCAGTGACAAGACAGTTCTTTGCCTCTCATCCAGAAGGCCAAAGACTTCCGTCTCATGGTCACACGTCAGGTATGCACTCCACTGTTACCAACCTCTCCACCAGTTGTATGCATCTTATCTGCCTCTGGATATGCGTACCCTTTAAAACCCACACCCAGAAACAACCTTGAAGCTTAATTTTAAATTTTATTTTAAAAAAAGAAAAGAAAAAAAAAAAGCTAACACCATTCCAAAAGGAGTTCACTGAACACGTACAGGGGGCCAACCATTACACAAAGATGATCAGGAAGTGGTCCAGCCCTCAAAAACCTCAGCTTAACAAGGAAGACCAAAAAAGGGAAGAGTAGGCTGCATGAGAATTCTGCAAGGGTCAGACAGGGAGACCCAACCACCACCCAAGTTCTGCCTCTGGGTCCCAGGTGAAACTCTAGCAATAGTGCCTCGGGGACATCTGGTAGGGCTGCAGCCATATAGCAACCTGAACTGTGACATTTAGTACGGTAATACCCAAGTAGACCCTAGGCAAGAAGAAAAATACTCGAAGTTCTTTTTTTTTTTTTTTTTAATAAAAACCTTTAACTTCAGTATTTGTTTTATTTTTTAAGATTTTATTTATTTATTTGACAGAGAGAGATCACAAGTAGACAGAGAGGCAGGCAGAGAGAGAGAGGGAAGCAGGCTCCCTGCTGAGCAGAGAGCCCAATGCGGTACTCCATCCCAGGACCCTGAGATCACGACCTGAGCGGAAGGCAGCGGCTTAACCCACTGAGCCACCCAGGCACCCCTAACTTCAGTTTTATTAATACTTCATACACATGCTGCCATTGGCACCCTCCCAGGTCACAACTTATACTTCCTAAGTCATCCTCAGAGAACACCAAACGTCGAACAAGCTCATTTTCCACACATCGTACCCTGTGGCAGTTTATGTAGACCTACTCGAATGGGCTTATATATTATAATCAATTCTTAATGAAACTAACCTCATAAACTGGATGAATGGTTTAAGGATTCTAGGAAAGAAACTTCAAATTAAAGATAATACTAATAAGAATATGACAAATGAGACTCTCATTCCTAAGTACGAATTATTCATCAACTACAAAATAAAAATGACTAATCTAAGAACAACAAATAGATAGCTCTCCCCAAAAATCTGCCATCAAGTATGTATTTAAATATGAAAATATACCCAATAGCATATAACATGACCTCCTTCCCTAAATTCATACTGTGCTTCAAGGTATCAGCAATTTTTTACCTGTTTACAATCATGCCATACACAATTTCAATCCGTCAAAAAATTTTCACTAAACTTGATAAAATTAGATCTTTATGAAATTTCTACTTAATAGCAAAAGAAGTGTATTCTACAGTAAATGTGATTTTAAAATGAATGAAATACATAGAGAATAATAAAACCAAAATGTACTCCTTTATGAGCAAAACTCTGAACACTACTGAATAGTCTGATAAGTCTTACAAGCTGTGACAGGTTTGCCATACACTCATAAAACACAGATGTTTTCCCTTACTCAGCTTTTTATACTTTGTCTTGACGATACATCTAAAAGAAACTACTTTTTTTTTTTTAAAGATTTTATTTATTTATTTTACAGAGAGAGATCACAAGTAGGCAGAGAGGCAGGCAGAGAGAGAGGAGGAAGCAGGCTCCCCGCGGAGCAGAGAGCCCCATATGGGGCTCGATCCCAGGACCCTGGGATCACGACCCGAGCCGAAGGCAGAGGCTTTAACTCACTGAGCCACCCAGGCGCCCCAGAAACTACTTTTTTTTTTTTAAAATATTTTATTTATTTATTTGACAGAGAGGCAGGCAGAGAGAGAGAGAGGAGGAAGCAGGCTCCCTGCTAAGTAGAGAGCCTGATGCGGTGCTCGATCCCAGGACCCTGGGATCATGACCTGAGCCGAAGGCAGAGGCTTTAACCCACTGAGCCACCCAGGTGCCCCTTAAAGAAACTACTTTTGATGAGAATACAGACTTAATCTGAAGACCAGATTACTTCTTTAATAAAAAGTAATATTGTAGGGGCATCTGGGTGGCTCAGTCGGTTAGGCATCCGACTTGGGCTCAGGTCATGATCCTGGGGTCCTGGGACCCAGGCCCACATTAGGCTCCCTGCTCAGCAGTCTCTTTCTCCCTCTCCACTTCCACTCCCCCTGCTTGTGTTACCTCTCTGGCTGTCTCTCTCTCTCTCTGTCAAATAAATAAATAAAATCTTCACCAAAAAAAAAAAAAAAAAAAGCATGATGAGCTAAAGATACTCGTTCCTTCTGGAAATATTAGAATCATAATATGAATATAGAATAATAATAGAATAGGGACACTTTGGTGGCTCAGTCAGTTAAGCATCTGTCTTCACCTCAGGTCATGATCCCAGAGTCCTGGGATCAAGTCCTGCACTGGGCTCCCTGCTCAGCTGGGAGCCTGCTTTTCCTTCTGCCTTTAACCCCTACTCCTGCTCGGGCTATCAGTGGTACATGCTCTCGCTCTCTCGCTCTCTCTTTCAAATGAATTTTTTAATTCTTGGAAAAAAAAGTAATGTTCTCTAGGAAAACCATTAAACCACGACCACTGGTAGGGCAGCTGCTTGGATAAGAAGGTGACCCGAGGATAGTATTTTTGAGTATTGGGGAAACTCCTCAAATCATGAAACCATTAAAAAGTGAAAAGGGGATCATAATGAGATAAAGGCTTAAAGATAATCTCAGTATTGGGGCGCCTGGGTGACTCAGTGGGTTAAAGCCTCTGCCTTCGGCTCAGGTCATGATCTCAGGGTCCTGGGATCGAGCCCCACATCAGGCTCTCTGCTCAGCAAGGAGCCTGCTTCTCCCTCTCTCTCTGCCTGCTTCTCTGCCTCCTTGTGATCTCTGTCTGTCAAATAAATAAATAAATAAATAAATGATAATCTCAGTATTAAAGAAGAAGAGCACATCCTCCTCCCTATCCTATAAAAAAACAGACAAACTTCTTAAGTATTTCTAGTAGAAATAACTCCTTGGGGCGCCTGGGTGGCTCAGTCGATTAAGGGGCAGACTCCTGATTGCAGCTCAGGTCATGATCTCAGGGTTGTGCAATCAAGCCCTACATGGGGCTCCACACTCAGAGCGGCATCTACTTGAGCTTCTCTCTCTTCTTCACCCTCTGCCCCTCCCCCCCATTCTCTTCCTCTCTCTAAAACAAATAAATCTTAAAAAGACCAAAAGAAAAAAAAAAACCCATACTAGTGCTTTGAAAAATCAAATGCGACAGCATAAATTTTGTCAGAAAAACTCACAACCCCCCACCATCCACTATCACTCTCTCCCTCTCTTCCCCTCCTCTCTCTCTCTCACACACACACACACATCACTTTATGTTCCTCCTAAGAGAAAGAATTAGAGGCTGAAAGCTGCACTTGCACTAGGTCACCCTGGGCATGACAGAGCAAAGAGTGAAGCTTCCTGCTTCAAGAGTCTGGACTGGTAACCACGATGCTCTGCTGTGTGCTAGCCACAGAAATCAAACACCACATTCTTTAAACAATACTCATTTTTTAAATTCTGGTTTCATTTTCAAGAAAGTAAAATCCCAGGCCCATCTTTTTCCCACCACTGTTTCCCGTAAGACTTTGGTCCCCATTTTTAAAAAGATTCACTTTAGGCACCTCACTGATACCTGCTCTCCCCCTGTAAGAGGACGTCCAGTGTTGCCATCTCCACTTTACAGGAGTAAAAAAAAAAAAAAAAAAATCAGGCACCTGGGTGGCTCAGTCATTAAGTGTCTGCCTTCGGATTAGGTCTTGATTCCAGGGTCCTGGGCTTGAGCCATGTATCAGGCTGCCTGCTGCTCAGCAGGAAGCCTGCTTCTCCCTCTCCCACTATCCCCTGCTTGTGTTCCCTCTCTCGCTGTGTCTCTCTCAGTCACATAAATAAATAAAATCTGGAAAAAAAAAAAAAAAAGGTCAGCAAAATCTCACCACTTCACCAAGATCAAGCCACTGGAAGTGGCCAAACTGGGGTGTGAATCCAGCCTGTCTAATGGGTCCAGTCCAAGCTCTGCTTAGCCTCAGCACAAGGGCCTTTTGTAACATAAATATGGTCTCAAAGATAGCAATTCGTTTGGCTAAAAAGTAGCAAACACCTGGTATGAGCAACATCTCAGAAAAGGCTGCCTATGAACACCAGCTCTGCCCTCTTCCAACAGTGTGACTCGGGCCCATGACTTCACCTCCCTGGAGCAGTCTCTCCTCTGTCAGCAGTAAGGGTAAGAGTGCCCATCTCAGAAGACTACTGAGAAGACTGAGATTTGACACAAACAACAGAAAATACTTAGTGGCTATCACAAGCACTCCAAGGCTAGCTGCAATTATTACACTTAGATAAACAGTTTTTTAAGCATTTGAATATTTCTAATGACTTCTAAATATCAGACTGATCAGAATGACTCAGCAGGCACTGGGGCCAGGCCCAGCTGAAACAGGTCCACCCAGCTCAGCCTCACCCCAGCCCAGAGGAACCTCCCAGCATCAAGAATTCCAAATGGCATCGTACCAGATAAGTCCGGGATTTTACAGAGCTCAATATTACCCCGAAGGTCGGAAAACTCAAAGGATGAAGCTGTTACTCCTGGGACAACTCTACTGCCATGTTCTTTGAAACCTTCACTTGGAAATGTTAATTCATGGCTCCGTAAACAAACCTAGGAGTGTAGAATTCTAACTGCATTTCACAGCTAGTCTGCTAACTGGAGAAGGAGGAAAGAACACATCAACAACAGGGAGATAATGCCAAGTCTAAGGAAAAGCGTCAGTCCTGGCACGATGGAAATGGGTAAGAAGAGAGCATCTGAGAAACAAGCCTGTTAAATACACAGTGCTATCTACAGAATGGCTTCAGTCTACTGTTATCTACCTAAGTTACACAGGGCTACGTGGCTTCAAGTGGAAGAAGAGAGCGCCGGCGAGGAAGAAGGGGAAATGGTGCAGCCTAAATGAGAGGACATTTAGGAAGTACAAAGAAGAGTGTAAGCTACCTGCTAACAAAATGTCCCACCAATGATGAGCCTGGGTGTTACACGCAACTAATGAGTCATAGAACACTACATCAAAAAGGAATGACATACTATATGCTGGCTAATTGATAAAGTAATAAAAAAAAAAAAAGTCCCACCAAAGCTGTCACACTCACTTGTATTTTGTAGGCTGTTTTTGTATAGAAAGCCTTTTATAAATCAATTACGACAACCCCTTACCTATCTCGCTTATGCTAGTGATCTGTTGAGTGTATCCTTCATTCTCAACACAAAGCTCTCGAACTCAGCATCCTGGGCAAGATACAACCCATGAAGGTGTCAATTCCCTCTCTGGCAATAGGTCTCTGAGATCCCTTGGTCAGCTCCAAAAGTCAGTTCGCTGTCACCTACTCCATTGCCAAGCACCAGGGTAGCTGTCCTGGGAAAGATTAAAATACATAAAACACTACCCACCCCCTTGGGGCGCCTGGGTGGCTCAGTGGGTTAAGCCGCTGCCTTCGGCTCAGGTCATGATCTCAGAGTCCTGGGATCGAGCCCCGCATCGGGCTCTCTGCTCTCTAGGGGAGCCTGCTTCCTCCTCTCTCTCTGCCTGCCTCTCTGCCTGCCTCTCTGCCTGCTTATGATCTCTCTGTCAAATAAATAAATAAAATCTTTAAAAAAAAAAAAAAAAAAAAAACACTACCCACCCCATCACTGACAAACTCACAGTCTTGTTTGGGTTAGATCTACATCCATGAAAAGCTACAAGTTTTAAGAAGTAATAGCACTGACCTGACAGAACATGACAGTGTGGGGCAAGCATGAAGCGATAATGGAGTTAAAAAATGGAATGGAGGTGGGGGAGGTGGAGGACTAGCACGAAAAATAAGACACAGATGCATATTATACAGGAAACACTAAGGAGACAGAGAGGATGGATTAATAGGTTTGGAAGGAGGAAAGGTCATTGCCCCCCACTTTTATACATAATCCATTCCTAAAACACACCTAATCCATGACAAAAGAGAACAGACTTTCAGGGGCCAAGGGTCCTTTGCCAGAGACTTAACACCAACTGCATGTTCCCTTTTGGTCAGAATTTAACAAAATATACTCCAGCTTTTCCTACAACATGCTTTACTTTTGCTTTTTCTGCCTAACAGCACACACAAACAGGTTTAGTGAGGACCTTACTGGTACTGATAATTCTCCACTTGGAAAAATGACCTTATCCAATTTATCAGACCCTTGCTTCTCTGTCAGCTTCTCAGTTCTATTCTTCAATTTTCCTTTCATTTTTATAAAGCAAGGAAATACACTGACCCTTGGACAACATGGCTTTGAACTGCTTGGGTCTATTTATAGATGGAGTTTTCTTCAATACATAGAGTCAGTAACTGTAGGAGGTATAGCTCAGTGGTAGAGTATCGGACTGCATAGAGTCGGTGCTCTAAATTTATTTTCTCTGCCTTATTTTTTTTTCACATTTTCTTTTCTCTAGCTTACGGTAGTGTAGGAATACAATATATAACCACATGATTTCACTTACATGGAATCTAAAAAAATAAAATAAAATAAAGACTCACAAACACAAAGAACAATAAATTGGTGGTTGCCAGAGGGGTGGAAGGAGAAGCAAAAGACGTGAAAGGAATTAACAGGTACATGTTTCCAGCTATAGAACAAGTCATGGAGATGGAAAGTGTAGCTCAGATAATACAGTCGATATTATATTAATGCACAGTAATATAATACATATTATATTAATATGTATATGGTAATCATTAATGATTACCACTTGTCATGGTAAGTACTGCATAATGTAGAGAACTGTTCAATCACCACGATGTACACCTGTAACTAACATGTGCTAAATCAACAATAAAAATTAAGACATTTTGAAACTGGCATAGCTAAATCAGTAGACAATAAAACTAGTGGATGTGTAAAACCTGGAGAAACTCTAGAATGACCATATAACATTTAGAATTATAACCTAAGATTAAAGGAAAGGAGGCTTAGCCTTAGAAATAGGACTAGTCTTGGGGCACCTGAGTGGTACAGTTGGTTGAGCCTCCAACTCTTGATTTCAGCTCAGGTCATGGATTCAGGGTTGTGACATTAAACCAAGCACTGGGCTCCCAGCTTAGCATGAAGTCTTCTTGGGATTTTCTCTTGCTCTCTCTGTCCCAACTGCTCCACACATGCGCTTTCTCTCTAGAAGGAAGGAAGGAAGGAAGGAGAGAAGGAAGGAAAAGAGGGAGGGAGGGAGGGAGGGAAGAAAAAGAAAAAGAAATAGGACTAGTCTCTAAATGTTTAATTTAGTTCAGCCCATTTACTCAGAACTTCCTATCTGCTTCTTACCGGGTAAAGAAAACCATGCATCTCCCTTCAGGTACCTATCAATCTATTTGACAAGAAAGGGCTCACTGATGTGAAGTCAGTAAATAACCTAAGGAAAAGACAATACCAGGAGTCATATAAAACTCCACGGGATCAGAATACAGAAATGATTCCTCTCAGAGGAACGGGCTGCCCAGTGAGAGAGGAAAATAAGACCACAAAATATGGGTAGGGTTCTAGGAGTACAGGGAGGTGGAAATACTCCCATCTGTCAGTAGCCGAGGTATCGGCACAGCTCCCCAAGGAGATGGAGCCCAAGCTGAGCCTTTAAATCATTTTTCAGCTAAGGGCACTCCTATCCCTTAAGGGGCAGTTTTTCAGGTTCTCAAACGACAGGGTTGGTGGGATGGAGAAAAAACAGGAGAGAAAATGGAACCACTACTGGCACTGAGCACCTGGGAACTGGAGATGTTCCATGTCCTATAATGCCAGGTCAACCCTGCATAAAGAATCACCCCACCCCAGATGGCAACACAGATCTCCGTGGAGACTCACAGACCTAGACAACAGACATTCACCAGGTCCACGATGAAATGGGAGGATATTTCAAGCACTAGAAATAACAGGCATCACCGCATTAAGTATAAAAGGGTTGTTCGGGGAGGAACAAACACCTCCAGGGCCACTGAAAGTCTATGGGGTGATAGTGGAACAGAAGGATGGAAACCTATTCAGTGTCCCAAGGATACACCTTACTAAGGAATGTGAACATCAATCCACTGAGTAGCTTTAAGTACAAGAAGGATGTGATCTGAATTGTGTTTTCAAGAAGCCACTGTGCCAGTAGTTGGAGGAGGGATTCTGCATTCACACCACTGCTGTCACGGGCCTTGATTCCAGGACCCTAAATCATGAAATCAAGAGTCAGATACTTAAGCAACTGAGCCACCCAGGCGATCCAAAAATTGTTGTTATTCTGATTCAAATCCAGGTATACTCCTGTGCTTTGAACAAATGCTACCTACATAAGCTAGTAGTAGTCACAAATTTTTATCACATACCAAAAAAGGATTTGTGCAATTTACCATTTGGGATTCAAGATTAAAACAAAGTTCTTGGGGCGCCTGGGTGGCTCAGTGGGTTAAAGCCTCTGCCCTCGGCTCAGGTCATGATCCCAGGGTCCTGGGATCGAGCCCCGTGTCGGGCTCTCTCCTCAGCAGCTTCCTCCTCTCTCTCTCTGCCTGCCTCTCTGCCTACTTGTGATATCTCTGTCAGATAAATAAATAAAATCTTTTAAAAAAAAGTTCTTATAGCATAAATATTAAAACACTGCAATGACTTACCAAAAAAAAAAAAAAGAAAGAAAGAAAGAAAAAGAAAAAACCTTCAACAATTTAAGTGTTTATTTAAAACATTATCCTGAACATTAATATGGGCATGCAGAAGTATAAGGTCCTTCCATCTAAAAATGTATAGAGACAAGTTCAAACACACAAACAGTTCAGCCACATTGAAAAGCTTAATAACGCAGTGAAATAATACATAATGCTGCAGCTTACAAAAGACTGTAGTGAAGTCAAGGAGAATGGGGACTCAGAAGAGGCCATTGTCTTTGGAAGTTACAAAGTTAATGGCTGGCACTTCCAGTGAAACAAAGAGACTCCTAAAGAAGGCTTACATTTTAGGTCTGGGGTGTTGTGGAGTTTTGTTTTGTTTTGTTTTTTCTTTCTTTTCAGTTGGGACCTGTGGGTGCTTGCAAGGATGGGAAAAAGAAACCAGAGTATCAGAAGTGCCAGGGAGAACAGAGGCTGGCACTGGTTGCCAAGTGGGTGGGGATGTTCAATGTCCTAGAACAAGGACAGCCCTACGTAACTCAAGAATTGTCCCATATTGGGGCGCCTGGGTGGCTCAGTGGATTAAAGCCTCTGCCTTCAGCTCAGGTTGTGGTCCCAGGGTCCTGGGATCGAGCCCCACATGGGGCTCTCTGCTCAGCAGGGAGCCTGCTTCCTCCTCTCTCCTCTCTCTCTGCCTGCCTCTCTGCCTACTTGTGATCTCTGTCTGTCAAATAAATAAATAAAATCTTTAAAAAAAAAAAAAAAAAGAATTGTCCCATATCCTTCTTGGCGATTTGGACAGATTTTTAATTTTGGTTCTAATGGCCTGGGTGTGCCTTTTCCTCAAAGAAGCTAGCCAGCTTCAAAACGTCTCCTCCAGGAAGGGCATTCCTCACAGGACAGTTCCTCCATTCTAGAAAACCATAAACTACCTCATACTATCCCTGCTGTAATTGCCCAGGAATTAACCAATTTTTTTCTATGTCTACCATTAAAATTCCTAGATATTTGTTTGAATTAGAAGTTACCCAACTCATATTTTGTATTACATATTAACATTCTTTTTCAATAGAAATGCCAGGCCCACAGTACTTTAAAATTACTGTGGAAAAAAAGTCTTTTTTAAGATTTCATTTTTTTGTCAGAAAGAGAGAGTCAGCACAAGCAGGAGGAGCAGCAGGCAGAGGGAGAAACAGGCTCCCTGCTGAGCAAGGAGCCTGATGTGGGGCTCAAATCCAGAACCATGGGATCATGACCAGAGCCATAACACAGATGCTTAACTGACTGAGCCACCCAGGTAACCTTGGAAAAAAAGTCTTAATATCTAATTCCATACAGATTCTGTTGGGGTAAAAGGTTTTACTTTTTCTCCCCAAGAGAAACAAACAAACAAAAAAAAAAATTAAAAAACGGGGCACCTGGGTGGCTCAGTGGGTTAAAGCCTCTGCCTTCGGCTCAGGTCATGGTCCCAGGGTCCTGGGATCGAGCCCTGCATTGGGCTCTCTGCTCTGCCTGGAGCCAGCTTCCTCCCCTCTCTCTCTGCCTGCTTCTCTGCTTACTTGTGATCTCTCTCTCTGTCAAATAAATAAATAAAATCTTTTAAAAAAAATTTTAAAAACATTTTCACCAGGAGAAACCAAAGAATAAGGCTCTGTGTACATACCTGCTGCGGTCTAGCCCCCTAAAATTTATGTTGAAACCCTAACCACCCGGGTAATGGTATGAGTAGGTGGGGGCTTTGGGAGGTGCTTAGGTTAGGAGGGTGGAGCCCTCATAAAGGGTACTGGTACCTTATGAAAAAAAAAAAAAAAATCCAGACAACTCCCTAGCCCCTTCTGCCATGAGAACATGCAGTGAGAAGCCGCTGACCCAGAAGAGGTCCCTCCCACAGCTCCTGCTACCACCCTCAACTTGAACTTCAAGCCTCCAGGTTATAAAAAATAAATTTTTCTTTATAAGTTTATAAGCCACTCTGTCTGGATATTTTGTTACAGCAGTCCAAAAAGAGAAAGACAATGCCAAATATATGGTCAGGGCTTAATTGGTACTTCCCACATTAGGACTTCTCATCAATAAGGCTACATTTAGTTCATCTCGACTCCAACATACACCCATATGCACACACATATGTGTAAGAGACTTAGCTCTCATCTGCTAGTTCTCTGTGTTCAAATTCTCCTGGAGGTATAAAGTCACTAACTGAGTAATATAATCCAGGCTCATAGGGTAATAGACATGAGTATGAAGTCTCGATCTTCCCTACCAGTAGGCCATACCTTGCTCCAGAACACTAACTAACTGATGGGATTATGGAAGGAAAGCGGGACACACAGCTTGGGGCAAGTAGGTCTATTAGCCAAATTAGAGGAAATACGCAGTTTCCAGCCTATATTACACACATGCCTGTATGTATCACAGGCTTGTCTAGGTATGTGGCCTATAAATTTAGGTTACATTTATGGGGAAATCTTCATTTTGGCTGAATTCACAGAGCATTTAGTATATCACAGATACATACAAAAAACCCCCAGGTATGACATGCACCCAGTCAAGTAATTAGAATTGGCAGTATAACTATAGAGTGTAGAGCACCAATTCCAAACTACACTTATTGTCCCCATTGGTCATAAGCTCACACCCTGGTATGTTCTCTTGATTCAACTGCCTTATCAGTTGTTGAAGAACCATGGTTCTCCACTTGTCTCCATCTATAGGATGTTACTCTGAACAGACAATATCATTCCCTATTTTGAAATCAACTAGCCATAGATGAGGCCTTTAGAATGTTTTCTTTCTGGCCCTGTGCATATTCTCTCATCCACCTCTCTTCCTGTGATCTGTGTCCCATTAATTCAGATAGCTAAGGGAGTTCCCCTCTTTACTGATGTGTTCAAATGCTCCTATTTCTACATTCCCCCCCCCCAACTTCTGCCCTGTGGTCAGTACTAGTATTCTAATATGAATAAGCCAGGGTCCTTGCCCTAGGGAACTTCTAGTTTACTGGAGAAAGTACACGATTAAACAGCTAATATCATGTCATACCATGTAATGTTACCATGTGACATTAAAGTAAAGATAAGTATCAGGCGCTAGCAGAGAACATGGGAAAGGTATTAATCCTGACAGGAACGAGCAGGGTAAGCTTGTTCTCGCAAGTTGACAAAGACTTGTTAAATGTTTTTAAATCTAGACTTCCTCTCTATCTGTATGATGGATTAAATAAACTGATGTCCCTATTGCTTAAAATATTAGCTAGACTAATTTCAACAATTACTTTAAATGTGTAGCTGAACTCTCAGTAAGGAAGCATTCCACAAGTCCTTTAATTAGGACCCATCAAAAAACCATTATGATGACCCACTGAGACTTTTTGCCCTGGAAAGGTTTGCTGGGCTCAACCAAGATGACTCTTAAGAGCCATTAAGAGTGGGGCACCTGGGTGGCTCAGTGGGTTAGAGCCTCTGCCTTCTGCTCAGGTCATGATCTTGGGGTCCTGGGATCAAACCCTATATTGGGCTCCCGGCTCAGTGGGGAGCCTGCTTCCCTCTCTCTCTCTCTGCCTGCCTCTCTGCCTACTTGTGATCTCTGTCTGTCAAATAAATAATTTTTTTTAAAAAAGCCATTAAGAGCAAGAGACGACTTACAGATCCACGTGTGGTTCAGTATTGGACCTGAAACTCCTGCATCAGACAGTATAGCAAGGGCCTTCATCTTTAGTCAAACAGAAAATTACAACCAGTAGCAAAAGGAAAAAAGAAGGAACTTTTCTGTTTCAGTCTAAGCTTTTGTTAAGGAGGGCAAAAGATGTTCTTTGGAAATCTTCAACTACAAAGTTTACATTGAAGATAGTCCTGTTCATGGTATGCATTCATTTGGGGTTAACTCTGAACTATAGGACCCCCACAGCTGAAGTGTCATTGGTCATAGGCTCACAACACAAAATCTTGAGACACTTGACAAAGCTACTGATCGTGAGAAAGACAACAAAACAGCAAAATTAGACCCTCAGATGTTCAAGTAACAGACTAATCAAACATTCTACAATGCAAGTATGCTTAAAGATGCTGAAAACTAACTTACGAAGACAGTATGATTTATTCTTTGCTGACTCGACTAAGAACCAGATAGAACTTCAGAAAGTAATAGGTCGAGTGTTTAAAAATGCACTGGACAGTTAAGTAGCAAAGAAAGGAAAGTCAGGAAATAATCAGTGAACTGGAATGGAATTTTTATCTTAAGAAATTACCCAGAATAAGGGGTGCCTGGGTGGCTCAGTCATTGAGCATCTGCCTTCAGCTCAGGTCATGATTCCAGGGTCCTGGGATCGAGCCCCACCTCGGGCTCCCTGCTTGGCCAGAAGCCTGATTCTCCCTCTCCCTCTCCCCTGGCTTGTGTTCCCTCTCTCAGTGTCTCTCTCTCTCTGTTAAGTAAATAAATAAAATCTAAAAGAAAAAAAAAAAGAAAGAATGAATGAATGAAATTACCCAGAATACAGCACAGTCAGAAAAGGTGAAAAATATGAAAGATGTTAAGAAACATGAAATCTGGAATGATAAAGTCCAGCGTACATTTTATAGGAGTTCACACTGAGAAAAAATTAACAGAGGATAAACAGTACTTAAAGAAGCTGTTGGAGATTTCCATCAGTTGATAAAATCCTCAGATTCTGAAAATATATGAAGTCCCAACAATTCTACATCTAGATTCATCAAAGTACAGGAGATCTTAAAAAGGCATTTAACCAAATCACATCTACTGTGTGGTTTCATTTTAATAATGAAAATTATATGTTTTATATGATGACTGAGAAAAATGCAGACTATAGAGAACTGTTCATATTGGTTACAATGTGGAACTGCAAGGAGTGATTAAAAATAAAAGGTTTCAAGTTTTTATTGTTTTGTTTTGTTTTGTTTTGTTTTGTTTTTTTAAGATTTTATTTGTCAGAGAGAGAGAGAGAGAGAGAGATCACAAGTAGGCCGAGAGGCAGGCAGAGGCAGAGGGAGAAGCAGGTTCCCTGCTGAGCAAGGAGCCCGATGCAGGACTCGATCCCAGGACGCTGGGATCACGACCTGAGCCGAAGGCAGCCGCTCAACCAACTGAGCCACCCAGGCGTCCCAGTTTTGTTTTGTTTTTAAAGATTTTATTTATTTATTTGACAGACAGAGATCACAAGTAGGCAGAGAGGCAGGTAGAGGGAGAGGGAGAAGCAGGCTCCCTGCTGAGCGGAGAGCCCGATGTGGGGCTCGATCCCAGGACCCTGAGATCATGACCTGAGCCGAAGGCAGAGGCTTTAACCCACTGAGCCACCCAGGTGCCCCAAAGGTATTCAAGTTTTTAAAAATACTCCTTTGGGGGGCACCTGGGTGGCTCAGTGGGTTGAAGCCTCTGCCTTCGGCTCGGGTCATGATCCCAGGGTCCTGGGATCGAGCCCCGCATCGGGCTCTCTGCTCCGCGGGGAGCCTGCTTCCTCCTCTCTCTCTCTCTCGCCTGCCTCTCTGCCTACTTGTGATCTCTGTCAAATAAATAAATAAAAATCTTTAAAAAAAAAAATAAAAATAAAAATACTCCTTTGACATATAATAAAATGTATAAATGAGACACATCATTTTTTTAAATGTTTAAGTTTTTAAATTTTAAGTTGTATTTAATTTGAACTTATATTTAACAGTTCAAGTTTTATGTTTCAAATTTTCTAAGATTCTTTTTTTTTTTTTGACAGAGATCACAAGTAGGCAGAGAGGCAGACAGAGAGAGAGGAGGAAGCAGGCTCCCCGTGGAGCAGAGAGCCCGATGCAGGGCTCGATCCCAGGACCCCGAGATCACAACCCGGGCTGAAGGCAGAGGTTTTAACCCACTGAGCCACCCAGGTGCCCCGTGTTTTAAATTTTTTAAATCTGAAAAACAAATTCAGCCACAAAAGGAAAATCACTAGCACACCTTCACTCTACACTTTTAAAGTTGTTTGCCTCAAGGTCTCAGTTTACTTACCAGTACAAAATGGGATGGTAGTTTCTACTTTGCAGAACTGCATGGAAGATCAGATCAGCTAATAGAGGTGAATTTCCCCCATGTTGATACTTGGAATTCCTTACTTTATTATTTTTTAAAATATTTTATTTATTTATTTGACAGACAGAGATCACAAGTAGGCGGAGAGACAGACAGAGAGAGGAGGAAGCAGGCTCCCTGCTGAGCAGAGAGCTCAGTGTGGGGCTAGATCCCAGGACCCTGGGACCATGACCTGAGCCGAAGGCAAAGACTTTAACCCACTGAGCCACCCAGGCACCCCTATTTTATTATTTTTAAAGACGCCCGATGTGGGGCTCGATCCCAGGACCCTGAGATCATGACCTGAGCCGAAGGCAGAGGCTTTAACCCACTGAGCCACCCAGGTGCCCCAAAGGTATTCAAGTTTTTAAAAATACTCCTTTGGGGGGCACCTGGGTGGCTCAGTGGGTTGAAGCCTCTGCCTTCGGCTCGGGTCATGATCCCAGGGTCCTGGGATCGAGCCCCGCATCGGGCTCTCTGCTCCGCGGGGAGCCTGCTTCCTCCTCTCTCTCTCTCTCGCCTGCCTCTCTGCCTACTTGTGATCTCTGTCAAATAAATAAATAAAAATCTTTAAAAAAAAAAATAAAAATAAAAATACTCCTTTGACATATAATAAAATGTATAAATGAGACACATCATTTTTTTAAATGTTTAAGTTTTTAAATTTTAAGTTGTATTTAATTTGAACTTATATTTAACAGTTCAAGTTTTATGTTTCAAATTTTCTAAGATTCTTTTTTTTTTTTTGACAGAGATCACAAGTAGGCAGAGAGGCAGACAGAGAGAGAGGAGGAAGCAGGCTCCCCGTGGAGCAGAGAGCCCGATGCAGGGCTCGATCCCAGGACCCCGAGATCACAACCCGGGCTGAAGGCAGAGGTTTTAACCCACTGAGCCACCCAGGTGCCCCGTGTTTTAAATTTTTTAAATCTGAAAAACAAATTCAGCCACAAAAGGAAAATCACTAGCACACCTTCACTCTACACTTTTAAAGTTGTTTGCCTCAAGGTCTCAGTTTACTTACCAGTACAAAATGGGATGGTAGTTTCTACTTTGCAGAACTGCATGGAAGATCAGATCAGCTAATAGAGGTGAATTTCCCCCATGTTGATACTTGGAATTCCTTACTTTATTATTTTTTAAAATATTTTATTTATTTATTTGACAGACAGAGATCACAAGTAGGCGGAGAGACAGACAGAGAGAGGAGGAAGCAGGCTCCCTGCTGAGCAGAGAGCTCAGTGTGGGGCTAGATCCCAGGACCCTGGGACCATGACCTGAGCCGAAGGCAAAGACTTTAACCCACTGAGCCACCCAGGCACCCCTATTTTATTATTTTTAAAGACTTTATTTATTTATTTGACAGAAAGATGGAAGAGAGCACAAGTAGGCAGAGGGAAAGGCAGAGGGAGAGGGAGAAGTGGGCTTCCTGCTCGAAAGGCTTGCAGGGCTTAGCAGGAAACTGGATGTGGGGCTTGATCCCAGAACCAGTTGGTTAAGGCAGAGGCTTAACCAACTGAGCCACCCAGGCACCCTGGAATTCCTTATTTTAAAGCAAAATGTGCCTCTCCCAATTTTATTTATTTATTTGACAGAAAGATGGAAGAGAGCACAAGTAGGCAGAGGGGAAGGCAGAGGGAGAGCCTTCCCACTTCTAACCCATCTTGGATATTGCTGCCAGGTTCAATAGTCAAAATTATTTCCATCGTTTTACTCCTCTCGTCAAGAACAAACCTCAACTCCTGGTGCCTATCAGATGAAATACAAGTTTCACAATGGGCATCCAGAACCTTCCACAGTATGGTTCATGCTACATGTAACCCACCAATCACTTCAACACACAAATCTCACTTGGAGCCAGACTGGCTGCCCAGTGGAGCCATAGACACCCAGGCTCTATGAAGATGGCCCAAGCCAAACCTTTTACCTCCATGAATCCCTCCCAAAATATTCTAACACTGTTAACATGTGACACTAGGGTTTGAATCTTGGCTCAAACACCTACTAGCTCTATGACCTTGACTACCTGCCTGTCTCACAATACCTGTTCTAAGATCAAATGGAGTCCAGTAGGCAAAATACTTAGACAAGTACTGAGTCCAGTATCAAATTCCCAGGCCCTCCCTCCTGCCATGCTCCCAACGACCTCCCCTAGATCTTTTATTTCTTCTATGATCTAACAATTCTATCTCGGTACTTTTTGCTCAGAGTTTCATGGGTTTATCTGATCTCCCAGCTAAACCTTTTCTCTTGTATCCTCTGCTGTGCTCTGTGCATATCACAATTTAACTAGGAGACTAAACCCAGTCATTATATTTGACTAGGACTGGAGGGCAGAAATGTTTTTGTAAATAGTGCTTATTCATTAAACAGTATCTGGCCATCTGCTGGGCATGAGGATACTATGTGCTGAGGACATGTAATTGAACAAGAAACAGAAACCCTAGCTTTTCTGAAGCTTATGGTATAGTATATAGATAATACATCAGAGTATATTTTATAGTACACTTCAAAATGGTATGTATCATTTTTAAGATGGAGCAGAGGAAGAGAACAGAGTGGAGGGGTGGACAGTGGTCAAGGCAGACGCAGCTGCGAAGGTAGTGTTTGAGAGAGCAGGGCAGACAGCTGGGCTGAGTCTCACAGAGGAGCAGCACAGAGAGAGAAATCCGGAAGCAAAGCATGAACACATGCACTATGAGTGACATCAAGGAGTCAGTGTGAGGGAAAAGGAGAGTAAAGGATGATGACAGAGAAAAACAGAAAACCTGGTCCCATAACGCTTTGTAGGTCATCCCATGGACCTTGACTTCTGTCTCCACTTGAGGGTTCTGAGCTGAGGAATGACATAACGGGACCTACACACTAAACAGTATCATGTAATTCCTACACCACAGGCAGGCTGAGAGCAGCCTAGGGTTGGCGCGGGGAAGGGGGCGGCTGGTTTGCAGGCCCTGGCAATAATACCGGCAAGAAAAAAAATAATAAAAAATAATAATAATAATACCGGCAAGAGATGGTGGCTGAGACGAGGAGATGGCTATAGGCACTGAGTTCTGGACATGTTCTCAAGGTAGAACCAATAGGATTTCCCGACCAATCAGAAGTGGGATGTGAGGCGCGCCTGGGTGGCTCAGTGGGTTGGGCCGCTGCCTTCGGCTCGGGTCATGATCTCGGGGTCCTGGGATCGAGCCCCGCGTCGGGCTCTCTGCTCGGCGGGGAGCCTGCTTCCTCCTCTCTCTCTGCCTGCCTCTCTGCCTGCTTGTGATCTCTCTCTGTCAAATAAATAAATAAAATAAAATCTTTAAAAAAAAAAAAATA